>NC_056744.1:465840992-466039995 GCF_019279795.1 Protopterus annectens | reverse complement strand
CTCATTGTGTACAACACAGGCAGTCACTCATTGTGTACAGCACAGACACTCATTGTGTACAGCACAGACAGTCACTCATTGTCTACAACACAGACACTCACTTTGTACAGCACAGACAGTCACTCATTGTGTACAATGCAGTCACCCATTGTGACCAACACAGTCACTCATTGTGTACAACACAGGTAGTCGCTCATTCTATACAGCACAGTCACTCATTGCCTGCAGCATAGACACTCATTGTGTACAGCACAGTAATCACTCATTGTGTACAACACAGACACTCATTGTGTACAGCACAGACAGTCACTCATTGTGTACAACACAGACACTCACTTTGTACAGCACAGACCTTCACTCATTGTGTACAGCACAGATACTCATTGTGTACAGCACAGTCACTCATTGTGTACAGCACAAACGAGTGAACAAAGCTCCAATCCACCAAGAACACAAGCCCAAAAGTTCCTTAACGCGTTTTTATTATTTTGCACAAGTAAAAAGCAGCGTTTTCGCCACAAACACAGTGTGGCTTCTTCAGAGGAGTTTTTTAAAAGAATACAAAAAGTACCTCCCTTTTTATAGGAGTTGCTAATTACTTAATTAGTAAGCTTAATTAAAAAAGTTTAGTTAAAAGGACAGACAATAACCTCGCCTGCTGTTACATTTACCCTTAAAGTTGCATTCAAAGTGCAATAACCAGTTGTTTTGCACATCAAAAGCATTTGTTATGCACTCAAAACATGATAAAACATGTAAATAATCTAAAACAAAAAATATATAATGACAATATATCAAAAAATATATATAATATAACAAATAAAAAGTATGGAAATGTTTCTAAAGGGACAACACAATTCACTCTAGCTAACTTCAGGCAATAAAAACCCTTTTGTGATGCAATAAAGGAATTCAAATAACTAAAAATTAGGAATTACAAAAATCTAACTGCACAGACTTACTCTGCCTAGAATGCAATCTTATAATGTATCTGACTAACTAGTTCATATACATTAAAAATAGAAAATGTAAATACTGACTATACACAAAAAATAATTTATATTACAGGCTTTTTTGTGTAAAAACGGGCAGTACTGACAATACTAGAAGCTGGCAAGCCAAATAGGTAAGTATTCATTAAGAGACATTTTCAATTTACTGAATGTCATCTCAGGTATGCTTTTTACTTTAACACTGGGGCTATATTACAACTTTCATTTAGCCCCGGTGTATTCAAAGAATCTAATTTTAGCTGCCACAACAATTCACGTATTTCAAGTAAAATAGAAGTAGGACCACCCCTAATAGAGGGAGCCACATGGTCAATGCCCATAAACGAAAATGCATGGCCCGGGTTATTAAATACATGCTTAGCCAGTGCATTTTCACATTTGTTATTTTTGATTGCATAATGGTGCTGGTATATGCCTCTTAAACTTTCTATCCGTCTTACCGATGTAGAAAGCAGGACAGCATGTGCAAAAGGCCAGGTAGATTATAGATTTCATCACAACAAATCCTACACTTAATAAAATATTTCCTATCTGAAACCTCAAATGAGGTACCTGACTTGATGAGATTACACCAATTGCACATACCACAAGGAATGACCCTTAATCCTATTAAAGGAGTCAGCTAAAGAACATTGTAATAAGTCCTTCATATTCCTCCTCTCCTGAAAACAACACGGGTTTTACCCCTAATTTGTCAGACAACAACGCATGTGTAGAAATAAAATACCAATTCTTCATTAGAATGCCCAAAATAGCATCAGAATTTATGTTGTATGTCATGACAAAACTACACCCAAATTCCTGTGGTGTATTTTCAGAAACAAAACTTGTGGCACAAAAAAGTGACATAGATGGAATGTCACTAGCTGTATGCTCAGGGACTGCTTCAACTATGGGTAATACTGGAAGAAGGGGTTCGTATAAACCTTCCCTTCTCTTAGTGGACACCTCATTAATAAGATCATCCACTAACCCCGATGGATACCCACGATGTAAAAAATACACCTTCAAGCTAGTCACTTCAGACTGGAAATCACACACCTCACTGCACATTCTTGCCGCCCTCACTAGTTGGCCTTTCACGATGGCTCTTTTTTGTTTTAATGGGTGGGAACTAGTGAAATGAAGGAAAGAATTCACATAAGTAGCCTTCCTAAAAGTAACCGCTTTAAGCTTGTCAGATGTCGGAAGCCTTGACAAGCTAACATCAAGATAGTCAATTGAGTCAGTTTCAAATCGGTAAGTGAATTTTAAAAAAGTTGTTGTTGAGTTCAAATACTCAACAAAGGAGTGAGCCCTTAATGAGTCACCTTTAAATAAAATGAACACATCGTCTAAGAAGCGTGTATAAATTGAGATCTTATCGTTCCAATCTTTGTTATTAAGTAAGAAGTGCCTTTCCCAATAGGCCATAAATAAATTGGCCAAAGCTGCACCACAGGGTGAGCCCATAGCTACACCCTGTTTCTGAACGAAGACTTCATTGTCAAACACAAAAAAGTTTGAAGACAAGATGATGTCCAATAGCTCAGTGACATTGTTAATGTCATTCTTAGGGGCACCCAACTCAAGTAGAAGTTCAACCCATTCGATCCCTTCCTGGTGGGGGATAGATGTATATAGATCGACTACGTCGATGGTAAGAAAGTTAGTAGTCTCTTCTATTGTAACCCCATTCAAGTTGGATAAAAAAGACCAGGAGTCTTTGCAAATGCTCGGGATGAGTTTTACATACTTAGAAAGCAAAAAGTCAATGTACTTGGAGCAAGGGTATGAAACAGATGACCTACCATCTATTAATGCTCTCATTGGAGGGTTGGCCAGATTTTTGTGGACTTTGGGTACCAAACATGACAGGTGTTTTAGGATTCAAAATGTCAATGTATTTAAAAGTATCCATGTCAATTCTCCCACTTATGAACAGGTCCCTGTAATATCCCCTAATTCTACTTGAACAAGTATTCATTTCATTCAAGGAAGAGGCTTCATAAGCCGGGGAATCAAGGACTTTGTACATTCTTTCCACATAGTCAGCTTGTTCAAAAATGGCCAACCCACCCCCTTTATCAGGTTTTATAATCCTGACTGCAGAAGACCGTAATTTGTTTAAAACTAACAATTGTTCTTTCGAGATGTTAAAAGTATTAGACTTAAAACTGTAAGACTTATCCATGTGCCTAATGTCTAACTCACAAGCACATTCAAACATTTTTAAGGCTACATGTAAAGGTGGATTGAATACACTAGGCAGTTTTAATTTCAAATTGACGCCGCCTGTGTTATCATTAAAAAGAAGTTTTAAATTCAGTTTCCTGACATAACATTTTAAGTCTAATAACACCCTAGCAACATCACATTTGCTAGATGGAACAAAGGTGTTGCCCAATGCTAAAAGTTCGACAAGCTCTGGCTCTAATAAAAGAGCAGAAAAGTTATAGATCTTAAAGTCACCATTCGCATTAGACAAAATGGTTGGTAAACCATTAGTAACAGCCCTTTCAGGTGGGTTCAATGCTTCCAGTTCCTGTTCACCCTCTGACGGGATTTGTTGTTGCTGTACCCTAAAAAAGAGTTATTAGGGTTTGGATTTCTAGAAGAAGCCTGATTATCACTAGCAGTAGGTGCAACAATATTTGCATCCTTATTGTTTTCATGTCTCTCCTTGTTTCTATTAGTTCTCTTAAAGGCCGTTGGCCTTCAGTATTAGAACCGTCAAGATTATTATTAGGGGGGCATTCCATTTCATCCCCATCTGAGTATGTGACCAAATCATCCGCATTTACAGTCTGTTTATTACTACTTAACTTAGGGAAGGCCTTCTCATTTGAGTAAGCCAACCTATCTCTATGTAGTTTTTTTGATTTGTTGGTTTTAATTTTAACCAAATAGGTATCAATGCTTGAATAAATGCATGCGTAATCAAAAGTGAATTTAGAAAAAGCACCATGAGACTTGATTTCTTCATCTAAAACACATACTTCTTTTGTTAAGTTGTCTATACACAAAGAATAGTGTTTAACTAATAACTCAACTAATTGCAAGCCTTGTTTCTGAAAGAGACACTTCAAATCTAACAGAAAATCAACACTATCAATAATGCTAGATGGTGTAAAGCTCCTAAGCCTTGGGACCAGTCCTTCATTCAAGCATTGTTTAAAATAAGCTACTTGAGCTGCAATTTGCGTAGTTTAAAAGTTTTACATCAAGCAATTTTAGCTTGTCAGTCACTGAAGCAGAGTCCTTTATGAGCACAGAGCTGTCCGCACCGGCGGAGCGTCTGAAAAGGTTTTGGAAAACAAAAATGTCACCTGTATTCCTGATCCAGTCTGAAATAGACGCCCATAAGCGCTTCCTGACAGCCAGTGTTCAAATTATTAGTATCCGCCAAACCGTTAGACGATCCTGTCACTAAAAGTCTATCAGAACAAGCGGTACTCCTTAACGGTTGAGCTGGGGATAGAGCTCACAGAGTCACTGAATGCACGCTGTGCGTCAGATGAAGAGCCATTATTTCCCGATGTAACAGGAACCTGAGTCTGGCGGTTCCTTTCAAAAGAGTCCAAGCGTGCATTCACGCGGTCAATTTTTTCCGTAAGGGCCAACAGCAGTTTAGGTAGATCCAAATTGTCAGTGTTAGCTGAACCAAACAAGTTAGGGCTAGAAGGGCTCTCGGTGGGTACCAAAGCCATATGAACAGCACAGACAGTCACTCATTGTGTACAACACAGTCACTCATTGTGAACAACACAGTCACTCATTGTGTACAGCACAGATACTCATTGTGTACAGCACAGTCACTCATTGTGTACAGCACAGACAGTCACTCGTGTACTCACAGACAGTCATTCACTGTGTGCAGTCCAATCACTCACTGCAAACAACACAGTCACTCACTGTGTACAGCACAGATACTCATTGTGTACAGCACAGTCACTCGTGTACAGCGCAGACAGTTACTCATTGTGTACAGCACAGACATTCATTGTGTACAACACAGACAGTCACTCATTGTGTACAACACAGACACTCATTGTGTACAACACAGACAGTCATGCATTGTATACAACACAGTCACTCATTTTGCACAACACAGTCATTCATTGTGTACAGCACAGACACTCATTGTGTACAGCACAGTCACTCATTGTGTACAACACAGTCACTCATTGTGTACAACACAGTCACTCATTGTGTACAGCACAGACAGTCCCTCATTGTTTACAGCACAGTCGCTCATTGTGTACAACAGAGGCAGCACTCATTGTGTATGACACAGTCCCTCATTGTGAACAGCACACTCATTGTGTACTCCACATTCACTCAATCTGTACAACACAGTCACTCATTGTGTGCAGCACAGTCACTCATTGTGTACCATACAGATACGCATTGTGTACAACACAGATTGTCACTCATTGTGTACAGCACTTTCACTCATTGTGTACAACACAGACAGTCACTCATTGTATACAGCACAGTCACTCATTGTGTACAGCAGAGGCAGTCACTCATTGTGTGCAACACCGTCACTCATTGTGTACAGCACAGATACTCATTGTTTACAGTACATAATATTTGTATCTCCAATCATAAGCATATAATTTCTGACCAGATCTGAAAAATCTCCAGCTTCTAATTCTTTAAAATCTGTGCTATCAGTTGTTATAAAGGAATGATCTTCATTACCATTAATCTTATTAATCCCATTGTTTTCTCTGCTTATTACATTTGCAAGCACCCACTTCTCATTTATCTGTCTTTGCACTACCACGGCTTGGGCAATGTTGTCAACTTCATCCTTTCTCCCTTTTTCTCTTACAGTAATGTTCTTCATTCCTTCCATGCTCAGTTTTGATTTCTTACTTTTCACCTGCCCTTTGCCTCTTTTTTCCACCTTATCTGTTGGGAAATGTATGCCTTCTTCTGCAGAAGATGTTCTTTTTAAAAAAAAATTACACTGTGGCAGGATAACTTGTGTTTTAGTAAATCATTAAGGCATACTCAGTTAAGGAATCCATTTCAGCTACAAGAGAATAAAGAATTCTAAAAGAAAATAATAATCAAAATGAGTTACTACATAATTCAAAGAGATTTTAAGCTAACATATATGATAAAATCACACAAATATGCAAGTAAATAGTAAATTAAGTACACTAAAGTCATCGCTCTGACCTACTATACCAGTTGTGCTAGTCACGCATTGCTGGATTTCCTTTACTTCATGCATGCAGTAGCATCTGCTCAGTATCACTCAGAGATATATATTGTCCTTTTCTACTATAATGTTGGTAAAATAGCAGGGTTTGCATTAGCATGCTTTTTTAACATCTGTTAAATCTGAAACTCAAATAACTGTCATTACTTAGTGTAGATCATAGGGTAAGTTGTGTGCTATATCTTTAAAAAACATGTGAGGCTGTACTTGCCCATATATAACCCGCATGCATGCAACCCCCTAGTGCCATTTTGAAGGAGCAGCCAGGGAGTGAGCATGCATGACCATAGTTGTTACTTTGTATAGAAGTTACTTAAGGTAAAGTCAGTAGCCTACAATAGTAATGTGTTTATATGAAATAAAGCTGCTTGAATAGAACCCACAAAAGTTCTTTATTCATATCCCAGACACGAAAGCAGCATGATGGCAGAACCAGGATGGAAGAGGGAAGAATATTCAGAGCCATGAGGTGCAAAGATGACAGTGAAGGTAAAACCGAGAGAAAAGTGCACAAACATAGCCAGAAAGAATCAGTGCTAATGAGAAATACAAGATATTTATTCAATACAAAAGACAATAAAGGGATATTACAAGGGCACAGACCACATTCAGAAACAAAAGCCACCTGGAATCAAGTGCAAATGGAAAACATAACTCGATGACTAGCGAGTGTAAAATAACAAAATTTATTATAATTGTAAGCGCTTTCGAAGGGGTCTCTGCCCCAACTTCTTCAGACAAATGACTTTCAGAAAACCTCGCTTTTTATACAAAACCAGTAAGTGATAATTCAATTATCCCAACCAATTAACATTCTTTTAAAAATATAGTTACCTAAATAGAAACAATAAAATGTGTCGCCACTATATTACATAGATATGCACATCCAAATATATAAAAGCCGTATTTTACTTTGCAGATGATCGAAACTTTAAAATACTAAAAACCTTTTAATGCATATCAAATACTGGATGCTAAACAACAGCCAGATAAAATTAGGTTAATTTAACTAACAGCTTTTATGAGTTTTTTATTATTAAAAACAAGCACGCTTTCAAGAACCTAACTATTATACAACCCTAGTGACTAAAAATAATGTATACACCTATCTAGTCAAACCTATAACTAATAACTGCATAGTACCACTTATTATAACACAGATTTTTTAATATACTACTACTATACATGATACGATAATTATTTATTTAATTATGTTACATTTGTATAGTAGAAATAGTTGTAAACCTAAAAGTACTAGAATTTATGAACTCATTATGTATAACCAATACTGTCTCATTATAAATTCTCAATTTCATCTACTTAGAGCTTTAAGCTTCAAAATGCTTTTAATTGATCCATACTCATTTAAACCTGGTGGGATATGGGCTGAAGTTCGAATTTGCCACATCAATTCATTCTCTTCTAAATTCAGCTGCCATGGTCCCCCTCTCAAATCGCATTTGGTTTGCTGTATTACAGTGTATAAAAACCTATGATCAGGATTTTCATTAATATGTTTTGCCAAAGCATTTTGAACATCACCTCTATTGATACAATATTGGTGCTCATAGATTCTTTGCCTGAGCTTTCTCTCTGTTTTTCCGATGTAGTATGATGGACATAGCTCACAGGATGCAAGGTACACCACCCCCTTAGAATCGCAATTGAATGTTCCATTAATTGTATATAACTTGTCCCTGATTGTTACCTGGTTGTCTAATCTTATAAATTTACATTGCGTACAGGCTCCACACTTTCTCATACCCAAAGTCTTCTTATTACTCTTCTTTTTCTCGAGCAGACACTTTAAATTTGCCCCTCTTCTATACGTGAAACCTGGATTTAAGCCCAATGCCTCACTCAACCCACTGTCTTCCAAAATAATAGACCAATTTTTGACAAAAATTTCCTTTATCCTTTTGTAGTCTGTAGAGTATGTAAATAGGAAATTGAGCCTCAGTCTATGAGTTTGTGTTGTCAAGTTAATACTCCCTTGTTCCAAATTTAATATGGGAATGCTGTTATTACCATTACTTAATAAGGGTCTAAAATGCCCTGAACGTCTCTTAGCTTTTACTTCAACCATAATTTCATTAATAAATATTTCTGGATAGCCTCTTCTAATAAACATTGTTTTCAAAACCTCACATTCTTTCATGAAATCAATGTTATCCGAGACCATCCTTGCTGCCCTAACCACCTGTCCTTTGACTACAGCCTTCTTCTGATGGTAAGGGCGACTACTGAAAAAATGCAAAAAAAATTTGAATAAGTAGGTTTCCTATAAATTACAGTTTTGTATTTAGCATTGGCCCTATCCTTGATTAATGTAACATCAAGGAAATTGATGCTATCATGTCCAATATTGTATGTAAATTCCAAAAATTCTGTTATGTTTGTTATATTTGGGATGAAAGCCTCAATCAGGCTTTCCTCCCCTTTCCAAATTAGGCACATGTCGTCCTGGTACCTAGTGTACCATATGACATTTTGCTGGAACATTTCATTGTTAAACAATAGGGTCCGCTCCCTTTGCGCCATTACGCAGTTTGCAAAGCTACCACCACAGGGTTATCCCATAGCCACCCCTGTGGTTTGTAGAAATAACTGACCATTAAACATCATATAATTATTGGCTAGGACCAAAGCCAATAATGTTTCTACTAGGTTGATGTTGCTATCTTCCACTTTTTTTGAAAACATAAATTCTCTAGTCCATGCTATTCCCAAAGCTTGTGGGATCACCGTATACAAATATTTCATGTCAATTGTGAGAAAGATGTAATTTTAATTGTATTCAAGCTTATTTATATTCTCTAAAAAGCTCCAAGAATCCCTACAAATTTGCGGTTCATCCCTGATGAGTGGTTTAAGGATACTATCAATGCATTTGGCACATGCATATGTTATTGATCCCATCCCATCAACTATAGGTCTAAATGGTGGATTCACATAACTTTTGTGCAACTTAGGAGACCCGAATAACACAGGCAATTTTGGAGCGGCCATTATTAAATACTGATACATATCTATATTAATCACCCCTTCCAAAAATAAATCATCAATCGTGCCCTTAATTCTTTTGTAGGCTACATTAATTTTGTTAATACTAACATGTTTGTATACATTTGTAGATAAATATTCGTTCATTCTTCTATCATACTCACTTTGGTCCATAAAGACCAATCCTCCACCCTTATCGGGTTTCATAACCCTGATATTACATTGATTTATCAAATCAATAAATTCTATTTCCCTCTTGGTGATGTTCCTTTTTATACTTGTCCTAGTGTGTGGCCCACTTGTCATTACTCTTAGATCTGTTTCACACATTTTTTTTCAAAAGTACTTAGTGACCCATGCAAAGGAGGATTAATCACACTAGATACCCTCAAGGTGTTGGTGAGTGAAGAATTTGTTCCCATTAAGGAAACCAAGTTTAGCTTACGTACAAACAGTTTAAGGTCGATGATAGTTCTAGTCACATCTACACTTCTATCCCGGACAAAAGACAATCCTTTAGCAAAAAAATCAACCATTTCCTGCTCAATTGTTAAAACTGTAAAGTTAAATATATTGAAGTCCCCTTGTCTGCTAAGAAGGATTTATGGTCCTTCTTGGTCCACCACTATCATCTCCTTCGCTGGTTGCGGCAATTTTTCCTCTGACCCTGGTCCCTGTTGTTGTTCTGATTGTTGTGCCTTGTTATTCGGTCTCTGAAAATCCTGCCGATTATTCTGATCATTGTTGTTACTCTGCTCTTGTCGCACTCTATTATCCTGAGCTTTATTGTTCATTATTCTTTCACTACGGCGTAATGCCTGTGTATTTGCAGACTCATTAGCAGCAATTTGATCGATTACTTCATTACTACTCTGAGTTCCATCTTTAGATGTATTACACAGAGCAATTTGAGTATGTGAAACCTTTGGTGGGGGTGGGTATGCTTTATTGTTAGCATAATCACTCAAATCTCTACTTCTTTTTCTTTTTTTATTTTCTAGTAGTTTTGTGAGAGTGGCTTCTATGCTTGCAAAGATCCTAGCATAGTCATATCTATATCTAGGAAACTCATTGTCCATGCAAATAGTGTGTTCCAACATCTCTAGATCAGCTTTCAGGTTATTAATTTCAACATTATAGAAATTAATTAAGGACTGTAAAAACTCAAAGCCCTGTTTTTCGAACAGCCCTAAAAGCTCTTGGTAGAAAACTGACTTATCAGTTAAGCCCACTGGGTAACGCCTCTGGTGTCACCTTTTAGGGATGATTTTTTTGTCGATGCATTCCTTTAAATATGCCACTTTGAGTTGTAACTTGCAGCATCTAAATAGTTTATAGTCAAATTCGTTGAGTAAAGCATTGATATTACTCACCCCACCACTCTGTTCAGGTTCAGCTCCACTGAATGTCACGTTTCCAAAGAAATCCCTATGGCTTAGAAAATTAGCCATAGAAGGTATCGCGTTCTCCCTAATTACATGCTCTGAATTGTTAGCCCTGCTATCCAACTGATGCAAAGGGAGCGACCTGTTGCCGATGTCATTTCAGATGTTGTTCTCATTTCCGTCGAGTGTAACCTGCTGTAGCCTCCCTAGTTTGTTCCTTTCTGGTGAGTTAGTCCGTTCTGGCTCCAAATTCCGATTTTGGTGAAAGGTATTAGTGCCACTCCTTTCTTCCAATCTCTGGGTTAAGTTATCAACCCGACCCAACAACAAGTTCACAAGAGCTGTTAGGTTCCCTATGGCATTCGCCTCCAAGGGAATAGGTGTAGAAACCACAGCATTTTTATCCTGATGTGTAAATAGAGTTGGTGAGCTACTACCATTGCTGCTTGCCATAATCCGACAAATCACGACTAACAAACTGTATAAAAGTTCAACACTTAAGAAACAAAAGCCACCTGGATTCAAGCGCAAATGGAAAACGTAACTCGATGACTAGCGAGTGTAAAATAACAAAATTTATTATAATTGTAAGCGCTTTCGAAGGGGTCTCTGCCCCAACTTCTTCAGACAAATGACTTTCAAAAAAACTTGCTTTTTATACAAAACCAGTAAGTGATAATTCAACTATCCCAACCAATTAACATTCTTTTAAAAATATAGTTACCTAAATAGAAACAATAAAATGTGTCGCCACTATATTACATAGATATGCACATCCAAGTATATAAAAGCCGTATTTTACTTTGCAGATGATCAAAACTTTAAAATACTAAAAACCTATTAATGCATATCAAATACTGGATGCTAAACAACAGCCAGATAAAATTTGGTTAATTTAATTTTGTTATTTTACACTCGCTGGTCATCGAGTTACGTTTTCCATTTGCGCTTGAATCCAGGTGGCTTTTGTTTCTGAAGTGTTGAACTTTTATACAGTTTGTTAGGCACAAACCACATTATCAGGCAAGCAGAAAGTATGAAAAGTTTGTTAACTAAAGAAAATGTCTAAGATAAAAGTATTCGATGAGTATGTTTAAAGCAAAAACAAGCATGTTTAAAGCAAAACGAGTGTGTTCAAGGCAAAGTTGGGCATGTTTAGAGTAAAATGAGCACGAGAAAAGAATGTTGGGTGTGTAAAGGGCTTAAATGAGAAAAACAAAAATAAAAAAGGGGGCACATTAAGCAAAATAAAGCATGGCAACTGAATGTGTTTTGGCAAAGTACTGTATATGGTCATAACTATGACTATGTATTGTATCAAGGGTATAACTAGAGTTATTTGAAGTATCTCAAAGTGTGTAAAGGTGCTTACAGTGTGTGCTTATTACTGTGCATGTATTTTGAAGAATTTATTGTGTGCAAAGTGCAACTATTTTGTGTAATACAGTCAAAGTAGAGCCATTTTGAAAAGTTTCTTGTGCTGGGTGTGTCTATTCATAAATGCTGCCATTACAGAGTGCGTCTTGTATTGTAATGAGTTGCCTAGTAAGGTACCACCATTTTGGGAACACTTCTGTATGCTTTATGCAATTATTCATAAAGTGGTATTACTTCGAAGAGTTATTAAGGTTAAGGCAACAGAGGTTCGATTTATTTGAATTGTGCAGTTACGTGACATGTTTCTTACACTGATAAGAGGTGTTTTCTTGCACAAAGATGATATTACAAGAGTATTACAGTGCTTGTGAGTTATTCAGTCACATCATAAAGGTCTCAAATGTTTCCTAAAATGATGATAAATGACTTTAGCATTTTCACCCTTTCAACAACATTACAAAAGTACCTAAATGCCTGAAAATGTTATTTTGCAAAGTACAGTTATTCGAAAGTACTATGAGTTTATTTACGTAAACAAGCAGAAAAAGATAAACCCAAAAAAAGGGTTTAACGATAATCACAAATCAGAAATTCAGACCACTGCACAGGACCAGGCTGGATAACAATAGACAAATCCTTTATTTGAGACTAAGCGCTTTCACCATTACAAATGGCATCCTCAGAGTAAAGAACAAGCAAATCACACCCCTTTTATATACAACTTAATTGATTGATTGAATAATAGAGTAGTTAATTAATAAATTAGTAAATTAATATTATACAAAAATACACTAAATAAAACCAACTGAAACAACATTATATAGACAAACACATCCTTGCCATTGAGTCCATAAAAACATTCATTCATATTGATTGCTCCTAACCCATAAATTGCCCCACAAAACAAACTTAATTAAATAAATAAATAGATATATTTTCATATATATATATATATATATATATATATATATATATAAATAAATATCAGTTTACATACTAAACTAAATATATTAATTACATAAATATAAAAATTTGTATAAACATATATATATATATATATATATATATATATATATAAATATAAATATAAGAATATGAATAGAATTGTGAATATAAATATGAAAAACTATTAAAATGTTTAAAAACAATTGTCAAAACAATCAAATCTGATAAGATTTTTGCTTGAGCACAGGTTTCAAGGAAATATAATCATTTAAACCGGGCTCCTTCATTGCATTTAACCTCAATTGCTACTCAACCTCCAAGACAGCAACCCTATTGTCAACATCTCCCCCTTGGTCAATATGCACACGATCAATAACAAAAAATACAAACTTTTTAAAATTAGTACATTTGATACTATGCAAAAATAATGCATTGTGGACATCTCTCTTTTTTATAGCTCTCACATGTTCCATGACTCTGTCTCTCAGTCTACGAGTGGTCATCCCTACATAAAATGCATCACAAGTACTACAGGTTGCCAAATATACTAGGTTTTGACTATTACAACTACATGTTCCAGGGCAAGCTAAAGTCCGAGGAAAACCAGCCACGCATGTATAAGCCCCCTCAGCTATAAATCTGCAACATCTGCACGCCCCACACTTACCCATCCAGGATCTTTCGGACCTACTTACACCTTCAAACAAATTTTTCAAATTATCACCTTTACTGAAAGCAATCATCGGCGTCCTCCCAACAATCCCTTTCATCTCACGACCTAAACAATGATCCCAAGCATGCCTTATAGCCACACACATTTCAATAGCCTTCTCACTGTATTTTAATACAAAAACAGGGCCATTCTTAACATTGTTTACCTCATTTCTACACACACTCTCCATCTCACTAGTCAACTCACTCTCAGCGGCAATCCTTCTCAAAATAGGCTTATATATAGTTCGCCTTTTCTTGTAAACCTCCTTCTTGACTCTTAACAGGAGCTTCAAGGGGTAACCCCTCTCAAGCAACAAACCTATTAGGTTATAAATCTCTTGTCTGAAATTGGACTCCTCACTCACCAACCTAGAAACCCGCACCATCTGGCCCTTGGCCACTCCCTTTCTCTGGTGAAATGGGTGACAACTGGAATAGTGAAGCATTGAATTAGAATAATTTTCCTTTCTATAGTACTAGACAATCCCCCTTCCATTTTTGCAATCATAATATCCAAGAAACTAATACTCTCATTGCTCCACTGGTAAGTGAACTTAAAAAATCCTGTAGTACTATTAAGATAGTTCACAAAATCCAAAGCTTCCATCTCACTTCCATTCCACAAAATCAATAGATCGTCCAAGAATCTGTTATAAAGGACTATCTTAGAATTGAATTTAGAAGGGAACACATACTTCCTTTCCCATGCTAATAAAACAAGATTAGCAAAAGTGGGGGCACATTTTTCCCCCATTGCTACACCAGAGGTTTGCCGAAACATTTCACCCTCAAACCTCATAAAATTATTCTTTAAAACTATCTCCATAACATCCTGGAGAAAGTTCAACCTTGCCTTATCAATTTTACTACTAGCATTGAGGCTATCATAAAACATTTCCAACCCTTCTAGGTGCGGAATAACAGAAAACAGGTTGACCACATCCACCGTCAAAAAACTATAGGAGCCTGAACATAATTTCACATCCCTTAACCTCTCAAGACAGTGCCATGAATCTTCAAAACGTGAGAAACCTCATTCAAAGCTGGTTTTGACAAACTGTCCACAAAGGCGGCCAAGGGCTCAGTCTTTGAGCCTCTTGCAGAAACAATAGGTTTAAAACACAAGTTATCCACACCTTTGTGCACCTTTGGAATACCAAAGATGCACGGCATAACTGGGTACTTAACTGCTAAAAAATCAAATTCTGTTTCGCTAATTGCACCCTGGAACAATGCATCCATCAAGAATAGGTCAATTTTTTGATAGGCCCTATTCACTTCATTGATGGATACCCTATTATAGTTGGCTTGGTCCCCTAAAAGCCCCATCATTGATGCAATATAGTCAATCTTAGCCATGAGGACCATACCGCCACCCTTGTCAGGCCTCATACATCTAATATTCTCACTTGCCCTCAATTCCCTTAAGGACAACCTCTCCTCACTACTCAAATTATCTTCCAAAATATACTTTTGAGAACAAATCCTCCTAAATTCAAGCTCCAACAGTTTCTCAAAAATCGAAAATTCAGAATTATAAGGAGGAATAAAAGTACTTTTCCTTTTTAAAGAAACCACTAATGAGTTAGAGAATTCATCACATTCTTGCCTTTCCTTTCCTTGAAAAAATACCTGCAAATTTAATTGTCTCAAAAAAAGTTTTAAATTAATTAAGACCTGAGCTATATCAAGTTTGAAATTAGGCACAAAATTTATACCTTTAGAAAATAAACCAAAAAAACATCTGTAATTTCCTTCTCAGTATAGTTGTAAATTATAAAACCATATTTTTTCAAAATATTCCTACATAAACAACCACTAAAAACAACATCATTGCTGTTATTATTGTGACAACCATCAAAGTCATTGGGCTCAACTAAAACTTGTTGCTCAACAACACTTTGAACACCATTCACAACACTCATTCCTTCATATTCTAAGGGTCGTGATATTAAAAAAACAGGAATTGGTATTACTTTGCCCATAAGTTTGTTCATTAGTGGTTATTCCATCACAACCATCAATGTTGACATCATCGCACATTTCAAAATGAAATAAACCCTGTAAAACATCAGAACAATCATTTTGGACTCATTGGCATCACTTACATCACTCCCATAACAAACATCACTAAAATATATTCCATGTTCCTGATAAGGAACTAAAGTTCCATGAAGTCCCTCTGAGAAACACCTCTCCCCCTCCCCTCCCTCCGAAAAGGCTTGGGTTGAATTCGCTCCGTCGAACGCCCCTTGTTGTATAACCTCTCCGACCTCCTCAGTCCTTGAGGTTGTTCCAAAAAAACCTCCTCAGATACAGAGTCACAGTGAGGCACATCGTTGTCCAAACAGTGATTCATAGCCATAGCAGTGCTTGTGACTCTTGATGTATAACGCCTGGAATGACCAGGAGGGTATGCACATTTATTAGTATAATCAGCATAATCCCTAGCAAACTTTTTCTGCTTAGTAGCCTTACTTTTGTTAACAAACTGCTCAACTCCAGCCAGAACCCTGTCAAACCACTCTTTATACTGGAAAAACAATAAGTCTGATGTAATACCAGAGTGCAGTGATATTATCTCACCACGTAGCTCCAACAACTTTCTATCATTATTTTCAATAATAATGTCTATTAACTCCAACCCTACTCGATCATATAAGGCAACCATTTTATCAAAACTCACAGTACCTTGTTCAATACCCATCGGGAGTTTCCAAACCCGAAGCCCCTTGGGAACCTGCTTCAAACTCCTGGATTTGGAAAGGAACAAATTGTCAAGTTGGAGTGCTCTGTACTTAGTACAGAGCTTATCGTAATGATGAATCTGCTCTTTCAGTGTTGGGTAAATAATCTTACTGCTGGTAAAAACATCAGGCATACTGAACTCCGTTACCGGTAGTTCCAACCAGGAATCCAAACCGCCGTTACTTCCTGTATTCACTGCTGACACAGACTGAGCACCACTCGAGCCACTAGCTCCCCCTGGCATTGTACGAATCAAATTGGACTTATTTTTAGATAGCGCTCCACTGTAAGTACTAACCACAGCTGCTTTCTGTCCAGGAGGCAGCGACGCAGCAACAGGAGAGTGCAATGTAAATAACTCAACTTGTGAGTCAGTAGGACTTGCCATCGTTGCCGAACCTTGAGCACCTACTTGTTGCTCATTTAAAACAATCAGCTTCTGCACAACTTGTGACAGTTCCTTCAGGGCCACATCCATTATAGAAAAGAGAAACAACAAATAACTTGCCTACGTTGCCAAAGCCACAGTCCGACAGCAGAGCCGAAAAAACACGTAAACAAGCAGAAAAAGATAAACCCAAAAAAAGGGTTTAACAATAATCACAAATCAGAAATTCAGACCACTGCACAGGACCAGGCTGGATAACAATAGACAAATCCTTTATTTGAGACTAAGCGCTTTCACCATTACAAATGGCATCCTCAGAGTAAAGAACAAGCAAATCACACCCCTTTTATATACAACTTAATTGATTGATTGAATAATAGAGTAGTTAATTAATAAATTAGTAAATTAATATTATACAAAAATACACTAAATAAAACCAACTGAAACAACATTATATAGACAAACACATCCTTGCCATTGAGTCCATAAAAACATTCATTCATATTGATTGCTCCTAACCCATAAATTGCCCCACAAAACAAACTTAATTAAATAAATAAATAGTTATATTTTCATATATATATATATATATATATATATATATAAATAAATATCAGTTTACATACTAAACTAAATATATTAATTACATAAATATAAAATTTTTTATAAACATATATATATATAAATATAAATATAAGAATATGAATAGAATTGTGAATATAAATATGAAAAACTATTAAAATGTTTAAAAACAATTGTCAAAACAATCAAATCTGATAAGATTTTTGCTTGAGCACAGGTTTCAAGGAAATATAATCATTTAAACCGGGCTCCTTCATTGCATTTAACCTCAATTGCCACTCAACCTCCAAGACAGCAACCCTATTGTCAACATCTCCCCCTTGGTCAATATGCACACGATCAATAACAAAAAATACAAACTTTTTAAAATTAGTACATTTGATACTATGCAAAAATAATGCATTGTGGACATCTCTCTTTTTTATAGCTCTCACATGTTCCATGACTCTGTCTCTCAGTCTACGAGTGGTCATCCCTACATAAAATGCATCAAGCAAAAATCTTATCAGATTTGATTGTTTTGACAATTGTTTTTAAACATTTTAATAGTTTTTCATATTTATATTCACAATTCTATTCATATTCTTATATTTATATTTATATATATATATGTTTATAAAAATTTTTATATTTATGTAATTAATATATTTAGTTTAGTATGTAAACTGATATATATATATATATATATATATATATATATATATATATATATATATGAAAATATAACTATTTATTTATTTAATTAAGTTTGTTTTGTGGGGCAATTTATGGGATAGGAGCAATCAATATGAATGAATGTTTTTATGGACTCAATGGCAAGGATGTGTCTGTCTACATAATGTTGTTTCAGTTGGTTTTATTTAGTATATTTTTGTATGATATTAATTTACTAATTTATTAATTAACTACTCTATTATTCAATCAATCAATTAAGTTGTATATAAAAGGGGTGTGATTTGCTTGTTCTTTACTCTGAGGATGCCATTTGCAATGGTGAAATCGCTTAGTCTCAAATAAAGGATTTGTCTATTGTTATCCAGCCTGGTCCTGTGCAGTGGTCTGAATTTCTGATTTGTGACTATGAGTTTATTTATTTGCATAATTCCGAAAAGCCAAACAAAGGTACAAGTTCAGAGTACAAAGACATTGGACAATTACTGGCATTAGTTCTGGCATATATGCATGTGTGTATGTTTATGCTTATTTGCAAAAACCTTCGCTGGCATGTGTTAATATGGCAGGTGGATTTTGAAAACCCCTACCACTTGTATTTGATCAGAATATTGCAGAGAACTGGAGAAAATTTGAACGAGAGTACGATATTTTTATACAAGCAGCTTATGCAGATAGAGATGCATGCACAAGGGCATTCATTTTGCTAAACCTAGCAGGGTCAAGGGCCATAGAAAGAGAGCATTCATTTGTGTATGCACCAACAGTATATGAAGGAGAAGGTGCAAACTGCCATATTGTTGCACAAGCTGTATCAAGGAAAGACCCTGACTGTTTGAAGTGCAATTTCAGAGAAATGTATAACCCCAGATGAATATTACATTAGAGAGGCATTTGTTTTACACACGTGATCAGAAACCAGGGGAAACATTTGCAGCTTATATAACTTGACTTAAGAAACAGAGCTAAAACCATACCTCTCAACTGTACAGATTTTGGCAGAATATCCAGAGTTTTGCCTTATATTTTTGGTCTTTTTCTCTTAAAATTGTGTTTTTTTGGGTAAGTCATTGGTAAATCATTTAGGGTTGAAGTCAGAAAATAATGACAGACATTTGAGTTTCAGATTTCATACCCTGCAGAAAAATTCATGTTAATGCAAAGCCTGTTATTCTATCAACTTTCTAAGTTTACAAGAGCAATATTTAAAATATGTCCCTATTTTTGAGCCTTTGTCCCCCCATTATTTATAGCTTTGTCCAGATTTTTTGTTCTAAGAGGTATGGCTAAAACGTGTCAGTTTGGTGATTTAAAAGATGAGCTGATAAATGACAGACTTATGTGGTATTAACAGTGCTGCTGTGAGAAAGATTTTACTTTGTGACAGTGATTTAACATTGAGCAAGGACATATAGATTTGTCAAATCCATGAGGTGACAGAAAAACACTTGCTTGTGAGTGACAAGAGCATGTTTTCAGTTGGCTCCAGAGCACGTGTAGATAGTATGAAACACATGGCAAACAAGAGCAGGCCTAAGCATGTGGCAGCTACATGGTTTCAAAAGAAGCCATGAAGTTTTCTAGAAATTTCTAAGAAAGGTGCAAATTCCAGCACCAGTTCTGTGCAGTATAAACATGAATCAGCAAAATCGAAATCTGGCTTTATTGTTATCTGTCACAATTGTGGTGCGAATCATGAGTCTAAAAGAAAGAAATGCTTAGCATGTGGTCAGCAATGTCACAAGTGTAAAAAATGGAACCATTTCCAAAAGTTTTGCAAATAAAGTAAGCTTCACACAGTTGTTAGGAAAAGTTGCACCAAAAAGCAAGTTGATCAGGTAGAGCCCAAGCAGTCAGCTTTCTATGTGGATGGTGTATCAGTGCTTGGTGAAAGAGTTGATGCAGTGAACTTATTAACAAGAAGTGAAGTATTTTGTACTGTCCAGATTAATGGAAGATCCGCAGAGCTCAAAGTAGACACTGGTTCAAAGTGTAATGTTATATCAACAGACACATTTGCTACAGTGAGAACCAATGAACAACTCAGTGTAACAGTAGTGCGAGATTTGTTGCTTATGGAGGTGAAGAGATTCAAACCGAAGGTTCAGTGATACTTTCATGTTATCTGGCTGAAAACTGTTGCAACTTGTTATTTTATGTAGTCTGAAGACCATGCAATCTGTATTGGGTCTCAAGGATAGGTTAAGAATGAATTTGCTTTCTTTTTCTAAAGAAGTTCATCATATAAGTGCATTTCCAAGTTCTAATTTTTCAGAAGCCATTTTCTCAGAGTATACTGATGTTTTCGATGACAAGTTAGGCAAACTTCCTGGTATGTATTCCATGAAGTTATACCCAGAAATCACTCCAGTAGTCAGACCAGCAAGAAGAGTTCCAATAGCTATGCAAGATAAAGTTAAGGCTCAGATGGATAAAATGGTGCAGCAAGGTGTGATTTGTCCAGTCACAGAATCAACTGAATGGGTATCATCCATGGTAGCCACTCACAAAAAAAGCTCAGATGAAATCAGAATATGTATTGATGCAAGATATTTGAACAAAGCATTTAAAAGACCATATCCTCCAATGCACACAGTCAAAGAGGTTGCAGCTCTAATACTGAATGCCACTGTATTTTCTGTTTTGGATGCAGAGAGTTAATTTTGGCAAGTGATGCTGGATCGCACATCCTCATTTCTAACTACTTTTGGTTCTCCATTTGGCAGATACAGATTCCTAAGGATACCATTTGGAATAAATTCTGCAAGTGAAGTCTTCCAGCGTGCAATGGGGCAATTAGTTTTGGGTTATCCCTGTGCCATAATAGTAGATGATCTATTGGTTGGAAGCAATGGTAAAGCAGAGCATGACAGAAACCTCAAGAAAGTTCTGAAGAGAGCACGTGAAGTAAACTTGAAGCTCAGTTCTCTGAAGTGCAAATTCAGACTTCCAGAAGTTATGTATGTAGGACAAAACAAGCAGCTATTCTTGAAATATTAGCACCAGATAATCTGCAAGCTTTACAGCATTTTCTGGGCATGGTCAACTATTTAGGCAAATGTATACCAGATTTCAGTGAGTTGACAGCAACTTTTAGAGAGCTCATACACAAAAATGTTGCATGGTCATGGTTGGAACAGCACCAGAAGGCATTTGAAGACCTTAAGCAGAAACTTGCCACTCCACCTACAGTAGGATACTATGATGTGAACAAACCAGTTACTCTTTCCTGTGATGCTTCAAAATTTGGCCTAGGCATAGTTATATTTCAAAAGGGCAGACCAGTAGCCTATTCATCTAGAACACTAACCCAAACTGAGATGCAGTATGCTCAAATTGAGAAGGAACTTTTGGCAATAGTATTTGCATGCTCCAAGTTTCATGATTATATTTATAGCTAAGCTATTCAGATTGAAAATGATCATCAACCACTAGTTGCTATTCTAAAGAAGCCTATGCATTCCAGTCCAGCGATATTACAAAGAAGGATGCTCAAATTACAAAAGTACAATTTCAAAAGGTATACATTCATTTGTCCAAAACACATTTCGGCAGTCGTATGGTTGTGTGACTTTAAATGTCGAATCACAACACTCCGAACATACCAAGATTTTGAAAATGGTAATCTTGATAACGACATTCAACCATTTTTGAAATCGAAAAAGTTACATACAACGTTATGCAGGGGGCTGTGCCCCCCACTCCCCCCTTACTTTAATATACAAACTCCAAGATCGCACTACAGTGAGGGAAAGGATTCATTTCCTGATTCCCACAGTAGTGGGATCTGCACCCAAAATGCTGACTTCAAATGAGCGAATGCCAATGAGCATTTGCTCATTTGAAAGTCGCACCTTTTTTGTTTTCATAATTTCGGAAATCTGGAGGTTGTACTTTCGTACAATGGCGAATCGTACAACCTCCGTTCGAACAAATGAATGTATGCCATTTCAAAATGGTCTACACTGAAGACAAATTTCTCTATCTGGCTGATGCTTTATCCAGATCTCCCAGAATTACAACAGAACAGCTTAACGCAGAAACTTTTAACTTGTACCTTGTAACTGCCATCAGACTTCTCTTTCTTTTAAAATACACTTAATGTCCCCTCCTCTGGGATTCATATAAACACATTCCAGAATGGCAAACTTAAAATTGGAACATCCATTGCTAGATTCTAAATGCCTATACAGTACATTATTTTTGTCCTTTTTTCTATAATATCTGGTAGTAAATCAAAAACATTCCCACTAAGGGTAATGATAGATAGGTCCTTGAAACATATTTACAGCAAAGTACAACACTTAATCAAGGACTCTTGGGATTTCTTAAGTAGATTAAAAACTGAAATTTGGAATAAGAATTTAACTTTTCTTACCATAGATGTCATAGACTTATTCTCCTGTATTCCGAAGGATGAAGGGTTTGAAAGCTTTAGCAGCAGTATAAGGAAATATAGTGGTATGGAATGGGAGAAAATTAAACTTTTAGTGGAATTCATGTCCTTGGTATTAGACAATAATTTTATTTTTTTCGAAGGCAAACTATACAAGCAAACAAAAGGTGTGGCTGTGGGGGGCAGCATGTGCCCCACCCCCCATATTTGCCAACCTTGTATTACTGGACTGGGAACTATTTTTAGTAGTAGATCCATGGCTAATATCAGATGCTACGTCCATTTTTTGGACAATATTTTTGTCCTGTGGGAAGGTACCAGTGAGGGTATTGAGCAATTTGTGAAGTATATAAATAAGTCCAGTACATACTTAAAGTTCACCGACATCCACAGTGAAGAGGGTATAGCTTATTTAGACACCTATGTAAAACATTCTGGAACTGGATTTAAGTCTTAAAATTTATAGGAAAACTACATTTAGCAACTCCTATTTGGAGTATTCCAGCTGCCACCCATGGAAACAAAGGAAGAGCATCTTAAAAGGTCAATGTATTAGGAGAGCACGAATGACCTCAGAGTACGAGGATATGAAGAAAGAGATCGAGTATATAGGTAAAATGTTTCAGGAAAGAGTATATCCTGTTTCCATGATTAAGGAGATTTCTCAATACGTTATTAGTGAGTGGGGTGTTAGATACAAACCGCTACTGGGTGATGGTATGGTTTATACACATGAAGGCACAAACAATGACAATTAAGGGCGGGCCTTCATATTGGAATACAATCAGTCTGCTGAAGCTATAAAGAGCAATGTTCAACAAAACTGGGTTTTGTTAAAGGGGGGATATGGAAGTGTATAACATTTTGGGAGAGAAGCCCATTTTTGTGTATAAAACAGGACGAAATTCAAAGCATAGATTTGAATACAAAGGAAATGCTATAGATAATAGAAAGGATTTGCAAGGAACTAAAAAATGTGGCAGCTGCAACCAATGCTTTGCAATAAATGAGGATATACAACATTGGTACTAGACAACATCCATAGAACTAAGATGTATTTTAGGAGAGGTAATTGTAACACTATGAGGGTGATATATTTGACAAAATGTTGCAGCTGTTCTGCATTCTATGTAGGGCAAACCAACAGAGCCCTTAAGAACAGAATTTATGAGAATTATTATTGTATTAGGAAAAAGGACAAAATAATGCATTGTATAGGCATTTAGACTCTAGTAATGGATGCTCTAATTGTAAGTTTGCCATTTTGGAATGTGTTTATATGAATCCCAGAGGAGGGGACATTAAGTGTATTTTAAAAAAAAGAGAAATCAGATGGCAGTTATTGTTAAATGCAGCCAGCTATCCAGATATTAATGATAGCGTCACTATTACCCAAGTCTTAGAAATGAGACAATATAAGTTAAAAAAGTTATACCCATTTAGCACTGCTGCTGCAGCTCAGAGGATAGAGCACTAGACTTTAGTTTGGAGCAACCAGGGTTCTACTCTGGGTTATGTCTTTTATGGAAATCGTACATTTTACATTTTTTTTATGTTCCTTGTGCAGATATTGGCAATAGTTTGGTTTATATTATGTTTTTGTGAATAATTTTATTATTAATAGTAAATATATGTTTCTTTTATATATTTTAGTAAGGTCATTGTGAGGTGTATATAGTGAAATATATTGTAATGAGTTTTATTCCTGTTTCTTTAAATGACAGATTATTTAAAATTAAAAATATAATTGTTAGAGTGATTTTATTGGTTGTAAGTAACTATATAAGCACACTGAATGACTTTTTTTAACAGATTCTGATGAAGTCTGCAATTTGCAAATGAAAGCGCTTAATCTATGTTACTATTAAAGATTCTTATCTGCATAGTGAGTTGGTTCACTTTGTTCAGTACTGCTGCAGGGGAGTATAGATGCTATTTGTGTGGACCCTAAATTGTTTTATTTTGGTTCTATATTATATAAACAAAGCATTAAAATGTCGACTCACCTTTGATCAACCCGTTTCTCGAAGCACAACATTGAACGGCCAAATCATCGATTTCTTTCCAAAGGAAAGAAATTGGTTGGCTGTTCATTTAAATCTGCCCTTTTCCCAACTGTAGTGCGACCTCGGAGTTAGTATATTTAGTTAGGCAGGGATTGGGGGGTGTGGGATGTGAAGCCCCCCACTTTAATAGTGCTTGTTGTAATGCAGTGTGTGTGTTTGGGCTACCGATTTCTTTCCCTTGGAAAGAAATCAATGATTTGAGAGTTTGATGTTATGCAGTTTTGAGAAATAGGGGTCGATCAAAGGTGAGCCGACATTTTACTGCTTCGTTTATATAATATAGACCCTGTAGATCATAGTGTAAAGTGTGTGCTATATCTTTAAGAAGCATGTGAGGCTGTACATGCATGTATATAACCCACACACATGCATCCCATAGTGCCATTTTGAAGGAGCACACAGGGAGTGAGCATGCATGATCATAGTTGTTAGTTTGTATATAAGTTACTTAAGTTAAAGTCAATAGCCAACAATAGTAATGTGTTTGTATGAAATAAAGCTGCTTGAACAGAACCCACAAAGACTCTTTATTCATGTCCCAGACATTAAAGCGACACTTAGTGACTGCAATCCTTACAGCTTTGCTAGAAAAAAAAATATCAGGCAAAATCAGAGCCACTTTGTGAAATCATTCAGGGAAAGTTCACAGCATTTATGTCCCTCCCATACATAAGCATGCAAAAAGAAACACATGCATACACACACACACACACACACACACACACACACACACACACACACACACACACACACACACACACACACACACACATGCACTCACTTAAATTACTTACCTTCCTGCATTCCCTGTAACTGGCATGTGAAGGACTAGTAGTGAAATAGTGAGAATATGAAAACGAAAAAAAAAAAAAAACTAAACTTGCTCCCCATGCAGGTATTTCTGCAACAATGCATCTCTTTTTTCTCTTTCGGTCTCAGGGTCTGAGCCAGTCACCCGAGTCAGCCTGAGCCAATCGAAATGGCTCACAGCTTCATGCTGCAGTCAAGTGAGATGCTTTTTTATGATGTTTCTGCCTTCTGCAGAAGACAGGAAATTCTGCAATATAGCATGATCTCCTTCTTCACGGTATGTAGTTCACATAGTGCTGAACTGTTTTAAAAGCAGCCTGGAAAGCAGAGTAAGACAATTTCTTTTTCTTTTTTCATGGTACTTGGAAGACATCAGTAATGGTAAGGGCTAAATTCTAGTTTTGTAGAAAAAAAGTAAATTAAAAATGATAGTTTCTGCAATTTATTTATTTTTTACTTGGGGGAGGCTGCCACCCAGCAGCCAGTACCATGAGCCACCCCTGGTTTCAAAGGATATACAGGAGCTTTTGCTATTAGGGACTGAACAAATGGTCTATAAGGCTAATAATACGGCAAGATGAGCTCAAAGCCTGTAGAGCAGCAAGCCTTAAAACTCGAAGCAACAGGCCAAATAGAGTAAGTTGGTGTCTCAACAGGGAGCACACTTGCCTTTGGTGTTGAAAGATTAATATGCTAAGGGTTCTATTACTACCCCAGATGCATGGATTCATTTTTCAATATTAAAACTGCATTACATCATAAGGGGGGGGATGCTGCACTCCTGAATCTGCCATCCTAGAGAACAGGTGTTAAACTAGGTTTCATCTATCTGAGTTGGCGACAGCAGAGGTGGGTGTAGAGGATCCCACAGTACCTATTGAAAAGAGTAAGGGAATTTTCCATGTGCCCTGGCCAAATTTCCTTCAACTTAGAATGAACACCATTTTTGGTCTTCCAAGAAAAGGGGCCACTGGTCTAGTGGGACTTACCTAGTTAACAAATCATAAATAAATAAATACAACATATATTAAACATCAGAAGGTATTTTGTATGTAGGTACCTCAAATAGAACTTGTACGAGGGTGCTTCAAATGCAGCAAGATCGCAGACCCTTAGGGGAGGATAGTAAATGGATAAAGTTTAAGATCCAGGATTAGACAACCACAAACATCACAGTCGTGACAAGGCCCTCAGAATCCTCAGTATTTTTGCAAACTTGTCTGTGTTCGTGTAAAGAATAATGCCCGCATGAATGCTCATCAAGGAGCAATCTAAACTTATAGCAGGAAAACTTCAACTCTATTTAAAGAACTAGGACTTCAGCTTTGCCTGTCCCATTGTCCAGGTCAGAATTTTCTCAGGTTTTAAAAAGGACTCTCAAAGGTATTGTCCATGGCTGTGATGGTTTTCTGATATTTTTTTTCCTCCTCTCCTCTTGCTTCACCTCTAGTCTTTTACCCCAGTGCCCCCATCCATTGTTCAGTCTTCCAGCTCTTCCTTTCATCACCCAGACTAACACTGATTTTTTTTTCTCAGACTAAGGCAGTATGGAACTGAAAGGTATCCTGGGGAGTCTCACCTGCAACTGCTTCTACTAAGGAGATTGATTTTTGTATGTTATGATCTTCAGTCTTGTCCCTCACTTCTACCCTAAATACAACCTAGAATTGGTCAAATGCTACTTCCCTCTTCATGGACCACACATCCCCTCAGATAGTGCAAAGATGAATGTCCTTCCCACAAGACAGGCACATCCACCCCTTCCCTGCCAGGGCCTCAGATCCACTGACTGCTATTCAAACCGAGGTTGCTTGGGTCATAATTAGGATGTTATTCATCTGCATCATGGAACTGGCAGATTTTCTTATAAAACTTTAAGACAAACACCATGTTAGTTTCTCTCCTTAATACATGTGCCAGTGAATTGGGTTCTGGAAGAAGGTAGGCTCCCTCACTTTCAGAAGAAGACTCTGAAACTGGTAAACCTGATACCAAACAAGAACCTGTTGCTGTCTTTGTGTAAAATAATATGTGATATTAGCTCAGATTACAAATAAACTACAGCAGTTTTAACAGTCCAGACTATGTACATGTTACCCAATATCTTGAAACATGGAAACATGAGCAGTGTGCATGTGTGCCATTTCCTGTGAACACAGAAACTGAGTAGTAAGAAATTATATAATTTCATGAGAAAATAGGACATGAATTGTGTGCATTTATGCCATAACCCGAGATCCAAAATGTGATTTATGCCATTACCTGTGATCACAGAACTTGAGTAGTTTGGATATATATCATTACCTGTGATCATACAACTTGAATAGTGTAGATTTATTACCCCAGATTTTATTTATTTATTTATTTATTTGACATTTGTTTACGGGAAGAGTCTGACTAGACACGGGCCCCGAGGGAGGGGTAGCCCCAATAGAAACAATAACAAAACACATAGATTGTAATTTTATTCAGTAGTAACATAAACAAAAGAACAGAATTTACACAAAATACATATATAAAGTTATACAAAAAATCACATATATAAAGGACCATACGTAGTACATAAAAATAGTAGAAAAAAAGTATGTTTCATGTGTTATACATATATAATTATGAATTTATATACATGTGACCATGTCACTATTTCTAGTTTGCAAAAAAATGTACATGTTGTAGGTGAGGAGTTTGGGTACAATGAAGTAATTAGATGACAGTGAAAAGATTGGAAAGAGTATCTTGAGAGAGAAAGGAAGGTGACATTTGTGATGAGTTTATAGGCGACGTAAGATAGACATATATAATATCAAGTAGATAGAAAACATCTACAGAGGAAGATAGACAAGAGAAAAGCCAATAAAGCTAGATGTCAGTCAGGTGTTAGATAAAAGGGCATGATAGTCAACCAGGAGTTTGAAAAGAGCAGAGCCAGGAATTAGATAGATGGGACTTTAGAAGTATTTTGAACTGTGAGTGATTGGCAGTGGTTAGGATGTGCTGGGGGGTTAAGTTCCAAGTCATGGAGATTCAGTTACAGTATAAAGCATCTCCAACGTGACTATTAGCTTTTGTGACTTGTAATAGGAGTTTGTTAGAAGACCTTAGGTGTCTTCTGTTAGACTGAGGCTGAAGAAGATCACAGAGTGCTGGACACTTGTCAGGCTGGGATATTATGCTCATAGAACATGATCATAGAACATGAGTAGTGTGGACGTGTATCATTACCTGCAATCATAGAACATGAGTAGTGTAGATGGATATCATTATCTGAGATCAGAGAACATGAGTAGTGTGGATGTATACTGTGAAGATTGGGTGATGATAGATGAAGGCTGCCAGCCTAGCCAGATAGAATTTTGGAGATAATTCTGTCATCTGTAAATATTAATGCAAACCACAGGCTTGTTGTCTTAAATGGTAAAAATAGCGTTACATGTGGAACTGTAAAAAATGCAACAACAGTGCACTCTACTGACCAAGTAAAGCATGTTGTGACCCTTTGATTTTAAAACTCGGAGTCAGTCAATCTGAAGTGAGGCATCCTGCCTATTGTTGTAAGGCCAGAGTTAATGGCCAGAATTTGCATGCATAAATGTCCTTTATTGCTCTGGTTTCACCCCAGAGGTAAAGAATGTAAATGTAGCTTCTGTTAGCCTGGGAACCCAGGGAAGTGTGAAGAATGATGCAATGTGAACCAGAAATGTGATTTTGAAAACAGAGAGAATCAGAGAGCATTTAGCATTTTTGTCTTGACCATCCAACTCACCAGCACTGTCTTGCTCTATATGTAAGTTTATCTTAGATTTGTGTTTTCTCTTAGAAATAGCAAGACACTAGAATGATTAGACAAAGTGTTCTTCTGTGATGTCAGAACTGTACTACTGAATTACTTTAAGTATTTCTCTGTGATATCTGAACTCTTGACTAGCACTGTGTAGTAAAAAGTATTGTCTTGGGTTTTGACTATTTGTTATTAAATATTTTTAAACCCTTTCAACTGTCGTTGTTTTTGTACAGATAATTTAAGCTCTTAAGAGTACTTGCATGCCTTTGGTAAAATTGTACAAATCCACTCTAATAGCTTTAGTCCTGGGCTATACTACCAACTGGATAATAATATTGCACAGTAATAATTGGACACCCTTTTAAGGGCCTTTGAGTAGCTGATAAATATTAGTGGGTGGTGGCAGCTGGTACTACCTTATAGTCTGGGAAAAGGGGCACAGCTGGAGAACCTGTGCCAGCCTTTCCCAGGAGTGGCTGTGTGGATGTGTAAACTATTCTCAAAGTGTGTGTGTGTATGTGTGTGTGTGTGTGTGTGTGTGTGTGTGTGTGTGTGTGTGTGTGTGTGTGTGTGTGTGTGTGTCAGCTACCTGGGGCAGGGACACGAAGCACTGGTTGTACAGAGAGGGTGCTGAATGTTTTAGCTTGCCCACTAGGCTGACATCTGGGCCCTATAGCTGTGCCAGTGAGGAGTCTTATTGGGTATCTGGAGAGCAAGGAAGCAACCAGCCCTGGACTGACTGTGATCTCTTTGTGCTCTTAAGGGAAATTGCACTTTACTGTATTTATTTGTTATCCTTTCCTCCTATATGAGATGCCCCTCACTGCTGTTAGTGATGAGGATTGAGGCACCTTTATTGCTGGGCCAGGGCACAGGCATCACATATACAATTACCTGAGATCCTAGCATATAAGCAGTGTCGATATATACCATTAACTGAGATCATAGAATATCAGTAGTGTAGATGGATACCATTACCTGAGATCCTAGACATGAGTACTGTGGATGTATATCATTACCTAAGATCCTAGAATATGAGTAGTGTCTATACATTCCATTACCTGAGATCACAGAATATGAGTAGTGTAGATGGATATCATTATCTGAGATCAGAGAATATGAGTAGTGTGGACGTGTATCATTACCTGCAATCATAGAACATGACTAGTGTGGATGTATATCATTACCTGATATCCTAGAATATAAGTAGTGTTGATATATACCATTACCTGAGATCACAGAACATGAGTAGTGTAGATGGATATCATTTTCTGAGATCAGAGAACATGAGTAGTGTTAATGTATACCATTACCTGATATCATAGAACATGAGTAGTGTAGATGGATATCATTATCTGAGATCATAGAACATGAGTAGTATTGATGTATATCATTACCTGAGATCCTAGAACATGAGTAGTGTTGATGTATACCATTACCTGAGACCAGGGAATATGAGTAGTGTTGATGTATACCATTACCTGTGATCATAGAATATGAGTAGTGTAGATGGATACCATTACCTGAGCTCATAGAACATAAGTAGTATTGATGTATATCATTACCTGAGATCCTAGAACATGAGTAGTGTTGATGTATACCATTGCCTGAGATCAGGGAATATGAGTAGTGTTGATGTATACCATTACCTGAGATCATAGAACATGAGTAGTGTAGATGGATACCGTTAGCTGAGATCATAGAACATGAGTAGTGTTGATGTATACCATTACCTGAGATCAGGGAATATGAGTAGTGTAGATGGATACCATTACCTGAGATCATAGAACATGAGTAGTGTCGATATATACCATTATTTTCAGTGTTTTGGCCAGGCCACATTTCGAGGTTGGTAATTTTAAAGTTAAACTCAATAAGTTAGAACATAAGATGATTCTTAATTATCATACGTTATACCCGAGGGGCATGAATTTAGACATTGTGATTTCATTATAATCCAGTTTGGGATGTACTGTGGTATTTTGCATCATGGCAATTTAGTATTATGAAATGTTGTATTGTGATATTTTGCATCATGAAATTTTGTATTATGAAGTTTAAGAATCTTATTATCTGTTTCATTAAGATAGAAGTGGCAGATTTGTGTCAATATGTGTCAATTTAAAGCTCTATAAGACAATTTGTATCTATTTATCTATTTATTGCTGTGTATTATGTTTTTGGACTTTAAACAATGAGTTGTTGTGAGTTTGAAGTTCAAATAACAAGCAGGTTTAATGAATTAATTAATTAATGAGCTAATTGGTTATTGTATTTAAGCAGATGGGTTTGTTTGGTGAGTTGTTCCACTGAAGGCGAATTGCCGAGGTACCAGGACACGTTAATAAAGGATAACTTTTTACCATCTCTGTGGTTGGCGTTCCTATCTGCTTGCTGTTTAGACTTTTGGTTTTGATTTTTTTGTTGCATTGGTGTTTCATTATCGATATATACCGTTACCTGAAATCATAGAATATGAGTAGTGTAGATGGATACCATTACCTGCAGAGTGTTGCAAGCAGCACAGAGACGAAAAGAGAGACTTTAAACAGATTAAGTATTTTTTTCTCTGCCTTTCTACTTGTGACTGCATATTCTCACCGAAAAGCGAGCTTCTAGCTATTCTAATATCTGAAAAGGCTTGTTTTTGCATTTTTACTGTTCCTGCACTTCTTTAAATTGTTTTTGTGTCATTTAATTGTTGTAGGCTACACACTCAAATGCGCTAACCTGTTTAAAGCATTTACATTGTTTTTCTGTTAAGTCACTGTTGTTCTGTTGAAAAAAGCAAAAAAAAAAAAAATATCCTTATTTCCCACCTTTTCTGAACTAGAGTAGTCCAAATTTCAGGTTTTGCTGAATTCTAGGCTGTGGTATAAGTTCCTGTGTTGCCCATATCCTTACTTGGATAGGAGGAAGCTTCTTTGTTCACCAGTGAGAGTGGGGAGCTTTGAGCAGCCTATCTATTCCTGGTGGAGTGGTCGCAGCCCAGCAACTAGTAGCTTATTGGCCATTTTGGGCTAATTCCTATCTCTTTCAAGTTCCCTGCCTTAAAACCCGCATTTGCATGGTTTTGCACTTGTTTCAGACTCAGAACAGCTCCTTGTGGTCCTGCAGAGTGTTACAAGCAGCACAGAGATGAAAAGAGAGACTTTAAACAGATTAAATATTTTTTTCTCTGCCTTTCTACTTGCGATTGCACATTCTCGCCGAAAAGTGAGTTTCTAGCTATTCTAATATCTGAAAAAGCTTGTTTTTGCATTTTTACTGTTCCTGCACTTCTTTAAATTGTTTTTGTGTTTTTTAACTGATGTAGGCTACACACTCAAGTGTGCTAACCTGTTTAAAACATTTAAAGTGTTTTTCTGTTAAGTTACTGTTGTTCTGTTGAAAAAAGCAAAAAAAAAAAAAAAAAAAAAAATATCCTTGTTTCCCGCCTTTTCTGAACTAGAGTAGTCCAGATTTCAGGTTTTGCTAATTCTGTGCTGTGGTATAAGTTCCTGTGTTGCCCATATACTTACTTGGATAGGAGGAAGCTTCTCTGTTCACCAGTGAGAGTGGGGAGCTTTGAGCAGCCTATCTGTCCCTGGAGGAGTGGTCTCAGCCCAGCAACTAGTAGCTTATTGGCTGTTTTGAGCTAATTCCTATCTCTTTCAAGTTCCCTGTCTTAAAACCCGCATTTGCATGGTTTCGCACAATTTTGCGCACCGTGCAGCATCACGCAACGTCGCGCAGTGCTGTTTAAGCTGTTTTAAACTATTCCCGGCTCCACAAAGTCTGCTCTTCAATTTTTCCCTTAGAACTAGTCTAACTCTCAAAGTAAGCACTCTACCTCCCTTCTACAGCCCAGCACTTGCTCAAATACCTCAGAAAGCGCTAACAAACTATAGCACTACACCCCCTTTTACTACCCTGAAGTACAAGGCTCCCTTTTGGTCCATTCCGGACAATCAATAAATCAGTTTTTATACTATCCAGGCATGTCCAAAGTGCAGTTTCAGGAATACTCTCCAGTCCAGCTGGTGAATCTGGGAATCTTGAGGCAATGTTACAATTGCCTTATGTACACAGACAACCCTCTCCTCCTTCCAACAAACTCAAATGGATGTGAGAGGTGCAACTATACAGCCAAACTGGAGGCCGAGCTCTCTCATACCAAGACTGGCACAGTCAGTCAGGAGGAGAAGGAAACCACTCGCACCACACAACCAGTCTCAAATAGACCAATCGCATCAGCAAACATGACACATAAATGCACAAAAACATACTCGGAGGCTCTAAATAAAAATATGCCAAAGCAGCAGAGACCTCCAAAGCAGACATCCAAGCAACCACTACCCTACAACAACTTTCACATATCACATACTTCACAAAGTCAGTGTGCCACACAGAAGCAGCCCTTAAGGCTAAATAATGCACCTAATACACTAGTAATAGGAGACTCTATTGTCAGGCACACTGACGTCCCGCTCACCAGACTGAAAAAGGAGAAGGTCACTGTAAGCTGCCTGTCGGGTTCCAGGATCCGCCACATAACACAAGCACTCAGGTCACTCCACAGCAAGTACAAATATTACTCTGTCATTGTCCATGTTGGCGTGAATGACCTGAGACGTACCTCCCTGGACTACATGAAAAGAGACATAGAGGAGCTCTCTGATCATGTAGCCCAGCCCGATATGACCCTGACCCTGAGTAGCATCTTGCCCTCACCAAGAATGATGCCACAGTATAAAGACAAAATGATCAATTTTAACAATTGGCTAAGCTATTGGTGTCATTCAAAGGGGATCCAGTGTCTGTCAACCTGGGATGACATGCTCGACAAGCCACGTTGCTTCGGCAGGGACGGCTTGCACCTGTCACCCTTAGGTTTTCGAATACTGGCTAAGGCTCTTGCCACTCCCATAGTGCCTTTTTTAGGCAAGGCTCAAAAGACAAGACCACCTCCATAGACAATACCAGAAACAAAAAACTAAGGGTAATGCTACTCAGTGCCAGAAGTCTAAACCTCAAGATGCATGCACTTGAGGCACTCCTCAGTATGGAGAAAATCGATATCTGTGCAGTAACAGAAACCTGGTTCAAGGCTCCAGAGAGCATCCCAGCACTACCAGGATTCTGTGATTGACTCATACCATACTTTTGGGCCCAAGAACTCAGACCAAAATACTAAATGCGGGGGAGTATCCATCTTCATCAAGGACACCCACATCTCCAGGTTAGTGGCACTGCACGAGGCATCGGAGACCCTCCAGGTGCAACTAACAGTGGGCAAAACTGCTTTTCAGTTTGTAGCCTGCTACAGATCACCCACCTTGTCTCAGGACCCCCACTTGGCATTCCTGAGAACATTGGAGAATATGAAGTTCGGACCAAACACCATGATTTGGGGGGATTTCAACTACCCAAACATTGACTGCGAAAACTACTCAAGTCCCAACTCCTTTGCCCAATGTTTCCTGGAGTTTATAAACTCAAATGCCATGGAACAACTGGTCACCACTCCCACAAGAGGGGACAACATATTGGACCTGGTCAATACCAACATGGGGGATCATTGTTCCACACCAGAGGTAAACCCCTCGTTGGTAAGATCAGACCACAAACTAATCACAATGGACATCCACATCCCAACCCCACCCCTGGCCAAGGAAACCACTGTGAAAAATCTCTCAAAACCAAACTTCACACTTCTCAAGACCAAGGTGGAAAGTTTCAAAGCCCCCAGGCAAATGGAAAATGCTATCCAAACAGCAGAATCTTTTACAAATGCAATCTATGAGCACCTACAGGAATGCATGGATCGTGCCATCCCAAGTAAAACCAAGACTCACTCCACCAAACACAGGAGAACAGCCTGGTGGACCCCGGCCATAAATAAGCTATACAATAGAAGGAGGAAACTATTACATGATAGGGCAAAATCCCAAAACGGGAAGGCATCCCTGATCAGTATTAGCAAGAAACTTCATTCAATTATAAAATCATCGAAGGCTAACTTCGAAAGAAAAATCGCCAAAGACTCTAAAGATAATCTCAAGGCATTCTTTAGCTAAGTCAAGAATCTGGGTGGAAACTCTTAGATCTGCTCTGAGCTGGTGCAAAATGGCACAAAATACACTGAACCCACTGACATTGCCAACATCCTGGCAGACAGGTTCAGTGCAAACTTTACCCCCCCCTTCCCCCCAAAAGGGCATGTGTCTATCCCAGAAGAATGCAGTCCCCCAGTCATCACAGACACACAGGTAAAAGCAGCCATTTCCAAAGTAAAAAACACAGCATCAATGGGATTGGACGATATCCCGGTCTGCGTCTTACACAAACTCCAAAAAGAACTAAACCCTCACATAAACTCACTGTTCCAACTCAGACTTACCACAGGTTATGTACCCAAAGAATGGCGTACAGCAACAGTAATCCCACTCCACAAAGGTGGCGCCACCACGGATGCCAGGAACTATCACCCCATAAGCCTGACTAGCCTGGTCCGCAAGGCTATGGAGCTCATCATCATGGATCTCATAAACAAAGACATTGGGAACCTCCAGACACTGGACCCTACCCAATTCACCTTTGTTAAAGGCAGATCTTGCCTCCTAAACCTATTTGACTTTTTTGAAATAGCTACCAAAGCCATAGATGAGGGAAAGGTAGTCCACACAGCCTACCTGGACCTCGCAAAGGCCTTTGACACAATACCCCACTCTGGCATCATAAATAAGCTTACCAGCTTAAATATCAACCCATATGTCATAAGATGGGTTGCAAACTGGCTCAGGGATAGAATTCACATGGTCAGAGTTGCAGGTGCCATGTCCGACTCTAAACTGGTTACAAGTGGCATCCCACAGGGCTCAGTCCTGGGACCCCTCTTATTTGGTATATACTTCTCTGTGGTACAGGCAAGTACAGGAGGACTGTAGCTGACCAAGTTCTCAGATGATTGCAAGCTGGGAGCCATAATCGACTCTCTGGCCGACACAAGAATCCTCCAGAAGGGTCTTACAGAGACAGATACCTGGTGTCAAAACCATGGCCTTAAGCGAAATGCCAAAAAGTGCATAGTCATCCCTTTTGGGAAAAACAAAGTGCCCACAAACTACCACATAGGAGGTAATCCACTAAGTACGGAAGAAGTAATTAGGGATCCGGGAACCCAAGTAGATAGTAACCTCTCCTTTGACAATCACATTGCCAAAGTGGTTAGAAAAACCTTCTATATAGATCACCTAATCACAAAAGGGTTCACATCTAGATCAAGAGAGGTCATTGTGCCCCTCTACTCATTGCTCATCAGGCCCTTAATTGAGTACAATGCCCCATTTGGGATGTATCTTACCAGACACTTGCAACAGCTGGAGAGACCTCAAAAGTACCTCACCAAAAGGATCATGGGCCTCAAACAGATGCCCTATGCTACTCGACTAAAGAAACTCCAGCTCTACTCAGTTGCTTACCGCCTACTCAGAGGCGATCTCTGCCTGACATACAAGGCCATGTCTAACCCAGAATTGATGGACATGCTCCACCTCAAGAAAGCCAAATCCATTAGAGCTACACGCTCCATGGATTTAAACCTTAGCACAACAATAAATAGGACATGCTGGAGGAACAGATTCATATCGCAGAGGCTTCCCTCGCTCTGGAATAGAATCCCGGTTCATGTTAGGCAGAGCCCCTCGCTGACCCTCTTCAAGAGAAATCTTGATGAGTGGATGGGAAATCGTAAATTTACTCCTGGGATCACTTCTATGGCCCTGCTGGACAGAGGCTCGGGAATCTAGTCTAAAAGGGTGGCGAAAGCCAACACATTCTGACTAGGCTTATAAATGCCCTAGGGCAGACAGCCTAGTACCTACCTATGAACCTATGATATCACAGAACATGAGTAGTGCGGATGTATATCATTACCTGAGATCCTAGAATATAAGTAGTGTTGATGTATTCCATTACCTGAGATCATAGAACATGAGTAGTGTAGATTGATATCATTATCTGAAATCAGAGAACATGAGTAGTTTTAAGGTATGCCATTACCTGAGATACCAGAACATGAGTAGTGTTGATGTATACCATTACCTGAGATCATAAAATATGAGTAGTGTAGATGGATATCATTATCTGAGATCAGAGAACATGAGTAGTGTTGATGTATACCATTACCTGAAATCATAGAACATGAGTAGTGTCGATATATACCATTACCTGAGATCACAGGATATGAGTAGTGTAGATGGATACCATTACCTGAGATCATAGAACATAAGTAGTATTGATGTATATCATCACCTGAGATCCTAGAATATAAGTCATGTTGATATATACCATTACCTGAGATCACAGAATATGAGTAGTGTAGATGGATACCATTACCTGAGCTCATAGAACATAAGTAGTATTGATGTATATCATTACCTGAGATCCTAGAACATGAGTAGTGTTGATGTATACCATTACCTGCGATCACACAATATGAGTAGTGTAGATGGATACCATTACCTGAGCTCATAGAACATAAGTAGTATTGATGTATATCATTACCTGAGATCCTACAACATGAGTAGTGTTGATGTATACCATTACCTGAGATCACAGAATATGAGTAGTGTAGATGTATACCATTACCTGAGCTCATAGAACATAAGTAGTATTGATATATATCATTACCTGAGATCATAGAACATAAGTAGTATTGATGTATACCATTACCTGAGATCCCAAAACATGAGTAGTGTTGATGTATACCATTACCTGAGATCAGACAATATGAGTAGTGTAGATGGATACCATTACCTGAGCTCATAGAACATAAGTAGTATTGATGTATATCATTACCTGAGATCCTAGAACATGAGTAGTGTTGATGTATACCATTACCTGAGATTACAGAATATGAGTAGTGTAGATGTATACCATTACCTGAAATCATAGAACATGAGTAGTGTAGATGGATATCATTATCTGAGATCATAGAATATGTGTAGTGTTGATGTATACCATTACCTGAGATCATAGAATATGAGTAGTGTTGATGTATACCATTACCTGAGATCATAGAACATGAGTAGTGTAGATGGATGTCATTATCTGAGATCAGAGAACATGAGTAGTGTTGATGTATACCATTACCTGAGATCATAGAACATGAATAGTGTAGATGGATACCATTACCTGAGATGATAGAACATGAGTAGTGTCGATATATACCATTACCTGAGATCATAGTATATGAGTAGTGTAGATGGATACCATTACCTGAGATCATAGAACATGAGTAGTGTTGATGTATACCATTACCTGAGATCATAGAACATGAATAGTGTAGATGGATACCATTACCTGAGATCATAGAACATGAGTAGTGTTGATGTATACCATTACCTGAGATCATAGTATATGAGTAGTGTAGATGAATACCATTACCTGCAATCATAGAACATGAGTAGTGAAATATATACCATTACCTGAGATCATAGAACATGAGTAGTGAAATACATACCATTACCTGAGATCATAGAACATGAGTAGTGTCAATATATACCATTACCTGAGATCACAGGATATGAGTAGTGTAGATAGATACCATTACCTGATATCATAAAACATGAGTAGTATGGATGTATATCATTACCTGAGATCCTAGAATATAAGCAGTGTTGATATATTCCATTGCCTGAAATCACAGAATATGAGTAGTGTAGATGGATATCATTATCTGAGATCAGAGAACATGAGTAGTGTGGATGTATACCATTACCTGAGATCATATAACATGAGTAGTGTTGATATATATCATTACCTGAGATCATAGAACATGAGTAGTGTAGATGTGCCTCCTGGGTTGGAGGGAGAATGAGGTATAGTACTTCATAGAACTATATGGGATGCCAGGGCTCACAAAGAGTAATGCCTGGGCTGGGGAATGTGAGAAGCAGAGAACACATGGCCACTCATGGGGCCCAGGATGGAGGACACATGCACAAGCCACTCCTTATTGGCTGCCCAGCCAGACCTCTGTATCTTGTCACACTAAGGGGAAGAATGCCAGTGCTAATAAAAAAATCCCCAGCTGCTCAGTATGACACAAGTTACTATTGAAGAGTCAGGAAGGGTTTATGGTTCTGTGGTCTTCTATGCAAATCTTCAATGTTCACTCGTCCTTTTCTAGGGGGTCAGCCTGACTACCTGGTCAGAGAACAGCCCCATATCTCCCCACAATGACCATGCTGATAGGCAAAGAGCTGCAAGACAAAAAAAATAGAGCAAAAATGATTAAGCCCAACCCTTTGTTATACTTAAACTGTCCCCAGCCTTGCAGAAACACAATATTTATTTATTTGCCGTTTGTAAACCGGGTTAGTCTGGCTGGGCAGGTGCCCTTTTTCAGCAGACACCCAAGGAGAAAAGCTGCAATAAGATGGATTAATTTCCGTTTTGGCAGATAATCATGCATGGAGCCATTCTACTTTTGCTAGCATCCAGCATTTATTTTGTTAACTTGGTAAGCATATAAGTTCACATGCTCTTTTCAGGAGCAAGAAAAAAGCACCAACTAGTTAAGTGACTTGCTCTGTGTCATGCAATTTGCAAGAGGAGACTGAAGGAATAGGATCTAAACCATCACAATGATGTTCATTAAGAATTCTGACTCCTAATCCTCAGTGCAAAACTATCATATATTAATAACATCTTAACAAGTGTTAAATTAAACTAATGACAATATCTCTAATCTCAATATGTAGTACAAAGACATTGCTTCAAATAATTAATGGAAGATACACGGACTGGATTTCATATTCAGATATTCTGGGACCAATTTTTAAAATACAGTGTTTTATGAGTTCTAAATTCATTAAAAAACAATGCAGACAGATGCACTTTTTAAATATTTGTTAAATTAGTTTTAAATAAACTTTTTGGGTCAAGTTAACAAGGAGAAGTAAACCTATATAAACTTGATTATAAAAGCAGTATTATGCCACTGACAACAGAGTATGCACTTCTGCAACTACAAAACAGCAAGTCATGTCAAACATGACATTTGCCACTGAATCATAAGCTAAGTGTTCCTTTCTCTGAACAAAATAAAGACTGCTCAGCAGCAGTAATATAGCATGCCTCCCACTCTGCTCAGTGGAGATTTTGTTGAGGCTGGGAATGCCTGCAGAACTTGCAGTTATGTAAAATACTCACCTTTATGAAATCATGTCAAAGTAGTGAATCAACAAAGGATCCCCACAGTTATGTAGCAGCATAATGGAAAACCACTAAAAGCAAGACCAATTAAAAAGAAATGCAGAGTCAATTAGTATAATACACATTATAAACAAATCAATGACATTTTGAAAGCATTTCTGGAAGCCTCCCTGTAGTTCACATGAGCTTTACTTTATTATAGTAATGTCATGGGTGCACTTAAAGAAACAACAAATACCTTGAAAGTCTGAAAATAATGTATTTAACAAGAATGTTAGACAATAATTTGTATTATTATTTTTTTCAACACCATATTTATCATTTTAGAGCCACAGAAAACTAAAAAAGAAACTCAGCAATTGCACAGTCATCATATCAGTGGCTTTTACTGCACTTAGACGTTAGCAGTGGGATTTTAGCTTAAATCAAACAAACACCATGCTCATTATAACAGTCAATGTTTACGTGTATTTATTTGTTTCTTGTTTATTTTAGGTATTATCTTCTTTAACTAGAATTGTGAGTCAGCCTTTAATTCACAAGTAGTAAATTTCCTCCTTGATAAACTGATTAGTCACACATATCAGTTGAAATGAATGCTTTCAGCCTCAGAAGCAATTAGTAAACATGCTGTGCATCACCAACATAACAGCATGCTCATCCTCTCAAATCTGCCACTAATCCTCAATCATGGCACTGAATGAGGAAGGTGCCTAACAAAGGAACTTATCTTGTTGCATGTTCAGCATACCTGCCCATCACCCATGTAGCTCATTGTAAATAGATCTCAGAGCCACATAAGCTTAAAGAGTAACTTTCTGATGGCTTTAACATAGTCAAGCATTTTTAAATTCAAAAACCTTACTATTTGTAAGGTGACTTTGCCAAATATTCTATAAACACGCACCACACACACATTAATTATGAGCTAGGGCACAACAGCACAGAAAATCCTATTTTAAACAAAAAGCAGGAAGGAGGCAGATTCTACCAAGGAGACCTAAGTAGCATACTTTCCACAGGGGAATACATTATATAAATGTACTGTGAAATAAAACTTGTTTTATGTCTTCCTGGAAGTTCTTTACTTGTAGATTCATAGATTGTTACTAGGCTAACAACCAAGGGGACCTTTCTAGGCCTAGCCAAGTTTTCCTGAATGAATAATGATGGCCTTTAACTAAATAGGACACTGAGGGCAAAGTATTTATAAGCTACCCTTGTCCATAAAGAACATGGGTGCCAGGCCCTGTGTAAACTTCCTATTCCCCATCCACTAGTCTAGGTTGCACTTTAATTGGGTAACAGAAGAACTGAACTCCACATGGGAAGCCTGTTCCACAGGTGGAAGCTAGTCTCTGGGATGCATATCTGTATCTCCAGCATGTTCTGCTTAAGTCACAGAGAAAACTCAGATCCCTAGACTTTGTATTTCTGGCACTGTTTTACTTATGAATATGCAGGAGTTAATAAGTGTGGGCTTTGCAGAGGACTTGTAAGCCAAGCATAGCTCACCCCTCAGAAATCTATAGGAGACTGAGTAGATGGAAAAGGCTTTAAGGCACTCTGCATGAAGCAGGTTTGTTATGCCTTGTATTCTTTTTGTAATGAACCTCAGAGGTCACTCTAGTTGCTGCATATGCCTGGCCAGGTACATACTGAATGGAGTACTGTACTCTACAATTGGTCTGATAAAGGCAGAGTACAGCAGGATAATGACCTATTTAAACCTAGATGCCATGCTCTTACTTATAAGCTGTGCAACATAAAAGGATTTCCTCACTGGTGTAGTCATGTGGTGGTTGAAGGTAAGGCTACTGTCTATGCACTTACCCAGATCTGTGACCACTGGGTCAACTCCTAGGGGTATATTATCAACATGGTAATTAGCAGGGATGGTTGACTTCCCAAACAGCACAATTATGCATTAACATTGATTTTAAGACCATGCCTTTGCTACCATTTGTTAGTCAGAGATAAGACTTCTTGATGAATGTTAGTGCTTGCATGAGGAATCAATGATAACCCCCCACTTGCAATCATCTGCAAACTTAGTCAGTCATAAACATTCAGCATTTGCTTCCACATCAGAGAGATAGATGCTAAAAAGAAGCAGGCCCAATACAGCACCTTGGGGGGGGGGGCACCACTAGTGGCTGGCTTCTTGGTGGAAGTGGCCTCAACTATTTTGACCTCCTGGGTCCTGTCAGGGAGCCAGTTGACTATCCAGTGGGTAATAAAAGGGTTTATACCTAATTTAGTGAGCTTGTCTATAATTCCTGAGTGGGGTATTATGTCAAAAGCCTTTCATTGCTTTGTTGACCCTCTCAAAGAAATCCACCAGATCTAAGAGGCATGACCTTCTTTTGACAAAGCCAACTGTGATGGGTCCAGTGTTTGCAAGTTACCTTTGCCCTCATTTATCATGTTCATGATGATTCTTTCCATTACCTTACATATGAGGCTGGTCAGACTTAAGCAAAAACAGATAAAAATGGCCAGCACAACAAATTAGAGAACAAATAGTTTAATGAAAAAATAAATTAGAATTCTCTCAATTAAAGCCCCAGCGGAATCAAACATTAATGTAAAAAAACAGAAATTCTGCAAGTGGGCAAGTGCAACGGCCCAAAAATATACAAAAATGCAAAAACACAAAAAATGGCCTGCACAATAAATGAGAGAATAAATAGTTTAATGAAAAAGCAAATTAGAATTCTCTCAAAGCCCCATCAGAATCAAACATTAATGTAAAAAAACAAAGAAATTCTGTAAGTGGGCAAGTGCAATGGCTTAAAAAATACAAAAATGCAAAAACACAAAAAATGGCCAGCACAATAAATGAGAGAATAAATAGTTTAATGAAAAAAACAAATTAGAATTATTTCAATGAAAGCCACCAGCAGAATCAAACATGAATTTCAAAAAACAGAAATTCCGCAAGTGGGCAAGTGCAACAGCCCAATAAATACAAAAATGCAAAAATACAAAAAATGGCCAGCACAATAAATGCGAGAATAAATAGTTTAATAAAAAAACAAAAACAAATTAGAATTCTCTCAATCAAAGCCCGAGCAGAATCAAACATTAATGTCAAAAACAGAAATTCCACAAGTGGGCAAGTACAACAGCCGAAAAAATACAAAAATGCAAAAAGGCACACACAAAAAAAACCACAAAAAATGGCCAGCGCAATAAAATGAGAGAATAAATAGTTTAATGAAAAAATAAATTAGAATTCTCTCAATCAATGCTCCAGTGGAATCAAACACTAATGTCATAAAACAGAAATTCTGCAAGTGGGCAAGTGCAATGGCCCAAAAAAAATACAAAAATGCAAAAATACAAAATATGGCCAGTACAATAAATGAGAGAATAAATAGTTTAATGAAAAAACAAAGTAGAATTCTCTCAATCAAAGCCCCAGCGGAATCAAACACTAATGTCATAAAACAGAAATTCTGCAAGTGGGCAAGTGCAATGGCCCAAAAAAATACAAAAATGCAAAAATACAAAATATGGCCAGTACAATAAATGAGAGAATAAATAGTTTAATGAAAAAACGAATTAGAATTCTTTCAATCAAAGCCCCATCAGAATCAAACATTAATTTCAAAAAAACAAAAATTCCACAAGTGGGCAAGTGCAATGGCCCAAAAAAATACAAAAATGCAAAAACGCACACACAAAAAAATACAAAAAATGGTCAGCACAATAAATGAGAGAATAAATAGTTTAATAAAAAAAATAAACTAGAATTCTCTCAATCAATGCTCCAGTGGAATCAAACATTAATGTCAAAAAACAGAAATTCTGCAAGTGGGCAAGTGCAATAACCCCCCAAAAAAATAAAAAAATGCAAAAACACAAAAAATGGCCAGCTCAATAAATGAGAGAATAAATGGTTTAATAAAAAAAATTTGAATTTTTCCAATCAAAGCCCCAGTGGAAACAAACATGAATGTCAAAAAACAGAAATTCCACAAGTGGCCAAGTGCAACGGCCCAAAATAACAAAAAAATGCAAAAATACAAAACATGGCCAGTACAATAAATGAGAGAATACATAGTTTAATGAAAAAACAAATTAGAATTCTCTCAATCAAAGCCCCAGTGGAATCAAACAATAATGTTAAATAACAGAAATTCTGCAAGTGGGCACGTGCAATGGCCCAAAAAAATACAAAAATGCAAAAACAGAAAAAATGGCCAGCACAATAAATGAGAGAATAAATAGTTTAATGAAAAAACAAATTAGAATTTTTTCAATCAAAGCCCCAGTGGAATCAAACATGAATGTCAAAAAACAGAAATTCTGCAAGTGGGCAAGTGCAACGGCCCAAAAAAATGCAAAAATACAAAAATACAAACATGGCCAGTACAATAAATGAGAGAATAAATAGTTTAATGAAAAAAGAAATTAGAATTCTCTCAATCTAAGCCCCAGCAGAATCAAACATATGGATCAGACATATCAGACTTATGGACCTCTACTTTCCCAGGTCAGTTTATTACTTATTTGCAGTTTGATTACCAGGGAAGTCCACTGGGCCGAACTGAACCATTTTCAGTGGAGGCCCAGGAAGAAAAGCTCCAAGATGCATTATACAATTTAGATACAACTGATAGTTAATATTAAAGATAATATTATGTAGAATAGTTACTCATAAATGCATTCAGTATCATGCATAGTTAACAAATTCATTAAGCTTGAAGGTAGGGATCATACAGTTTCATTTGAGGAAAGCAGATATGTGCTAGATGTGGAAACAGTTTACATACAAACCTTTTAAGAAAATGTCAATACGCTTTACATAAACACATCAGCAGTAGAATGCTATTTACAATATTTACAAGGTTGGGCTGTGTGAGGGTAGCTGTAGGTGTTGTTGAGAGCTTAAAGAGAAGCTATAGAAATTGTTGAGATCTTAGATAGGCTCATAGGAAGATAACTATGAGAGTTGTAGAGCTTGGGAACCAGAGAGAGAACCCCCTTTGATTAGGTTGGGTTAAGGCAGGTACATTTCCATTTAGTGGACAGGTGTTTGAAGTTTTCTGAGTTTTGTATGGTTCTTAGTGTGGAGGGAAGGGAATTCCATTTTTTGCCTAGTGAGAAAGATGGGAGAAGTTGGCCAGCAGGATGTTTGGGTTTATGGATAGTAATTAAGTTCTGATTTTCAGATCTGAGAGCTCTGTTGGGTGTATAAGGGGGGAGGATGTTAGTTAGGGTGGGACATTTTGTTGGGTGAAATATGAGTCTATATGCAGTAGTGAGTTGGAGATAGTCTAGGTAGTTTAGGAGTTCAAACCAGTTCAGGGATTGCAGGGTTAGGCAGTGATGGATGGTATTTTTAGATTTAGAGGCAAATTTAGAGATTTTGTTGTAGCAGTTTTCTAGTTTAGAGGTGATAGAGGAGGACAGGTTGATTAGGAGATAATAAGGAAGGAAGAAGATAAGTTGAGGCCAGAGTTTGCCTGGTAGAGTTGGAGAGAAAGCGATTATTCCTATACAGCATACCTAGCTTTTGGTGAGTTTTCTTAATATTTTGTTGAATATGAATATCAAACTTGAGGTGTTCATCTACATTAATGCCAAGTAGTTTGGCAGAGGGGACCACTTCTGTAGGTGAGTTGGTTTGACTATAGACTTTGAAGTTGTTTTTACCATAGGAGAGGGTCTTTGTGGGAGGGAATAGTATACTCTTTGATTTATTTGCATTGAGAGAGAGGTGGTTTTGGTGCATCCAGTTTTCAGTTGTTGAGAAGGCAGTTTGGGTTTAGTCAGCAATTCAGAGAGGTTTGAGGCAGAGTAGACTAAGGTTGAATCATCTGCGTATCAAATGATTTTAGCATCAGTAATAGCAGTGTGAAAGTTATTGCTGAAGATGTTAAAAAGTAATGGCCCAAAGATGGATCCCTGTGGTACACCAGTTGGAGTAAGTAGGAAGGAAGAGATGGAGTTCTTCCATTTGACTGCCTGTGATCTGTCTGATAGATAGCTGAAGAACCAGGATAAAGCATTATGTGAGCGATTAAGGTTTGAGAGATGACAGAGAAGGTGCTTGTGGGAAACAGTTTCAAAGGCTTTAGACAGATCGAGTAAAACAGTAGAAACTAAGTGTCCTGAATCTCGTGCTTGATTGACAGTTTCTAGGAAAGAGAATAGAGCAGTTATTGTGCTATGGCCTGGACAGAAGCCATGCTGGGTAGGAGTGAGAAGATTGCTTTGGGTCAGGAAAGGCATAAGTTGGAGGTGGATACATTTTTCTAGGATTCTGGAGATTGGTGAGAGCAAAGCAATGGGGCGAAAGTTTGAGATACTGGTATTTTTGCCTCCTTAATGAAGAGGAAGAATATAAGCTGAGCGCCAGAGTTTGGGGACGTGGGATTCTTTTATGGATTAGTTAATAATGATGCTGATTGGGAGAGCAATGCCATCAGCAGCACATCTTAGGAAGGAAGAGGGAATATTGTCAGGAGCATTAGAGCAAGGTTTAAGTTTGGACAAAAGTTTTTTTATAAAGTTAGTGGAGATGGGTTTGAGTTCAAACAGATGAGGTGAGTTAGACGGGGGAGAGTGTAGAGCAGTTGGGTTATTATTTGGAAATGTCTTGGTGAGGGTAGTAATGGTTTCTATGAAAAATGAGTTAAATTCAGAGCCTAGTTCGAGGTCAGATTTACTTGGGTCAGAACAGGGATTATTCTTGGAGCCTGGATTGAGGAGTGAGTTTACTGAGTTCCAGAATTTTTGGGGGGTTTTATTGTTATTGGACTGAAGTCTGATATAGTAGGATTTTTTGTCTTTAGTGATTAGTCGTTTTGAATGGTGGTGGAGCTGCTTATATTGGAGCAAGGTACTGGCCAGTTTATTGTTTTGGTAAAGCTTCCATAGTTTGTCTCTGTGGTTCATAATCTGTTTTGTCTCTTTGGATAGCCAAGGAGCAGTTTTAGTTTTTATCCTTTTGTTTCTTTGTGGGGCTAGTGAGTTTAAACTATCAAGGAAGACAGAGTTGAAGTATTCTATAGTATTGTCAAGAGGAAGGATGTTTAGAATTTGCCAGTTCATTTGTTTAAAAGTATTTGAGAAAGTAGTTGGGTTGAAGCTACTGAGGTTATGAGTTTGAATGTATTGATGCTGGTGTGGGGAGGAACTAGTTGAGTGATGCATAAAGGCTGGGAGGTGGTCACTAAAGGTATCAGGATTTGTGCCAGAATTGGTTATTTTATTTGGATCTGAGACTAGGATCCAATCTATAGTGGATCTGGGAGGGTTTATTTTGTTAGGTCGAGTGATGGAGAGGATTATTTGAGTAAGTTATAGAGGTTAATGGATAGGGAGGGAGAGGGGCAATTGATTTTATTCCAGTCAATATTCACATTACCAAGGATATAAGTTTCATAGTTAATTTCAGTAGAGGCCCATAGGAGAATTTTTTTGAGTGTAGAGATATTGTTACCAGGTGAGATATATAGGGCAATGATGCAGATATTTTTATGTTTATTTAGTTTTAGAATTCCAGCAGTTAGTTCAGTGTTCTGGAATTGAGGAATTGGAATTTGGAGGGGAATTAAGGTTAGAAGGTTGGAGTAGACTAGGGCAGTGCCACCACCTTTTTTATTTAGTTGGTAATTTCTGAGACAATGAAATCCTGGGGCAGAATCTCAGAGTTGGAGATAAAGGGCTTGAGCCAGGTTCTGGAGATGGCTAAGATATCTGGTTGGTTATGGCTTAACCAAGCTTGAAATTGGTGTACTTTGTTGTTTATACTTTGTGCATTAATTGTTAAAATCTTTAGGGTGTTGAGATAGGAGGAAGAGGATAAGGGATGAGTGTTGTTAATAAAGGATGTAGGACCAGGGTTAGGATGGATATCACCAGCTTGGACTAGGTTGTTGAAGGAGATAGCCTTTAGCCATATTGGTCTGCCAGGCATGAATTTTGGTAGATTGTAGATTGGAGCAGGTGACAGTGTCTTGACTTTAGAGGAGAAGAGTTTAGGGTGAAATAGGTGCAGAGGGTTGGGCTGAATAAGAGAAGAGGAGATAGAGTGGAAATGGGAGTAAGAGTCAGGTAGAAGGTTGGTTTGTATGGTAGTTGTCTTTGTAGGTGGCATTGGACCAGCATAGGTGGAATATGAGGTAGCATAGTATAAGGGAAGTAGGAACATAAAGAGGAGGCTGGGGGACTGGAGGGTGTGATAACTTGAGGAGAGCATGTTGGAGGAAAGACAGAGTGGTATGAGTGGTTAGGAAAATAGAGAAGGCTATGAAGAAGAAAGGGTTTAAAAAGTGATGGATGTATTCTAGAGATTTAAGAGGAGGGGACTATAATTATTGGGTGGGCTACAGATTACAGAGTTTAAGAAGGATGGCTGTAGGTGGGAGGAGTAATGAGGGGGGAGCTGGTATTGGGTAATTAGGTTGTCAATCAATCAGTTGTTGGACCTTCTTTGTGCAGAGGAATGACTTTAGCCATCTTCCATTACTTGGACACAAAACCTGACTGCAGGCTCCATGCAAAAAGTGATTCAAGTGCACCATAGAGGTCATGTTTTATGCTATTTAGTAAACATCCCAATATGTTATTGGTGCCCACTGATGCAGTGTTTTTGGCCTTGGAAAGTGCATTGATAACCTGTTCCCTAGTAATGGTTGGGAGGATCGTGGTATGCTGTATTTTCTTTCAACAATCAGGGGAAGTTGGGGAGAAATTTAAGCTGAACCTGTCAGCCAGAATATTGGCAATAGTCTTCAGTTCAGTGTGGATGATGCTATTTACAATAAGTTCTGCACTTTGTTGAATATTTCACTGGAAATTACGGACATAGCTGTAGAAAGCTTTGTGGTTGCCCTTTGCCTGAGAAGTTATTATTTCTTCAAATTTAGCCTCTGAAGTATTAATTAACTATCTAAGATACCTGTTTAGATTGGTTAGTGGGATTTTATTATGCTGAGCTTTGTTCCTCCTACACTTGGCCAAGATTTTTTTCTTTTGTTGTATAACTGATTGATACTGTGATTCCACCAGGGTGGCTTGTCTTTTCAGTTTGTCTTATTCTTAATACCAGTGGGCTCAGCTTGCTCTATACAGCTATCAATATAGCTGTACAGAGATTTTGTAAATAGCTCGGCCTATGCTATGATGTTTACTGGGTTTGTGGGTACCCAAAATTTAGCTAAGGTGTGGCTGAGTAGACAGAAGTTTAACTTGGAATAGTTCCTAATGGCTTTTGATTTTGATGGGTCCCTGGATTAATTTTCATTTCAAGCAATACTGCCTTATGGTCATATCTGATGAGCAAGGACATTACATTTACTTCTCAGAAAAAAAACAAGTTATCCACAAGCTGGTTGTAGGGCCCAGTCAAATCCCTTGGATGTCTGTTCTAGCAAAACCTTTTCTAGGCAAGGAAACATAATCCAGGGTGCAATGCTTGCTGAAAAAAGTGAAACTAAGGACCATGCAGCACGTTATGAAATACCTGCTGTTCAGGATCAAATGGCAAATATAATAAAGAAAATTAGGTTGAGTGACTTGCAGGGAAATAAGGCAATTGCCCTAACTTCCAAAAGGTGAACTTTCTTTCTTTAAGAGAAGTGCAACTTTTTAGTGCTCTGCTTCTCAAGTTCCTACAAAGTCTGCTCAACCATGAAAACATAAGGCTCTGTTACAGATAAAATAATCATGGCCCTATGCTATGAGGTGAAGTGTGGTGATACAGATTCTATAACATCCTTTTCCCAGCTACCACAGAATACCTCCTCAAACAGGAAGTTGTAGTACTTGTATCAAAGTTTCAAAAGAATGGAGAACAACAGCTATCTTGACCAATGAGTACCTAAAATAACTATTTATTTTCCTATCTTGGTTCTAGAACCAGAATTTGAGTTAGCAATTGAAAAGCATAGAACAGATTTTAACCCATCTTGACAGGGAGTACATGAGTCCTTACCCAGAAGTGTAGAAAGTATGAGCTGTTTTATAAGACAAATAGTTCATGACTGTAACTCCCTACATGATGAAGAATGAGAAGAAACACTGTTTAGCTGAGTTGCCATATTGGGTATAGAGATGTAACTCAACCTATGTGATCCTCCTATTATTTCTCCTGGTATGCAAATAACTATCTGCTCCAAATTTAGGGGCAGGACTAATTTTAACTCACAAGGCCATCCTTCAATTCTGGTATGATATTTTCCTCCCTGTTTATTTATTTACTACATAACTGGTGCTGCTCATTGCCACTTGAAGAATTCTTGGTATCAGGAACTTCTTCAGTGCTTTGACAATTATAGTTACAGATAGCATCTCCTTCAGATTTATGCACAGTTTTGGTTGATATAGGCTCAGAGTCTCTACTAATTACTACTGCAAGTGGGCTTCATAGCTTGAGTCTGACACATTCATCAGCAGAACTGGAGATAACAGGAGAACAAAGGAATTTTTCTGAATCCAACTAAGCTCACATTATAGACCAGTTTAATATTTTGCCTGCCATTCTACACTAACAAGATGGTGGATTATAAATGAGCAAAAATGCTAAGAAAAAGGATGGTTAGAAATTAAGGTTGAGCCAAAAGCTATTGTAACTGAGAAGCCACCTGCTACACATTTTCTAAGCCAACAAGAACTTCAGCTTCACAGTATCTTGTAAGGCACCCAGAGACAGATTTACTACTAACAGAGCGAGAGATCTGTTTTTTTTCTTACACTCAGAGGGCTCCAATGAATCCAGAAAAGAAATTATCAGTTTAAGAGTTTCTAGAGCTGTTCCTTTTAATGCACCTGAATTTGATGATCAGCAAGGTAACGTTCACTGTGGAAACTTCTTCATCTCAGAGAGGCAACTGATGATTCAAACTCATTAAAGAAAGCCCTTGTGACTGCTGCCATACCTAAGAGAATGACTGCTAACTGGAAAGGTGGATGCCCTAGTAAAATCTCAGAAATCTTCTATAGGGTGGAAAACTGCCTGAGATTACTGCCATACCTAAGGGAATGACTGCTAACTGGAAAGGCGGATGCCCCAGTAAAATCTCAGAAATATTCTATAGGTGGAAAACTGCCTGAGATTACTGCCATACCTAATGGAATGACTGCTAACTGGACAAGCGGATGCCCTAGTAAAATCTCAGAAATCTTCTATAGGTTGAAAACTGCCTGAGATTACTGTCATACCTAATGGAATGATTGCTAACTGGAAAGGCGGATGCCCTAGTAAAATCACAGAAATCTTCTATAGGGTGGAAAACTGCCTCAAGCCGAGAAGCCTCCTTTGATTCCATTGTGACTATCTATAACCTGTGCAGAAGCAGAATCCGTATGGTATGAAGCATCAGCATTCTGACTGCTTTATTCTGTGATGCTTGTTCAGGTTGAACAGATCTAAAACTGGCCTCCAAAGACCTACTTTAAAAGGATGAGAAAGAGCCTGGAATAATAGTGTGCCAACATATAAGGGAATGAAACAAATATCTGATAACTAAATTCAAAAGTATAAGGTGTGTTTAAAACTTTTCACATGACACCGTAACTGAGAACTCATTGTAAAACTTTTTTATGAAAAATAAAATTTGATTTATGCAATTTTTCTGAAACTTTTATTTAGTTAGTTAGTTATTTTTGTTAACCCGGATACAGTTCTGACCTTTCTAGATCATTTTCAGTTTCAGCCCAGGTGGCTATAGAAAGGTAAACATGCTTTGTGTATGTTCGAAATAAGTAATGTTCTAAACAGAAAAACTGAGAGACTACATTTGCAAAGGCCAAAATGAATTGTATCACATGCATACACACACACACACACACACACACACACACACACACACACACACACACACACACACACACACACACACACACAAACACACAGATGTACAGAGCTACATGTGTATAAGCGGACCTACGCCATATGGTCGACATTTCAGAATGTTGAAGACCATATGGCCAAGACCATATGATCAACATTCAAAATGTCGACCGACCACTGAATAAAAAAAAAAACACAACAAAAACTTACCTTCACCCTGCACCCCATGGGGGTTCCACCCCCCACACCACCTGGAATTTAAATATACCAACCCCGAGATCGCACTACAGTGCGGACGATGGAAATATTTCCATTCCACACTGTATGGAGATACCAGTTCCACATGGTTGACATTTCGAATGTTGATTACATGGTCTCGACCATATGGTCTTCGACATTCTGAAATGTCGACCATGTGAAGAGGACCCGTATAAGCACACTTACACATAATCAAACATCATGTTAAGCAATTACTTCACTTACAGTTGGCTCAAAACATTCAACATTCAAAACCATTTGAATATTTGCCTTACAAAGCAGCCTGTTAAAACATATTTCATAAAGACAAAAGCAAATGATTCATAACTCTGTCTGATATCTGTGGTCAAAAGGATAGTGAGTAACTCTTCATTTTTCTCCTGAAATATGCATAATACAAAATTCATAATGCTCAGTACAATGGACAATATTTTTTCATCTGAGGCTGAGTTAGAGCCCTATCTAATAGGTGTACCCTTAATGTCCCATACTATTCAATAAAATCCATAAAAATACAGGATCATAGGCAAGAAATCATTGGGACCACAAGATGCCTAGCTATATACACATTTAAGCAGATCCTTTTCAAGCACTTGTTAGAGATCACCTACAAAACTGAGTAGGATTGAACATAATAACTCTGGTGTAAATTTGTGTCTACCCATCCAGTCACCAAGACTATCCTTAAAGTAGTGGTAACTCATTCCATGTTCTAGGAATACATTGAGTTAGGAACCTGTCTCGCCAATGAGTCTTGTTTATCTGTTGATATTTTTAAGTCCTTACTGCGGGTGTTTGTAGAGCCACTGAATTTGCAAATAATAGCTGGTCAAATAGGGCTTGGTCTTTCATGGCTTAAAAAGCAAGATTTACCTCACAACAACCTTCAGGCTACAGAGTATAGAGAGAGTTATGCTAATCAGTTGTAGGCGAAAGCTATAAGACCTTTAATTTTCCTGGTTAGAAACCTTTGGGCTTTTTCAATGGAGCGATATGCTTGGATTTGTATGTGCCAAGGGGGCATTATATTCAATGATGGGTCGGATAAGGGGAGAGTGCAGTTTTAGGATACCTTCTTTAGATCTTGAAGATATTAGCTTAGAAATCACTGGGCCAGACAGAAGGATTTTCTAGAGAAACATGATGATCGAATGAGAGAGAGTTATCCACATAGGTACCTATGTCTGATGGTCCAATTGTCCATTTATAAAATATGAGATCAGAGCAGATTTTTAGCCAAATGCTACTATGCTGTACTTTTTTTCATTTAGTTTAGGACCATTTTTGATACATGCACGTGTATTTTCCCAGCCTTTGCTGTAGTTGTTTTGTATAAGTGATGAGCAGTGCCCAGTTTGTAGTCATTAAAAAATGTGGTCAACCACACTTCTTGGATACTGGCATGGATGTCTGCAAAATAAATGCCAAACAGGAGAAGGTGTAGAAATAAGCCATGTGTCTCCCCACTAGTTACAATTTTATATTCAGAAAGAGAATCAGCAACTTTCACCACTTGGAATCTACTGGATAGCCAATTTGCAATCCAGTGGACAATGCAAGAATTTACATTAAGTTTGTCTTTTTTTTCACTAATACCTTAGCTTGTGTATAAAGTTAAGCCACAAACATGGGAGTGGTGTCAAACGCCTTGGCCAGGTCAAGATAAGTAGTGTGTGTATAGAATGACCATTGCCTGCGGTCCCTGTGGCCTTTTCAAAGAAGCTTACTAAGTTCAGGAGACAGTATCTGCCCTTCACAAAACCAAACTCACTGGGATCTAGATCAGTTATGTTGCCTGTATCTGCAAAAATGGGTTTTACTATGATACAGTCCATGGCTTTGCATAAAAGGCTGGTGAGACTGATGGGTTTATAATTGCCTGAGTCTGTAGAATGACCATCTTTGTTTAGGGGAGTCACAGTGGCTATTCCCCAGGTATCAGGAAAAAACCCTGTAGAACAGGTGAGATTGGTCAGTTTAAGAAGAGACTCATAGAGCATCCTTGGCACTGATCAGAAAGCAGCCTGTTACATTTTCGAGTCTTATGGAAGCATTTATTTTAGCCTTTGATAGGGATTCTAAGACTTGTTCCAAAGTGATTTCAGGGAGAAACTAAATTCTCAGCGACAACAGGGGCAAAAATGTGGAGAGGAGGGGTAAAGCTGGCACTAAATTTGACTGCTGTTATATTAGCTATACCTTGGAGGTCAGAATGTGTGATATTATTATGGATGAGGTCAGAGCATTGCTGGACATTATTCCTTAATCCCTGACATAACCAATGAAAGTTTTGTAGTTTCCTTTGGAATCTGTAGCAACCTTAAGTTCATACTCTGCTTTATATTTTCTAATAGTTTTAAGTTTCCTGATGGTATTCTCAGTGTAATCGTGATGTGGGGTGTGAAGATAGGTGAAGGCTACCAGCCTAGCCAGATAGAATTTTATAGATAATTCTGTCATTTGCAAATATTAATATAAGCCACAGGCTTGTTCTCTTAAATGGAAAAAAATGGTGTTAAATGTGGAACTGCAAAAATGTAACAACAGTGCACTCTGCTGTAACAAAGCTGATAAGTCAATTCTTTGATGTCAAAACTCAGAGCCGAGATGTCTAGATAAAGGCAGTCTGCCTATTGTTTTGAGGCCTGAGTTAATGGCTAGAATTTGCATGTATAATTACTTTTATTGTTCTGGCTTTCTGACCAGCTGCACGATCAAGGGCTATTAACTTCTGAGAGTCTGTTAGCCAGGGAACCAGAAAGAAATTATGTAATCTGAAATGAATCACTGGCACTGTGTTATCAATTTAAGGACAGAAAGAATGAGAGCATTTAGCATTTGTCTTGAGAACATCCAACTCATCACTCTGCCTGTGTCTATATGTAAGTAGGATTACAGAACTGTGTTTTTTCTTAGAAATAGCTAGGAATTAGGAAAAGTAAGTGTTTTTCTGTGTTGACGTCAGAACTTTTCTACTGTATTATTTTAAGTATTTCTCTGTGATCTCTGAACTCTTGACTGGCACTGTGTAGTAAGAAGTATTGTCTTGTGTTTTTATTATTTAGTATTAAATATTTTTAAATCTTTCAACTGTGGCTGTTTTGTGTAGAGATAATTTAAGCTCTAAGAGTACATTGCATGTATATAGTGATACTGTACCAAGTCGCCCCACATAAGTCTTGACTGTTTGGTTGCGCTTACTATTTGGATAATATTATTGCACAGTATAATTGGATACCCTTTCATAAGGGCCTTTGAGTAGCTGATAAATATTAGCTGGGTGGTGGCAGTGATTTCTACCATATAGTCTGGGTAAAAGGGGCACATCTGGAGAACTTGTGCCAACCTTCCCCAGGAGTGTCTGTGTGGTTGTATAAACTCTTATCTCAAAGTGTGTCTGTGTGTCAGCTACTTGGACAGGGACACAAAGCACTGGTTGGACAGAGAGGGTGCTGGTGGTTTTAGCTTGTCCACTAGGCTGAGATCTGAACCCTATAGCTGTGCCAGTGAGGAGTCTTATTGGGGACCTGGAGAGAAAGGGAGAAACCAGCCCCAGACTAACTGTGGTCTCTGTGTGTTCTTAAGGGAAATTGTATTTTACTGTGTGTGCATTCATTATCCTTTCCCTATATGAACACCCCTCACCTGTGTTAGTGGTGAGGACTAAGGCTCCTTGATTGCTGGGCCAGTGCATGGGCGTCACATGGGGGATGGAGATGTCTTGCAACTTTTCATTATTTTCCTTATTTTGTTGTACAGTTTATTAAAACTAGAGTCCCATCAGACAGGTATATTCCTGAATTTACCATTATATTAAGGGCAGATAAGTACTGACTTTTCTACGCAACTGTTTGGATGCTGATAGAAGTCAGAGGTGAATACAGCTAACATCTCAGTTGGATCCATTTGCAAGGGATCATTGGGGAATTTTGCATAGGTCTTCTAAAAGCTGAAGTAGGTATGCCTTGGAGAAGTCTCTAAATATGGTCTCATTTGTTGGTGGGGTGGTACCACTAGGCCTGACAGAAAATATTACAGATTTTTGAACAGATTTAACAAGAAGTGAGGGGATGTGAGGTGTGGTGCATGTGGCGATAGGTTTGTAAGGACAAAGTCAAGAATATTAGAGCTTCTAGTTGGCAATTTTACAATTTGTGCTATTATGTTGGAATTAAAGAAATCTATGAAATGCTGAGCATAACTATTTTTAGGTATATGTGTTCAATCAATATTTGGGTAATTTAAGTCCCTTAGTAAGTAGTTATTTGGTTTAATATTTAATGCCTCAAAGGTGTTGAGGTAATTTGTGTGATCTTTAGTGACACTGATGGGGATTTTGGAGCTAGAAATGAAGTAACAGTTGGATTTGTTAAGGGTGATTTGGTTCTCCAGGAGTTCCAAGTTAGGGACATGGGTAATTTAATGTGAAGTAAAGGTGTTTCTAACAAATATAGATACTCCCCATTTACCCCCATAGTTATGGAGAGTTCTGAATGAAAGCATGACAGGGGCTAAGCCCTGGTAAAGAGGGAGTACTGTCATTGGACTGAAACCATATCTCAGTAACTACACAAATATGAATGTGCTCGAGTTAGGAGGGTGCAGTTTCTGGCATCTTTCTATTTAGACTCCTAACATTAAGAAGTGCCACCTTGATGATGACCAAATTTGAGTTTTTTTTTTTTTTTTATGTAGGAATGTCCATTAGGGGGACTTTGCATAAAAAAATACACTATAGGGACAGCAAAAGCTTTATCCAGGATGTAGAAGCCCTGATATGATAGCTGTAAGCCATCTCTGTTGAAACAGGAAATCTTATCTACCATATCATCCCATGCTGACACATACTGGATCTCTTTAGAATGACACCAACTACTTAATCAACTGTTAAAACTAATCATCTTGCCTTCATATGTAGGCATCATTCTAGGTGAAGGCAAGATACTATTCATGACTAGTGCCTTTCCTTCCTCTAACACATGCATAGTAAGTTCCATCATGGCTCTTTGCATGTCCCTCTAGCTGGAGCACCTCAGGTCATTCATTCCCACATAAGCCACCACTAGGTCATAGTCATATTTCTTCTGTTTAAAGGACCTTAAGGACCTTGTAACATCACAGATCTTGGCTCCAGGTGGGCAGCTAAGAGTCACCCTGTTTTTGTCCAGTCAGTACTTTCCTTATTTTAATGTTACCAGAATCAGGAATTTTTACCAGAAAAATATTTCACTGAGGGCAGCCTCCAATGACATGCAAACACTTGAAGCAGTTTGAGGCAGCTGTTAGAAATTATTAGCTCCTCCCCGAGACTCACTTCTGCTTTAGCCCACAAAATCTAACAGCTCACTAAGCCTATCAGAGAGAAAATGTACTACCAACGATATTCAGGCCTGAGAGAGTACCCCAAAATGGGTTGGCATTCAAAAACAGAGAAGTACCACAGAGATGTAAATGCATTTGATATAATATATTTTACACTTTCAATAAGCTTGTTAAAATATGTCCCAGTGCTAGATGTAGGGTATGCGGTTGCTACCGTACTATCAACATCATGGAAGTTCATACTGTTGTTCTAAAGAATATTGCCAGTGCAATGGTTCTTAATAAACCACTGAGTACCTTTGATTAGATTGGCTCCTTCACTTTCAGCAATACCAGAATAAGGAAACCACAGAGAAGTCTGAACGTAAAGGAACTCACAACTGATTGTATTCATTCTTGATTTTACTCTTTTTCAGCCATAAAAAAGCAGTAACTCAAAATTCTGCATTTTCTACCATCCCTAGATTATACATGTACAAAAGTTGTTACCGGGCCATTATCAGTTAAAGGTCCTGACATCATAATGGCATTTCAACTACTTTCATCTGACAAAAGTATACAACAGTTAGGTATTAGAAATGGGTTCAATCTGAGTATCCATTTTAAGAATTTTCTTATTTTTCTTTTCAGATAACTTATCAGTGTATAGGCTTGAACATTTCTTTCCTTTCTTTAAATTTTCCATACTTACGTATTATCACAACCAGATTTTCACAATTGCAAAAATCACATGCTGTAATAAGAACTACTGCAGAAAACACCCTAGACTGTTTTTTTACATGTTTACTAATGAATTGAAGAAGAAGAAGAAGAAGAACTAATGAATAACTTTGGATTCAAGTCTGGAAGGAAAACAATTTCACCAGTCTTCCCTCTGTTTTGCCGTGTATCACACATGCATGCTTCAATTGTCAGGGCTGCTGTCTTCCAGATGAAATGACTACCAGTAACACATAATGTATTGACGCCTGAAGTACGGCAAAAAAGTTCAAGCGGAATTGAAAGGGTTAAGCTGAGATTTGATAGTAACTGAGCGGTGTAAACCTGCTGTAATTTCTTTAGAATGTTTCTATATTTCTTGAGGTTCACATATACTTCTTTACGTTTACAGTTAATGCAGAAATGAGATTGCAGCACACATACTGCCAGTAAACTCCATGTCAGGTTAAAAAAACCCTGTCAATGACAGAAAGTGCATTCACGTCTGAATTCCAGACAAAGAGTTGAAGGGGAATTGAAAGGGTACAGCTGACTTTGTACTAAAGGTTCACATATATGTTAATGCAGGGAAGAGATAGCACCACCCATGCCAGCAGTAAAGTGCATACTTCAACGGCAACACTGACAATTTTCAGTTTGGTTTGTTAACCCTTGCTAAAACATCCTTCATTGTAAAAGCAAACAGATTTCCTGACATTTGTGCGACATTAATGGACAAATGTCAACAGCAGGAAACAGTAACACTTGACTACTGGCCATGAACATTCATACAGCATACTCCTGATTAAGTTGCCTTTTCTGCGCTTGTGATCAGAAAGGCAGGATCTGTCATGAGCTGTTGCAGTGTGGAGTTCACCGGCCAAGTCAGACACTCCAGGCAAGAGTAAAAAAATTGGCAGTTATTCCTCTCCCTGCCTCATACCGTGTGTGCCACAGTATTCCTTACTTGCTTCCACTCCTGTTTCTAGCTTAATTAACCTGTCTTCTCATAAACAGGATGAATTTTGCAACTGCGAAAATCTGGTTGCGATAATACGTAAGTACCAAATTTTCTACCATCAGTCCTTTAATGATAATAAGCTGAAGGAAGACAGTCCTGTACAGACATGAGAGAAGCTTTGCCATAGGTGCTGAGTGATCATGTACTCCTTCTGGATTGTAGTTTAACTTTATACCCATGCTAAAGACAACCACAAAGTATTCTACAGCTATGTCAAGAATCTCAATGGCAACACTCAGATCTGCTCTGAGTTACAGCACAATGGCACTAAATATACAGAACCAACTGATATTGCCAACATCCTGGCAGATAGGTTCAGTGTTAACTTTACCCCTCTCTTATCCCCTAAAGGGCCCATCTCTATACCGGAAGAATGCAAAGTACCTGTAATCATGACTGCACAGGTAAAAAATACACTCTCCAAAGCCAAGAACACAGCATCCATGGCACCTGACAACATACCAGGTTGCATTCTACATGAACTACAGAACCAACTGGCACCCCACCTAAGTACCATGTTCAGTCATAGCCTCACCTCAGGCTTTGTGCTGACTGAATGGTGCACAGCAATGGTTATCCCACTCCACAAAGGGGGAGCCACCATGGACCCCGGGAACTACCGCCCCATTAGCCTGATGAGACTGGTCTGCAAGGCTATGGAGCATATCATCATGGAACTTATAAACAATGACATTGGTAATCTCCAAACTCTGGACTCTACCCAGTTCGGGTTTGTAAAAGGCAGATCATGTCTCCTAAACCTGACAGACTTCTTTGAAGCGGTCACCAAAGCTGTAGATGAGGGTAAGGTGGTACATACAGCCTGTCTAGATCTCGCCAATGCTTTCAAGACCATCCCCCACTCTGGAATTATAGACAGACTCACTAAACTAGGTATAAATCCCTATGTCACAAGATGGGTTGCCAACTGGCTCACTGACCAAACCTACACTGTGAAAGTAGCAGACTCTAAATCCAACTTCAGACCAGTGACAAGTGGAGTACCATAGGGTTCAGTCCTAGGTCCTCTCCTGTTTGGTATCTACTTCTCTGAAGTACAGGCTAACACACAAGGCCTTTGGCTAACAAAGTTTGCAGATGACTGCAAACTAGGAGCCATAATCAAATCTCCTAATGATGTGGACATCCTACAAAAGGGCCTCACTGAGACAGATGCCTGGTGTCAAAGCCATGGCCTCAAGCTCAATGCAAAAAAGGGCATTGTCATCCCTTTTGGTAAAAACTCTGTACCCATGAACTACCACATAGGCAGTAGTCTACTTAACACTGAAAGTGTGATAAGAGACCTTGGGAGACAGGTGGACAGTAGTCTCTCCTTTGATAATCACATTGCCACAGTAGTCAGGAAATCCATCTATGTGGCACACCTCTTCACAAAAGGTTTCTCATCCAGGAAAAAAGAGGTCATTGTTCCCCAGTACTCATCACTCATTAGACCCATTATAGAGTACAATGCCCCTTTTGGTATGTACCTCACAAGATATCTACAACAACTGGAAAGGCCACAGAAATACCTCACAAAGAGGATTACCAGCCTCAAATAGATGCCCTATGCAGACTGTCTCAAAAAACTCCAGCTTTACTCTGTCGCATATCACCTACTCGGAGGTGATCTCTGCCTAACATACAAAGCTATGTCAAACCCAGAGCTGTTGAACATGATCCACGTAAAGAAATCCCAATCCCTCCGAGCTACACACTCTAGGGGCCTAAACCTTATCACCGCAATAAACAGAACATGTTGGAGGGATAGATTCCTGTCTCAGTGACTTCCCATACTCTGGAACAAACTACCTATCTATATCAAACAAAGCTCCTCATTACCACTCTTCAAGAAAAATCTTGATGATTGGATGGGAGATAGGAAATTCACCCTGGGGATCACTTCTGTGGCTCTGCTTGACAGGGGCACAGGAAAATAATTTTCTTGGGTGGCAAAAGCCAGAGTACTGTTTGGCTAGGCTTATATAGGCCCTAGGACCAATAGCTTAGTACCTACCTATGAACCTATGAACAATAATTTCCTAAAGTTCATTAATCAAGATTAATATCCTGTATGTGTTTCACTTTAAAAATCAAAGCTCGTATACAGCAAAGGAACATATCAGCATCAGGTTTTTTAGGACTATTTTTTTTCATTCCTCCCCCTCCACTTTTACCTAGGTTTGATGTACCAGTTATATTGTACCATCCCTTCTTATGGTTTATAATGTTACATGTCATAATTCAGTCTAAATGTAATAAAGAACTTAATCACATATATGCCCCTTTTAATATCAGTCCATGTTTTATGTTCATCTAATTAATACAGATGCAATTCCAAAATAATATGGTTTTAGGCAACATGTTGACATTTCTGTTTCAGCTCTTCTAGTTATGTTTCAATTGAAGTTTAGATACATAACATTTGAGATTATACATTGTTCTTAAAATTCATTTATTATTCATTGCCTGCTGGGAATATTTAGCATTCAGAATTACAAGCCTCAGTACTGATGCAGACGTATGTCTTCTAAAGGAATTCATTTTCAAAGTGTGTCCACTGAATAAAACACTGGGGATATATTTATATTCTATAACACCAGAGTAATATTGTAACATAGAAAAGAAAGGCTGTATTAGGTCAATATTTGAAATGCATCATGTATAAGCCTTGAGTATCAAAATGTTATTTCATGGAACTGGTATTCTACAAGCAAATGAAATCCTAAGTGCCATAGTCTGTCATCCTGGGAAAACAGTTCTAGGCCAATTTGTAAGTATACAGGATACTACAATACTGACAGCACAAAGTCATACATTAGTCTGCATTTTAAACTGTACTGGAAAATACAGGAATCAAATTATTATTTAGCAGTTTCCTTTATTGAAATTATATGAGTTCACTTACACGTGTTTATATTTTGCTTACTGGCTCTTGGATTGAAAAATAACTTTGCATGCATTTCAAATTATTCTTTAGATTTTTTTTTTTTTACTTTCTTTCTTACGCTGTCCACCAAATGTAGATTTTTACTATGGGCTTTCAATAAGGAAGGCTCATAGTTTCGCAAACAGTAACATCAAAAAATTCCATCATGGTTCCAGCACCTGAACATATTCATGAGTCCAAAGTGAAGCAACATTCAATCAACCAGGAATGGAGATTATTGTAGCATTGGAGTACAGTGAGTGCTGTAAGGAGCACTTTTGGCTAACATCAAAGATTGAAACAATACTAATTTCATCAGCTGTAATCATACTTTGACTTAGGAATGAGGTCATTCCTGTCATGGTGTTAGAAACCCAAAGACTTGGATGAATCAAGCTCAGTGTAACATTTATGACAGCAGTGACACTGAAGGAATGTAGACAGGTACTGCTTTTCAACTGACAATACAAATTACTCCTTATATTGACTCAGAGTATAACTGCTACACATGTTTTGTTACCTGTTGTATGTTATATATGGCACAAAGTAAGTAAAATTTAAAATATGACCTATCTTGAATATATCCAATGCTTCCTCTATTATATTCACACCTTGTGGCTAAAGCTGTGGCTGAAAAGGGTCCCTGAATTCATATACTAATCAATTAACAAGGAAGGGAAGCAAGCAAACAAACCCATAAATAAAGTGACACTTTTTCAGCAGCCTTTATCTGGCCAAGTATGTTAACTATAATCCAAGGTACATATACATCTCTTGAGATAGAAGCATCAGATGTAAGAACTGCACATTATGTTGCCACTGTCATGTGTGAGACTGAATGCAGGGAGGCTTTAACCAGAGCAAATTATTATGAACATTTACTTTTTATGCCCTGACATTGATGGTACTCTCTTTTGACCTTCTGTAGCATACGGTATTCATGTATTTAAATCATTTTTATTAGATTTTCAAAACAAATGGACATGAACAACAAGAACATAAATTCTGCAACTTTACAAGTTGTATGTACAATTTGTAAGATATAGTAACATAATTAAAAAAAATATTACTTGGGAGTTACTTGAGTCTTGGGACTCCTGCAAGCTTGATAATGGAGCATTTGGATTACATTTTTCATTCAGAGTCATCTTACCATTTAAATCAGTTCTGTGTGTTTTTTTTACTTTATCTGAAATAATCTATTAATTTAAGGCATTTTATAATCTGCATTGCTTTTTTGTTTCTCTGCCGAGCCTAGATGTTTTTCTGAGTTTGTTGTAGCTAGTTGTAACTAGAGCATGTGGTAATTAGTAATTAAATCCCCCAGTATTTTACATCACACAAGCAGTCTGTCATTTCAGTCTTGGGACTGCTGCAAGATTGATAACAAAGCTACATTTTGCATTCAGAGAAGTACATTTAAAGTATGTATACAATTGCACTGTATATAATTGCAATTATCTAAGCATTTAAATCAATTGTGTATATTATTGGCTATCTAAAGATACATCTATTAATTTAAGGTATTTTTATAATAGATTCATAGGAGGTTACTAAGCTAGTGGTCCTAGAGCCCTTACAAGCCTAGCCCTATTTATCCCAAGTTGCCCTAATTGTCGGTGGTTAGGTGAGTGAAGTTTATAGAGGTAAGGACTCTAAGGAAGTTAATACCAACTTCCTCTGTCCAGGAGGGACATGGGCACCATCCCAGGAGTGAATTTGCAGTCACCCATCCATTGATCCAGGTTGTATTTGAAGAATTTGTATTTGAAGAGGGTCAGGGAGGGGCTCTGTTTCACATGAACTGGAATCTTGTTCCAGATAACTGGCAATCTCTGAGAGATTTGTCTGTCTCTAGTTCATGTCAGAGGCTAGTTTAAGATCCCTGGAGTGAGTGATCCTCCTGCAGTTTGATTTATAAATGTGTAGCATTTCCATCAGGGCTGGATCAGAGACTGCATGTAAGCCAAGCACAGGTTACCACTTAGCAACCTGTAGGAGACAGAATGCGGTGACAGTGCTTTCAGTCTTTCCATGTAAGACTTGTTTTGTATACCCTGTAATTTTGTGATGAGAAACCTCTGTGGTTTCTCCAGTTGTTGCAGGTGTCTGGTGAGATACATGAAAAGGGAGCATTGTACTCAATTATTGGTCTGATGAGGGCTGAGTATAATGAAATTATAACATCCTTAGAGTTAGATGAAATGCCTTTACTTATAATATGTGCCATATAGAAGGATTTCCTTACTACTGTGGATACGTGCTGGTCAAAGTTCAAATTACTATCCACATGAGTACCCGGATTACATACCACTGGGTCTACACTTATGGGAGGGTGCTGTCTATAATGTAATTAGCAGGGATGTCAGCTTTCCCAAAGGGAATAATAATGCATTTTTTTTTTAAATTTAGCTTTAATCTGTGCCTTTGGCACCAATCATTAGCTCTGTCTGCAGTATATTAACATCGTTGGGGGACTCAATGGTTGCTCCCAATTTGCAGTTGTCAGTGAACTTAGTCAGCTACAGGCCATCCAAGTTTGTCTGGACTTCTGAGAAATAAATTCTGAACAGTAAAGGGCCCAGCACAAAATCCTGTGGTATGCCACTGGTGACTGTATTTTTGCTAGAAGTGAAGTCGCCCTCTTTGGCAATATGTGTCTTTTAGGTGAACCAGTTAGCTACCCATCTGGTAATGTAGGGGTTAATTCATAATTGGTAGCATTTCTGTATAATACCTGACTGGGGGATTGTGTCAAATGCCTTGGCTAGGTCAAGATAGGTGGTATGCAGTGTCTTTCCCTCGTTTAGAGCCTTGGTGACTTTCTCAAAGAAGTCAGTCATGTTTAACAGGCATGATTTATCTTTAATGAACTTGGACTGGGTCGGGTCCAGCATTAGGAGATTAGCCATGTCCTTGTTAATAACGTCCATAATGATTCTTTCCATGGCCTTGCAGATGAGGGTAGTCAAGCTTATGGGACTATAATTCCCAAGGTTGGTTGATGGTCCCCTTTTGTGCAGGGGAATTACTGTTGCTGTCCTCCATTCCACTGGAAAATAGCCAGTTCTCAGGCTGTGGTTAAACAGGGCTCCAAGTGGAACTGTTAGGTCATGCTTTAAGTTGTTTAAAAGGCAATCTGGGATGTTGTCTGGTCCCATTGTGCCACCTTTTTGACTTTGTAGAGCACGAGATGACCAGCTCTCTTGAGATAATAGGCTGCAGAATGGTGGCAGGTATACTTTGGTGGATCACTGGAGGGGACAAGGGGTGAAGTTTTCTCCAAATCTGTCAGCTAGCAGGTAGCCTATTACCTCCAATTGAGCATGGGTGATGCCATCCACAGCCAGTTTACTGCATAGCTGGGTATTCCCTTTTAGATTGTGGACATTATTAAAGAATGCCTTGTGATTATCCTTAGCTAGGGAGGCTATTTTTGCTTTGTAATTAGCATTGGAGGGGTCCCTATTAAATTGTTGCACGTTTCAAAGTACGTATGTCATATAGTTGACACCATATGATCAAACTTTGAAAAGTTCAAAGGTGAAAGGCAACAGCTTCATACACACAGAATGGAAAAATGTCCCTTTTCTGCACTGAAGTGCGGTCTCAGAGTTGGTATATTTAAGTAGGGTGGGTGGGGGGTGCAGGGGGGCTTGCCCCCCTGCTCAGAGCGTTAAGGTAAGTTTTTTTTTATTTTTTTACTTTTTTATTATATATTCGAAGTTTTAAGTTTTGCTCATATGTTGTCGAACATATGAGGTTCATAATTTTGAAGCTTTGAATATATAATATTGACCTGCTTTGGAGGACTTGATAAGATCTCTGATTTGTTTGTTTAAGCTAGAGAGGGATTTCTTCCTCTGCTGAGCCAGTTCCTTCTTCTTCTTCTTGGACATTAGTTTCTTCTTTTGCCATATAGCCTGATTATATTAGGGGTCCACCAGGGTGGCTTGTTTTTTTAGGCAACACCTGGTTTTAATCTGGTCAATTACAGACAATTCTATACAACTGCTTAAGTGGTTAAAGAGGGCATTGTTGTATACATCTGTATAGAAGTCCATGTTATCTCTGTTCAAAGGTCTTTGAAATTTCTTAAACCATCACTTAGTAGGAGGTAATTTGTCTTAGAAAAATTCTTAAGCATTTTTGAGCTTAATGGCGTATCTGGTCATATAATTACATCAAACAAGACTGATTTATGGTCCGATCTTACCAGGGCGGACATCACGCAGGGGAGGAGTGCAATGATCTCCCACATTAGTGATTACTATGTCCAGGACATTTGAGTCTCTTCTGTGTTTGCTGACTAGCAGTTCCAGAGCATTTGCATTGACAAAGTCCAAGAACCTCTGAACCAAGCATGTTTGTGGTCATGTATGTTTCCTAGTGGATGGTAGGTTAATTAAAATCACCCATGAGTAAGATGTTGGGCTGTGTGGCAAGTGACTCCAGTAAATCCAAGTATGTGGTATGCTTTTCCTGTTTCATGGTGGGGGACCTATAGCTAGCTATGATGTGGTAGGAGGCTTTGCCTATAGTTAATTGGACATGGAGTAGCTCAAAAGAGTCATACTGTTTGACTAGTCTCTAGGTGTGCTTATCCTTAATGAAGATGAATACACCTCCTCCTTTGGTTATTTCATGCTCATTTTGTGGTCTGAATGTATGTAAGGCATTGTAGCCCTGCACAGCCAGGGTACTTTCTGTGGCTTTGAACCATGTCTTGGTGACTGCACAGATGTCAGCATTCTTGTTTAGACTCCTAACATCAAGCAGCAGTACCTTGAGCTTATCTAGAGAGGATTTTGTTATGTTGGGAGGTTGGTTATTTTGACACTGACTAAAAGAGGCACAATAGGGGTGGCTAATGCCTTTGCCAGTATCTGAAAGCCTAGAGGAAACAATTGCAATCCATCACTGGCAAAGCAGCATGGTACGTTGGCCATGTCTTCCCAGGCTGACAGATATTGGAACCCCTTGGACTGACACCAGAAGCTAAGCCAATTGCTAAAAGTCAATCATTTTTTTGTTTTTTATTGTGGCATCATCCTTGTAGAAGCTAGAATGCTGCTTAATGTAGGTGTATACCTGCCTGTGACACATAATCTGAGAGCTCAGTAATGTCTCATCATATAGTCCAGTGAGATACATCTCAAGTCATTCACACCCACATGGACTATGATGGAGCCATGCCGGTACTTGTGGTTGAGTGACTTGAGTAGTTGAGTGACTTGATGGATCCTGGCACCTGACAGGCAGCTAACTGCAACCCTCTCCTTATCCAGCCAGGTGAGAGGAACATCCATTTGTCTCACAATGGAGTCACCTATGACTAATCCATTAGGTTTTGTGGTGTTATGCCTTATGGGCTTACTTGTTGCGACACTGGTGTGTTTGTTATATGTTGTGGTTGTTTTTTGCATTATTATTTGTGTAACTGGTTTCCATTTGGGAGGCCTCTGATCTTTTGGTAAGTTACTGGTGAGTACCTCTGCATATGTGAGTTTATGTGCCGTGTCCTTATTTAGTGTGGGAAGTGTGTGTGTGTGTTGACAACCTGTTTGGCATTCAGTTTGTACTTGTGTGAGAATCTTGCCTCCACTTTCATAGTGTAACTACATCTCTCACACAAAATATTTGTTTGTTTCAGGAGTAAGTGGTTTTCCCCTCAAGATGCCCATGTCTATCAAACTAGAAAGACAGAGATGATAGGAAACTGTCCATATCCATGATAGCAAGCTCTTACTGTATGTTTTATTAGGGAAGGGAAGGAAATTAATTAATTTGACAGGACTGTGCTGGTAAAGCCGAGACTACAAGAGGGACTTATACTTTGTGTAGGCTAAGGTTGATCAATGAGGCTACACTGCTCAGTGTTGAACTGAGTTGCTCCTTGAGCAGCAGAAAAGCATGGAAGGGTTTCACTGACAGCTGTTTATGGAAAAACTCATCTTCTAGGCTTTTGCATCTGTACAAGGGTACTGTTAACTGCTGCTGCTTAAAGAACAGCACCATGCAAATGCAAGGCTTAAATATGAGCAAAGAGAAGCAAGTTTTAAGCTAACTATCAGGATAGCACACAATAAGCCTTACACCAGCAATCCTCAACTCAGACAGGTTAGATCAGCACACTTCTGCCACAAGGGGGCTGAAAAACACCTTCTTGATGTAGAATAGTTGGTTTGGAGCCCAAGTGTAACAAGACCACACAAACTCCCTACAACAGCCCTACAACTAACAGATACAATGTAATACAGTGCACTTAGCTACTTAAAGTAGTAGCAGACTATATAGTTTTTTGAAACTGCTAAAGTACAATTACAGTATGTAAGAGAAGTGCAAAAAGATACTTAGAGCCCTTTTGTGTAATTCCCAGTTCAGTTAGACCAGTTACACACCTACTGCCACTAGATGAATAATCTCAGTCCTCCTAATGTAAAAGCACAGTAAATGAGTGTCCAGAGAGAAATGCTACCACAAGCAAACTTAAAAAATAAGAAATGTTACCACAAACAATCTTAAGGATACAGATATAGCAGTGTATTTTAAATAGCTTATAAAACTGTGATTATTCAATAAAAGTCTTCCTTTGTATAAATGAGCCATGAGCCACTCAATTGTACAGAATTTATAAAGGCACTAAAAACAAGAGAAGCTGATTAATAACCCATCCAGTGAATAAAACTACATGCAGAAATCTCAAGTGTTTCCCCAACCTAAACAAACCAGACTACATTCCATTGCACTAGATGGAAAATCCACTGACCTATTGATGTAAAAACAAGTGCTTGCTAGAGTGTAAAAATACACTACTTTATCCAACAGCTAGCTAGAGAATGAAGTCAGAGCAAGTAAATCAGAAGAACAGACAATGAATGGCAAAATGCGCTTTTTCAATATAAGCACAAGGAAAAGCAAATAAATGATTCAAGATATCAACAGCAGTGTAGAAAGGGAAGAGCTTATTAAGCTCAATTTACACTTGGGGTAAGCAGTTTAAAATCACCAAGTTTAAAAAGCAGATCAACAAAGGTGAAGGTGCATGGGAAAAACTAGCAGGGAATCACCAGCAGTGTTTAGTTTATGCAGGCTTGAAACTTTTTCAGAAAAAGACAAAGGCCCAGAAATACACTGTATATTTAAGTATCACTCAAACAAACTGCATTGATTTTTGGTTTTCTGAGTTTGGTTTCCTCCCACCCTCCCAATTCCTGCTTTGCTTTTACACTTGGAGACTTGGGGCTGCCTGCCCATACTGTATATTTGGCCATGGAAGCTCCTCCCAGTCTAATTTTCTACATACGTGGTCCTAGAAGTTCCTCCCACTCTTATCAACTCTGCTCATCTTATTGGTTGCTGACAGAAGAAACCAGGAAGGTTCTTCCTTAGGCTGTTAGTGTACTTTGAAATTGCCTTAAAGTGTGTATGTTCCTCAGTGCTGCGTTGCATAACTTTGAATCACTTTGCAATTACTTGTAGCTAGTTGTTACACTTGTTTCTGGTACCTATTCACTTATAGCTAAGTAAAGTGTGCTTTACATTAAGAAGGATGGGACTACAATTCTAGTGGGAGTAGAAAGGTAGCCTGGTCTGTCTGAGCTGGGAAACACACAAGGGAGTTTAAAGTGACGATTACTTATTGTAGATAGTTGCTACGTTTTCACTTTTGGCTAACCAAAGTGTGTCTTTACATTAAGAAGACTGGGATTGCTATTCTTAGTAAAGCAGCCTGGTAAGTTCAAGTTGGGAAATACACAATGAAGCTTAAAGTGAGATTGTATCATCAGGCTTTTTAGGGACTTGGTTGGGTTCTTGTCTGCAGTTCAGAGCTACTTTTGTTGTAATTTTACATTAAGAACTTCCAGGATCATCTATCTTTTTCCAGAAGGTCTTTACCTGGTCTGAGTTGGGAGGTACTCCAGGGCACTTAAAGTGTAGTAATTTATTGGCCAGAGGACACGGAAGTTAGTTTTCTGCTTTTTCTGCCTGTTATAAATTAGGTGCATATTTGCAGTGCTATTTACTTACTCAGTGGTGGTTAGCAGTATTGTTTATAGTAACAAACCTATAAAGCTGGTACTTAAGACTTTACCTATAACCCAGAAAGGCTTTGCATGGAGCTAAGCCTAGGGCAGATGAATATAACATCACCAGCTCTAAGATCATAACACTATCTAACATATAGCTTTCACTGTAGACACCACTCAGGTGACCCCTGTAAAACCGAGACCCATAATAGCACAACCCTAATACACATCCTGACAACGTGGATTTGCAATTTCCTAATATCTCTGTGACCAGCTTGGTAGATATGGGCATCTGGGGGCAATGTAGCAATTGTCTCATTTATTCAGACAACCTTTTAATCCTTAAAGAAACTAACACAGTATGTGAGAGATTTGCATACACAACTTCCTTAGAGACAAAAATCTCGTTTACAGACAAGGTTGCCAAAAACACAGACTACATCCTTCGCACATACCACTCACCACACACATAGAAATTATTATGCTGAGGTACTTAAAATAATCTCCTCCATAGCTTAAAGACATCCTAAGCCTTCAACCTAAAACACCTACCCTCAGCAATCACTAAACACACACCAAGAGCAGAGCCTAACATCACACATAAGGCTACATCCAAAGATCCCACAAGAACAAAACCTATAAAGCCAGGAAACACTTTACCTAGTCTTGTCATAAATGATTCTATTGTAGAACACACAGAGATTCCTCTCACAAGGCTGCACAAGGAGAAGATAACAGTTAGTTGGCTATCTAGAGCTAAGACCACAACATCACCAATTAACTCAAGTCACTGCATCACATGTATCAATATGATTTGATCATAGCCCATCTGCGTGTAAATGACCTGAGGTGTACCTCACTGGACTATATGAAAAAGGACATGGAGCTCTCTGAATATGTGTCACAGACATATGCGTGCTTTGCAATGAGCAACATTCTACCTTAACTAAGAATTATGCCACAGTACAAACAGAAAATTATTGATTTTTATAATTGGCTTAGTTTCTGATGTTATTCCAGGGGGATCCAATATCTATCAGCATGGGAAAATATGATAAACAAACCACTTTGCTTTGCCAAGGATGGGCTGCAACTGTCTCCCCTGGTCTTTTGGATATTGGATAAAACTTTATCCATCCTCTTAGAGCTTTTCTTAAGCAACATCAAAATGACAAAACTACCAACATAGTAAAAAATCTCAAAGCATCCTTAAGGTGTTATTGCTCAATGTTAGGACCCTAAACAAGAAACTCCACCCCCTACAAGTTCTCCTCACTCTGCAAAATGTAGACATTTGCCAAGACTTGGTTTAAAGCCTCAGAAAGTACTCCAGCAGAGGAAGACTACAGGGCCTTCCACACATTTAGACTAAGAGCAGCACAGGCAGGGGCTAAAGGTAGAGATGTCTCAGTTTACATAAGCAACAAATACAATTCTAGGTTGGTTAAACAAGATGATGCCCTGGAGTTCATCAATGTCCAAGTCTCCATAGACAGGGTTCTCTACCATGTCTTCGTCAGCTGCAGTTCACTGTCTATGACCCATGAAGCTCACAACTCTTGCCTAGACCTACTAGAGGTAATCACCATCCAACCAAATACGTATTCATGGTAGACTTTTAACTACCCCTCTATAGACTGCACTGCCTCTAACTCATAGGCACAATGTTTCCTGGATTTTATCAACACAAATACTCTGGACCAGATAGTGCACTGTCCAACCAGAGGAACAAACATATTGGTCCTACTACTCACCAAAATGGAAGAGTGTTGCCCCCTCACCCCATGTGACATCCTCATTGTTGAAGTCGGACCACAAAGCTGGCTCTCTCGAAATAAAAATCAACATGCAAAACCCAACTATACCTGTAACATTTATCAACTATACTAAAGCAAGCTACATCCTATTAAGTGACAGATTTTTAACATTCACATCTCCCTTAAACCCTGAGAATACAGCTACCTATGCAGAATTACTTACAGAAACCCTGTATAAACATGTAAATGGTTGCATTGAGGCTGCTGTATCTACCAGAATAAAGCCCAGATCTAACATCAAAAACAAACTACAATGGTGGAATCCTTACCGTAAAAGGTTATATAACACAAAACAAAGTCATGGCCAAAATCAGAGAAGACCAAAAAACAAACAAAAGCCAGCAACTGTGAGCTGTGTAAACAATTTAATAAAAAAACAACAAGAAATAACAGACTGGTTTTGGCTATGGAATTAACCTAGCCTTCATCAGTGTTAGTTTACAAAAGCATCTTCAAGTTCTTATATACATTTACAAATAATTAGTCATAAGATTTCAATGGTGAGCTCAATCCATCAAGTATTCAACATCAGACCTCCAAATGGAACTTGTGGAGTATCTCAGTGATAATAAGTGGGGTCTACAATTTACCATCAACTATCATTCATGCAAAATCACATATCTGGATGTGTTGATCAGCAGGAATGATGACAACACTCTTTGTACTGAAGTATTCAGAAAGTATCCAGAATATAACACCCTACTCCACACATCCAGCTTTCATCCAGCCCATATTACTAAAAATATTCCCAAGTCTCAATTTACCAGGATGACGTATTTGCTCAGACGAACATACTTTTGAATTCTTTCGCAAAGATTTGTCTCATATGTTTCAAGAAAGAGGTTACAGCATGGGTTATGTACACACGGCAAGCAGTTATGCTGCAAATCTGGACAGAGAGGACCTTCTTAAATATAAACAAAAATCACAACACAACAATAACATTTTATGGTTTATTACCACATATGGCAGGAAATACCAACAGAGTCATTGATGCCATCAGACGACATTGGAACATTCTCTTAGCTGACAATTTTTTGTCACAACATTTATCTGACACCTGCAAGTTCTCATTCAGAAAAGGGAAAAATCTTGGATCTTATTTCAATCATTACAAACATCAACATGATTCCATTAATCACAATATGATCTAAACTTCCATTTCTGGAGACAAGTTAGTTGGTTGTATGCCATGTGGCCACTGCAGCCATTGCAAACGTGTTGAAGACTAAACAATTTTCTAGTAGTAATTGTGGGACCATATTTGATATCAAGTTTTTTGCAAACTGCAGTACAGATTGGATCATATATATGGCTTCCTGTAGGTGCCATGCATTTTACATAGGGCAGACATCTAGACACCTCAGATTACACATTTCTGAACACATTAGTGATGTTAAATGCAAAAGGATGAGCAATGCCCTTTATAAACATACTTTAAAACACACCACAGCAACATTTCATTTTACTATTATTGATAAAATAGTAGGTGACAGATCCAACAAATCTGGATGGCACAGTAAATTAAATGCAAAAGAGAAAAAATGAATTGTAAAATTAGGTGGACTGTTCCAGCCTGGTCTTAATGAATATTTATGATTAGAAACATTCATGAATATTCATGAGCTCACCAATGAAATCTTATGACTAATTATTTGTAAATGTATATAAGAACTTGAAGATGCTTTTGTAAACTAACACTGATGAAGGCTAGGTTAATTCCAAAGCCAAAACCGGTCTGTTATTTCTTGTTGTTTTTTAGTAAATTGTTTACACAGCTCACAGTTGCTGGCTTTTGTTTTTTGGTCTACAGTGTTGGATTGAGCCGTGCAATCACTTCCGTGCAGGGGGACTCTTTTTGCAAAATCAGAGAACTCTCAGATTCAACTAAACAAGAAACTGAAAGATTTAATAAAGTCCAACAAAGCCAATTTCAAGGTTAGGATAGTCTCCCAAACTAATCACATGACCTTCTTCAGCTACATCATGAACCTTAAAGGTAATACTGGGCAGCGTGCAGAACTGGTGGCAAGTGACAGAACCTTGATGCACCAGGGTGACATAGCAAATCTACTTGTTGATAAATTTACCTCTAACCTACTACCCCCTGTGAAATCCCTTCTAGCATTTCTCCCCATCTGTCAACAGAGGGAAGATCCTGAAGGCACTCACTAAAGCCAACAACACTGCTTCAAGGGCCGTGACAATATCCCTGGTTGCTTCTTAAGTAGCTCAAATATGACCTAGCAGGACCACTTGAGACACTCTTTCAACTACAGCTTCATAAACAGGTTACGTGCCAAGTGGATGGAGGACTGCAGTGGTCATCCCTCTTCATAAGTGTTCCATAAACTGATCCCAGGAACTACAGACCAATCAGTCTGACCAGTCTAATATGCAAAGTCTTGGAATGAATTATCATGGAAGTGATCAACAAGGACATTGGCAACCTACAGGCAATGGACCCATCCCAGTTTGGGTTTGTTAAGAGAAGGTCTTGCCAACTTAACCTGGTAGACTTATTTGAGAGTGATGTCATGGCTATGGATGAGGGGAAAACAGTGCATATTGCCTACATTGACCTGGCAAAGGTGTTCAATACAATACCCAGCTAAGGTATTGTTGATGAACTCTCAGAGCTAGGTATAATTCCCTGCATAACTCATTGGATTCCCAGCTGGCTCACAGATAGGACTCAAGAAGTCAGGATCGGTGAGATCACCTTCAACAAGAGACCAGTCACCATCAAAGTACCCCAGGGCTCTGGGTGGGTTCCGCTCCTGTTTGGGATCTACTTCTAGGAAGTCAAGGTAATGTCGCTGAGATCACCTCCAACAAGAGACCAGTCACCATCAAAGTACCCCAGGGCTCTGGGTGGGTTCCGCTCCTGTTTGGGATGTACTTCTAGAAAGTCAAGGTAATGTCAAAGGCCTCTGGATCACCAGGTTCTTAGATGACTGTAAGCTGGGAGCAATCATAGAGTCCCCCATGACACCAACATCCTACAAGAGGATCTAACACAAAAAAATGACTGGTATGAAAGCCACAGAGTTAAACTTAATGCAAAGAAATGCATTATAGTGACCTTTGGGAAAACATCCACCCAGCCTAAATACTTCATTGATAAAACACCCCTAAAGGTTGACCAGACAGTTAGGAATCTAGGAACATATCTGTACAATAATCTGGTGTTTGATCAACATGTAGCTAAGACAGTTAGAAAAGCATTCTATCTCACCCAATGCATAAGCAAGGGTATAGCATCCAGGTCCAAGGAAGTAATAGTACCACTCCATATCAAACCTATCATTGAGTATAATGCCTCCTTTGGCATGTACCTAACCAGGCACTTGCAACAGTTGTAATGCCCCTCAAATGTTTATTACCAGGAGACAGGGTATGAAAACCCCATCCTGCACAGATCACCTTAAGGTCCTGCCTCTGTACTCACTATCTTACAGGTTATTGATAGGTGATCTATGCCTAGCATATAAGACATCCTCAGACCCAGCTCTGATGGACCTCTTACACATCCAGAAGACAAACAGCACCATAAACACTAGATTCAAGGGCTTGAACTTTGTCTGGGGCATAAATAGAACCTGCTGGAGGGACCAATATGTGTCTCAAAGGATCCCCGTGCTCTAGAATAAGCTCCCCTTCTAAATGAAGCAAAGTTCATCCCTGACCCCATTCAAAAGAAATCTTGATCACTGGATGAAAAATCACAAATTCACCCCCGGTCTGGCTTCCATGTTTCTCATGGACCAAGGTCAACAGTAAGTAAATTAATCCCCAACTAACATAACCCACTCATACACATAACCCTTATCTACCTCTTTACTAACATATCCCACCATATAGGCATCCAGGGAACTCTGGGACAAAACTGGATTGGGTTATAAAGCTGGCCTTGTAAAGACCCTAGTGGTCATTAACCTTGTATGAAGGTATGAATCTATTACAGCATTATATACATATTTACATTTAACCAAAACATTTTCTGTCTTCCTTGTACGTAGTTAGCAAACCTGAAAAACATCATTCATCCAATATGGCTTATAGATAAAGGTGCATAGTTGGTCATATAACAATGTGTCTCTTTTGTGGAATACATAACGCACTTTAACCATATTTTGACTCTGATTCTGAATTTATATACATGGAAATATCAAAGTGGTTAAACTGGATCCTCTGCTATTAACAGTGCTATTTATTTAATGTTATTGTTGTTGTGTTGTATCTACAGGCATTTTACATGCCCTGATTTTTAAACTGATTTTCTCTGATTGAAGAATACGTTCTGAATATAGAAATATTTCATAGTAACACCTGTCCCTGTGGCCCAGGTCATGGCTGAAAAGGATCTGAGCGTATGAAGCATATTTACTGGAAGAGCAATTTTTGAGCTTTGGTCTTCTCTGAGTTTTTGGTCTTTGTTTTTTTAGCTTTTTGATACTTGGCATTTCGAGTGCCAACATTTCAACAGGGAGCCAAAAAAAGACTGGCATTTAATAGACTACACTTTAGGAAATGCTGGGAGACACAACATGTGTCACTTAGGATGATGACCCCAGTTTGGTTGGAAATTAATGGAATGGTGGCATGCTGATAAGGTATTGAAAGTCTATGCACCCTTATTATGATGCATGTCTACAGCAGTTAGCTAAATGATCAAACATAAATAAAGAAGCAAAGACTTTCAGTGAACTAACACAGAATTCTGACTGACAAAAGTATCAGGAAAAAATGCTCTGAACCAGGCAACCGAATGAAGATGCAAGCTGATATATAAGAATATAGCCAAATAATATTTATTTTGAAAAGGGCAGTTGTCCTTCATGAAAAGTGAATAGCAAATAAGCATGCATCATTACTAAAACCAGAGCTTCTGGTTATTTACCATCTCAAAAGTTCAGAGGGAACTGCTATCTGTGGGAGTCACTGTCTGACAATATTTTGTTTCTTTCTAAACCATGTATTTTTGAGCTTCAAGACTGTAATTTTGTGTCTTTCGGCTTTTCCCGGTTAGGGGTCGCCACAGCACAACTCCGGTCTGCTAATGATTGGCAGTAGATTTTTACATGCTGGCTTGCCGGGCCTAATGCACAACCTTCACGGAAGGAACGCCCATTCACGCATGTGGCCACACAGAAGACGCTCTACCTGAGAATCGAACGGGCAACGTCTAACTGTGAGGCGACAACGCTACCGCAGCACCACTTCAAGACTGTAATGACATTTGTAATATAGTAATTGACACATTGGCTAGTAACGTTTACAATGCCTTAGGCCATTCAGATGGGCTTGCACATATGTCCAGAAGCTCTCAATGAATATTTAAAAAGGCAGCAGATCTCAAGGGATATGTATGGACTCAAACAATCTGTTTTGCTACAGGATTATTTCTTGTAGGGGAAAATTAAAAAGTATACAAGTATCAAACTATTGGTCTGTCTAGCTACCTGCCTGTTTAGTCTGTTTGTCTATTAGCTTGTGTGTGTGTGTGTGTGTGTGTGTGTGTGTGCGCGCGCGCGCAAATCTGTGAAAGATGTGCACGTTTGGAAATGCGCTTGCTGTGCTACTAATTCATCATTCTGATCTCTAGAAATGAATATCACTGTTTCTCACTGAAAAGGAAAATGGATTACCAGTCACCACTAAAGCTACTTTATTTCTATCTACCCTCTACATTAGATTAATAAAGAGTAACATCTATCCCTGACTCAGGTACAAACTAAATATCTCAAATCGCCAGATGATGGAACATTTAGCCTCTACAGACTTCTTTTTTGCCTCACTTTAGGAGAAAAATAAATCAGTAAAACCATTAAAGGAAACTGGAATCACTGACAGAGGACTACGGAAAGGAACAAATTACTCTTAAGTTCATAAAAAAATATTAGAACATCTCAGACAAAATGCTGTTGCACTTGCATTGAAAGTCAGTAAACTTCATCTCATTATCATCCTGTCCATTTCATCTTGGAGGATAAACCACAGGTCCACAGCACAACTTTACGTATAGCAAAATAGTGTGTGCGTATGTGCGTGTGTGTGCACGTGCGTGCGTGCGTGCGTGTGTGTGTGTGTGTGTGTGTGTGTGTGTGTGTGTGTGTGCATCACTAACTGTTTTTAAATTTGTATTCAGTACTATGTACATACAAGTTTTGTGGAAATTATTATTGTCCGTGCTTACTACATGATACTAAAGGAATTCAAACACACCAACTGAGTAATTGACTGATTTGGCAAGGATATGTGGAAGTATGCCTGTTTGAACAGTATGAATTTCTGATATGCAGCACTTCACCTACAAAAGGGTGAGGTAGCACTGCTGTGACTTTATACTTGTAGCATCTTGTCATTTGTGATGCTTTGTAACGACCGTCGTTTGAGTAGATACAATTTGTGTTACATTTTAACTTATTATTTGCAGAAGCTTTATAATATATGACTTATTTTATGTACCATGTTTATAAATATTTTTTCTAAATAATACCAGTTCTCTGCACAAGTCACTATGTGTACAGTAAATGCTGCAACAAACAACTAGAACGCTAAAGAATATGTAGTGAATTAACTAAAATATAAACTATTTTATAACATCTGTGAACTCAATGAATAAATCTATGTGTGACATCTGATGTTGTTTCAGTATTATTCACTGCACTTTCAAACCACTCTGCTTGGGTCCTCAGTGAAGAGTGTTTGGAAAAGCCCTCCTACCTGGTTAATAAAAATAAATAAGTGAATAGCTAGATAGATAGATAGACAGATAGAGATAGGTAGGTAGGTATTTAAAATAATTACAAGAAAATTGCTTAATATTCCGAGAAATAATCTTTAAGACAACTACAACTTCATGTAAATTGTCTAAAGTTCAGAAAGAAAAACTTTAGGTGAATGTATGTGTGCACAGGTGTTATGTGAGAGAGAGAGAGAGAGAGATGCATGTGGGTGGGTGTGGGTTTATACTCGCAGACCTGTTAAACATTGCATTTGTTTGTAAATCTACATATCATTCTCAGCTATTTTAATGCATTACCACTAAAGAGAAAATTGCTTAATGATCTGAAAAATGTGTATAGAAATATTTAATATAAAACTGCTTAAAGTTTAGAAAGCAAACATTAAACATTATATTTCTGTGTGTGTGTGGGTCTGTATGTGAGAGAGAAATAGAGATAGAGACAAAGACAAAGAGCAGCAGTGTGGGTGTACAAAGCTTCAGAGCTAAATGTACATAGTGTATGTCATTTTAATGTATTACCCCATTAACACTAAGAAAAAGATTATTTAATATTCTGAAAAGTATTTATTGAAATGTATTATTTCATAAAAAGCTGTTTAAAGCTAAAAGAAAAGCCTTTAAAAGAACTATTTAATGTAGTATTTAAACAAATTGTTTGAAATGCTTTAATGTTTCTGAAATTATGAGATTTTTGACTGAATGCAATACTTCATACAGGGAATAGAAATCAAACCAGAAGTAGATAGAAATCAGGCAGCAACTGAATGTGCCAAAAACAAAAGAAAGAATATAAGGTGAAGGATCAGATGACAAGTCAGTATATGTAGAAAATGCATAAATATAGTTGCAAGTATAGAAAACACTTGGAACAACCTCATCTCATTCAGGACCAAACATAGGAATGTTAAGGAGATATGAATTTAAGCCAAAAGATTAAAGGTTAATATTGATGGTCCAGGATAATGGATTATGTACGTGTTGGCCCACAAAGTCCATTGAACATGCGGGAGAAACAGGCAAATGCAGGTTTTGTAAAACAGATTTGGAAACAGTTGCACATCTTGTTGCTGGATGTGATACACTAATGTCAGAAAGACTGTATACTAAAAGGCATAATATTCTGGCAAGACAGTTGCATTTGGGATTGTTCAAACATTATAATATTGATGTAGCTGAGAAACATTGGAAACATGAGCCACAAAGCATTATAGAAAATGATGGTTTATATCACATGGGATCACCCTTTGCCAACAGTTCAAAAAACAGACGTGAAAAAAACAGTTATAGTAGTGCAGGAAAAGAAGACAAAAGTAGGATTGATCATTGAAATTGCTAAATCCAGTGACTATAGTGTCTTACGTACAGAGAGACACTAAGTTATAAAATGCCAGGATTACAGGCAGAAACAGAAGCAATGTGGAAGAAGGATACCCAGAGAGTTCCAATAGCAGTAGGAGCAATGGGTCTTATAAAAAAGAAGTTACAGTCATACTTAGACATGCTACCAATACATGTAACTTTATATTAATTGCAGAAGGAGTTAGTACTGGGCACATTGCAGGTGCTGCAAAGAGCACTTCTGGCTAACATCAAATACTGAAACAATACTAATTTCATGAACTTTAATCTTGAGTTCATTCACGTCATTGTATTAGAAACCCAAAAGACTTGGAGAAATTAAAACAGGACACAATGTTACAGGTGTAAACAAATGCACTGGTATATTCTGATGCCCTGGCAGTCTGAGCACAAACTTCTGACAGTTCAAGCGTCCAAACCATCATCTACTGCGTTGTTTTCTTAAATGCCGCTATGCCTGTGGAGATTTTACATAGACGTCCTAGTATAGTTAATTGCCATTATTTGTTTAATCATACAAATCATAAGAATTTTCAGGACAATTTTGTCTCATGACCATATACGCCTCACCCTCAATCCATACCCTCCTTCTCCAAGAGGCCTAAGACAGTCACACACAAGGTAAATGTGTGGTTATCCAATCATCTAGGTTCAATGTGAAGGAAGATAATGCGTCACAATGTCTTGACTTGCAGGGGCAGATTGTTCCAGAGATAGGGGAGGCGCTGTATAATGAGCCTGTTTGTTTCTCCAATTTTTTTTATTTATCTGTTGGTAGAGATTTAGGACCCTTTTTCTAGCATTAGTGGAATTATTTGACTTGCAAAGTTACAGGAGGTCCAGGACCAGTGAGAATCTAATGACATGGTAGGCCAGGCACAGTTCACCATGCCAGAATCTTTAAGACACTCACGAAAACAACATTGCTTCCAGCCTATCATGATAGTTCATTTTTTCAGACTAGTGATCTTCTTTGTTTGAAAGCTTTAGGATATTTATAGTTTTATATGTTTAGTGAGGTACATCCCAAAGTACAGACATAACTGTAAATGGCTTATTTGGTGCCCATTGCTGCTCCCTAACCTGGCATCCTTCAAAACCTAAAGCCCTATGCCTTACATTCTAACATGAGACAGCACATAACAGCAAAAAAAAGGTCCTTTTTCCAACCTGGCACTCCTCCTATCTCTAAGGGAAGACCACAAGCTCCTAACACTTTCATGCTCTATTGTTACTTAGAGGACATACAAGGAGTGAAAAATGAAAAATAAGAAAAATAAAATGGATCTGCGAATTGTGCCCACCCAACCCCCACTTAAGCTATGGTTCTGACCCATATGGGACATTGTACTCAATAACTTGCATTATCAATGCTGACTATAAAGGAATGATGACCTCTGGATCTTGAAGGTATTCCTTTGACAATTACCTGCACTGGATCTTGTCAAGCAGAGCGCCCCATTGGCCCTCTTCAAAAGGAACCTTGATGATTGGATGGGAGATAGGAAATTCACCCCGGGGATCATGTCAGTCACCCTGCTAGACAGGGGTCCAGAGAAGTAAATATTGTGGGAAGAAATACCCAGAGAATTGTTATGGCTAGGCTTGCATAGGCCCTAGGGCTGATAGCCTAGTACCAACCTATGAACCTATGAACCTAATTATAAGTATTGTCTGACTACTTTTGTCAAATGATGATCAAAAGAGAGAGAAAGTACAACTGTGTAAGTAAACTTACCATAACAGTAAATGTTCTAATAGATCACTGTTGTTGTAGCCTATATGGGTCCTGCACCATGTGACTGGCTAGCTTACAAAGCTAAAGGATGCCTTCCGTGCCTTTCATGCACTCCAATTGTCAGGAGCTGGAGCAGAGCTCCATATAAAGACAACATTTGTCAGAGAAAAGGTGCCTAAAAGGTAATCAAATTCTATCATCCAGGCAGTTAAAGATTTATCAGGTCAGGGTGTATCAAACAACTCTTGTACTGTGTGAGGAAATCCAATCTGTGAGGAAGAACCCCTTTTGTCTTGGCCAAAAGTGACTCATCAACACAGTTTTTTGGAGAGTCCTTCCAGATCTTCAGAAGAATTTGGGGTATTAATGGAAAGGGTAAAAAGGCATCGAACAACATTCCTACCCATAGAAATGAGAAGGCATCTGTCTTCCTGGCTTGTTTGCAAGAAGCATTGGAGCAGGAATTATCTAACTGTCTGCTCTGAAAGAAGGCAAACAGATCTACTTGAGGCATATCTCTCAACTGTCCAGATTTTCTTAGAATGTCCAGATTTTTGCCTCATATTTGAACTGTCATAAAATGTGTGGGTTTTCTGTAAAATCATTTGGGATGCAAGTCTCTAAATAATGTCATACATTTAAGATTCAAACTTTGTATCCTTCAGAAAATGCATGCTAATGCACATGCTTTTATTTTGCAACTTTCTAGGTTGTAGTATTTAAAAATTGTCCCTGTTTGGGGGTATTTGCCCCTCCCCCAGTTTATTTGGCTTTGCCCAGATTTCTTGCACTAAGAGATTGAGGGGTATGACTTGAGACATTCACCACAGTTATATCTATTGTTGGAAGACCCCAAAATTAATTTTCTATTTGGGGGGGTCTGTCCTGGTCCTGCTGACTTTATCTGCAGTTAGGATTTGCTCAGACAGAATGTATGAAGCCCACAGTCAAACTAGGTTGAGTTGCTATCTCCCAGGCTTTCATAGCCAGTCTGCAAAGAAGGTAGGATCTGGTGCCCCTTGTTTGTTTATGTACTGCATCACTGTGGTATTGTCTATGCACACTTGCAGAAGTCCTGGGGACCAGAGATGATTTAAGGTTTGCAAAGCATTGATTACTGCCAACATCTTTATGACATTTATGTGCTTCAGTTTGTTTAAAGAGTTCTCCAGAGCTTGCACTTTTACTCCTTTGGAAACCACACCTCATGACAAGTTTGATGCATCTATAGTCACAAACTGTATGGGGGTCAGAAGGGAGTGTGGGGTTTACTTCAGTGTCACTGCTTGACAGAGGCACAGAAAAATGATAGGCATAGTTTTTATTCAAACTAAAGGGGTGGCGAAAGCCACATAACTATGGGCTAGGCTTATAAATGCCCTTGGGCAGATAGCCTAGTATGAACCTATGAACCTATGAACCTATGAACCTAAGTGATCTGGTCTACCTACCAAAGAATTTCCATTTTTAAAATCCCAAAACTAGGGTCTGAAAGGACAAAGGGTTTGGATGCTGAATCTAGATTGATTTGAGGTACCATTGTATTATCCACATGTGGAGTCTGGAGGTAGCGTCACAGTATAATGGAACAATGGGTCTCCAGATTAAGAAGCAGCAGTTGGAGCAGGAGGCATCTGAAGAAGATTTGCCATATGATGATGCCCTGGAGACTTCTGTACAAGACCGGTACAAAAGTCCAGTTGTAGTTGCACCACAAAGGAAGGAGTAGGAAACAGTTGCAATTCCGACACGTAATTTTGCAGAGTAATGGGCCAATAGATCACGATATGAAGGAACAACACATGAAGCAGAGTACTTCTGAACTGGATATGTTGCAAGATGTTCTTTAACTTTTTGTAGAATGCTCACAAGTAACAGAGAGTAAAGAAGATGTTCTCAGTCCAGAAGAAAATGATCTAAGAGAAGACCTGCTCGATTTAATACAGATAGATAGATATCTTAAGATAAATGAAAGAAACAGATTACAATAAGTAAATAAGACCTAAAATGTGAGAAGACTGGTCAAACAGATGAACACAGTAATCAGGAATGTTAAGAGAAATTCATGTGATATAACAGAAATAAATAGGATATATTACTGTGCTGATAAGTGTTGCTACAAAGAATGTAAAGAAACAAAGGAAAGGAAGGGGACAAGCAGAATACCACCATGGAAGCATTGAACAAAGAGAACTATAAAGCAATTAAGACAAGAAGTATCACCATTAAAAGAATATAGAAAAGGAAACAGACCATAGAATGACAGATATAGTTAAAGCAATGCCTGGTATCAAAACAGATTAGAATTTATCATACACTACTGCAAATAAGAAACTAAAAATGTCAGCACAGGTAGAACAACTTAGCAGAGATCCAGATAAATATAAAGGAAAAGCAGGAAATTAACAATTCTTTGACGAAATAAACAATTCTTTAATGACCGAAAAAGATTTTATGGAGGAATTGTGAAGCAAAGTAAAAGGGAAAGAAACACCACCAAAAAGAAGACGTAGACACATTTTGAAAAGTATCTAGGAAGACCCTGTTGAACATAACATTTAGCATCGGAAATACCCATTCTAAACACTTAAACCTTGACTGTGATATAAATAGGACCTGCTGTAGAGACAGGTATGTATCCCAGAGACTAGCCCTTCTCTGGAACGTGCTCTCCATATGTGCGAATCAGAATTCCTCTGTAACACAATTCAAGTGTAACAAACAATTGGATGGGGAACAGAAAATTCATCCTGGTATGGCACCTATGTCTCTAATGGACACAGGCAGCCTATAAATGGTTCATCTTCGAGGCCCCTGCTTTAAATATTTTGTTTCCCAAGCATCTGCTTACACTTATCAGGGGTACCAAAACTTGTCAGAGATTTTGATGCATGGCTAGGCTTAAAAAGGCCCTCATGGTTGTTAGCCTAGTACATACCTATGAATCTATGAACCTATTACATTACAGTGACCATGAAACAGTGGTAAACCATTTTGCAGTTGTCATGCCAAAGGACAAATTGTTATCCCAGGGATAAAAATTCACAGGGGGATATTTCAGGATGATTCTTTTTCACTGCTGATCTTTTGTCTAGTCCCTTAACCATTAAACTGTTTACTTAACTGATTAGGCTGCAGTTATAATTTGTCTCCCAGAAATCAACCTTTTTTAATAACTTCTCATCTACCTTTTGAGATGACTTAAAACTGCATAGTTCATCAGATGAGGAGCTGAAAACAAAACTACAAATGGTTAAAACTTTCTTAGATGACATAAGAATGACATTTGGTCTTGATATATGTTTAAAAGCAACATTAAAAAAAAATAAAGCTACAGCACCGAGAAAATGGCAGCATGGGACAGGAATGTAATATAAATGAAATCAAGCAGGACAGAATGTATAAATGTTTAGGAATAGATGAAAAGTTGGCAATAAAATATGAACAAATGTGAATAAAACTCAGTAAGGAATACTAAGAACACTGAAAACTGACCTGACATTTAGAAATAAAGTCCATGACATAAATCAATTTGCTCTTCCTGTTCTAACTTACAGTTTTTGGCTGAATAACTGACCTCAAAAAGTAGTGGATTAGTTGTTCACTAAAACAAGAAAAATGGTTCATGCTTGTCCAGTGATATAGAAAAATCAATGTATACCAAGATTATATATTCCTTGCTCTGAAGGAGGGATGGGTCTCCTCAAAACTGACTGCATGTATAGATCTGCAGTCGTGGGACTGCATACATATCTGCTGACCTCATTAGATCCAAACATAGTGAAAATTTTAAAACATGAGGAGAAGAAGTATAAAATTATATATTTGCTTAAGTTATCAGAAGCATTTCAGTATCAAGCTAGAATGGAAATCAAACTAGAAGTAGATAAAAATCAGACAGCAAATGAATGTGCCAAAAACAAAAGCAAGAATATGAGGAAAAGATGAAATTCAAAAAAAAAAGGAAAATCCCCAAATATATTAGCAAGTACTGTGATCTCCTGGAACAACCTCATAAAGACCAACATTTGATGCAGGAATTGTTAAGGAGAGGTGAAATGAAACCAAAAGATGACAGGCTAATAATAATGGCCCAGGTTAGTGGACTACCTGCACATTGGTTAACAAAGTCCATTGAACATGTGGGAGAAACAGACAAATGCAGGTTCTGTAAAACAGAAATGGAAACAGTCACACATCTTGTTATTAGGTGTGATGCACTCATGGCAGAGGGCCTGTATACTGAAAGGCACAATAATATGGCAAGACTGTTGCACTGGGGACTGTGTAAACACTACAATATAGAAGTAGCCGGGAAGCATTGGCAACATGAATCACAAAGCATTGTAGAGAATGATGTTTATATAACATGGGATCACCCATCTACAGAGAGACACAAAGTCATAAATTACCAGGATTTTCAGGAAAATAGAGCAATGTAGAAAAAAGACACCCAGACAGTTCCAACAGTAGTAGAAGCAACAGATTAAAAAAAAAGGAATTTTCTATCATACTTAAATATGCTACCAATACAAACAAACATAAAAATTACAGAAGAAGGCAATTCTGGGTACTGAGAAGAGCACTCTTAGCTAACATCAAAGACTGAAACAATACTAATTTCATGAAGTATAATCATACCATGACTTGGGAATGGGGGTCCATTCCCATTATGGTATTAGAAACCCAAAACACATACAGAAATTAAACCAATAAGTCTGACCAGGAAAAACATGAGACTCACAGAGGTCATGTATCCCAAAACCCTGAGTAATCCTGAGATGTGTGCTATGACTATAAAAACTCAGTAAGAACTACCATAACATCTCTACTTTACCTGGAGGAAAAAAGGCTCTTCCCATAGCAGAATTTAACAGAAATCCCAGGAATACAATTCTGTGTGAAGAGAAGAGAGAATATTTCTGTAAGTTGATTTGAAAACCCAGACTGAGTAGAAGATTCTGCACAGTTTGTAAAGGTTCTTGACAAATGGAAAAAGAGTCTGCAAAGTTAAGACAATCATTCACATATGGAAAGATGTGAATGCCTTGAAACCTGCAATAAGCAATTACTGGATCAAGATACCTTATGAATACATAATCTAAAGTCCAAAGGATAAGACAGAGAACTGATGATATAAACCAGACATAGCAAACCTCAAAAAAAATCCCGAACTGCTCATCACCAATGAGAATGTGGTGATAGGCATCATTTAAATTTAGCCTTACCAGAAAAGTTTTGTAGGGGGCGTGGCCAAGGATGAACACAGGATAGCAGCAGATTTCTTCAGCTCCACCAATTTCATTACACTGATAGGAATTAATTACTTAAAAAATTAATTTTTGAAGTAATTTTCTTTCTAAATATGTTTGTTTTATATAGTTCTTGAACTATATCTAAAAAAGAAAGGAAATTTTAACAATATTCCTGTCAGAAATCACTTTGGAAATTTTCCTGTCAGTTTATCAGTCTGAAATGAGTTCCAGTAAGACAAATTCTCAAGACTCCAACATAAAGAAAGAACTTCAGTCTCTGATAACTATAAACCAGCAACTTACTGCTAAGATGGATAAAATGGATACTAAAGTTGATACCTTCATAGAAAAAACTACAAAACAAATAGACTTGTTACATATAGACCTGCAACAACAGAAGATCCAGATGACAGGCATAGAAGAAGCTGTGAATGACATGGAAAATAGAATCCAAGAAGAGGAAATCAACATTGAGTTTCTGCTGAAACAAAATACACATTTACAAACAAAGCTGGATGACCTGGAAAATAGATCTAGGCGCAATAACATTAGGATTTTTGGACTGCCAGAAAATATTGAAGGTAACAATATTACTTCCTTTTAACAACATGGCTCCCTAAAACTTTAGACTTACCAGAAGCATTCTCTTTGGTATCGAAAGAGCACATAGATCTATAGCTAATACTAACTCTAACAAAAACTATCCTAGATCAGTTATAGTTAGATTTCTATCATCTTTTGATAAAGAGATGGTTCTTAAATCTGCTTGGGCTAAAGCTCCTGTTAAGATTAATGAGACAACTGTGCGTTTTGACAATGACTATTCTTCCTTGGTAATAGCTAAAAGAAAAGTTTTTCTGCCACTAATAAGGGAGCTTAAAAAGCACAGTTTAAAACATACCTTCTGTTTCCTGCCAAGCTAAAAATCTTCCTTCCTGATGGTCCTAAAATTTTTGATGACTTAGACTCTGCTTTACTGTTTATCAAAAAAATAAGATTTTGGATAAAATAGAGGAAATGGAATGGGCTAGTCCTTCATTAAAGAGACTGGCAACTGAAACTTCGTGGAAGACTTCAGAGGAGAAGAAGAAGAGACTAAAAAACAAATGATTTGTTCTATGTTTTTTTTTTCTTTCTCTCATCATTTTATTTCATTATTAATCTTTTTAAATATAGTTCCTGCATTTCCAGAAAGCCACAAATATTCTGAAAAAGATTTAATCAAAGTTATTCTCTGTGTGCAAAGAAATGTTTTGTTTCATAACCAGTCAAAATATCTGAGGAACTAATAACAAGCTATTATTCAATTTGTTTCTCTTTCTGAAAAGAGAAGTAAGGTCAGTAATTTGATACATTTTTTTTCTTTTTTTCTCCTTTTCTTCTTTTCTTTGTTTAAACAATGACATTCTATTTAGATTATGTAGTGGGTAAAGGGTGGGGGAGGGCAGAGAGAAGAGTAATGAAAATATGATAAATGGAATAATAACATATTTATTCCTTGTAAAAAGTTTATATGTTCTTCAAATGCTATTCCTAATTATACTTTCTTGATTATACTGCTTATGCTTGTTTGTAAATAATCTGTCATTCTTTAACTAATAATAATTAGAACTAAATAATAGTAAATAATATGTTTTATTTTTAACTCTATTAATATAAACAGTAAGTAATATTCCATTGTATATACTTCTTCTAGCTTTCTCTTACATTTTTTTATTTCTGCTTTACACACTTTTATTTTCTACTCTCTTTTTCTTTTCTTTATTCTTTCTCTTTATTTTTTTTCATATTAATATATAGAAATGCTTTTGATCATATAGACACAGTAAATAATAAGATTTGCATAAAAATTGAGTTGGGACAAAAATATTGAGTTTTATTACTTATTAATAACTTTGGGCTTAATTTCACTTACATAGAGGCTGTAATAACCTGTAAAATACATTGCGAAGGTTTTGTCATGTTTAGATGCATTTACACTGCTAAATGAATGTTTGTCACTAGTTTTTAACAAGTTTCACGCCAAAATGTTAAGGGAGACAATCTGGGATGTGGCTACCTCATGAACAGTGTCCTCGAGTTGTTTTAAAAGCTTCAACTCTCAGAATTCTCACAGAGAAGCTGAAAGCAGTCAATTTGACCTTTGACCCAGATATCACACTGACACATCGCAGATTCAGGAAGAACACTCTACCAGGAAGTAGAACTGATGCAAATGTGACTATGTGAAGGAAAATGAACTCTTTAACGTTTAAATGTGAGTTATTTTATATAATTACTTAAATATCTATGTTATAATTCATAAAATATGTTCAGTTATAATGATTTTAAATGATGCAGTTTCTTGTAGTAAGTAAATGTCTTATTTTAGAAGGCATAGAAAATGAAACATTTATTCAAGTGTTTTTGAAAATCTACTTGACTGCAGCATACTAATCTTTGTTAAAAACTTATGTTCCAAACATATACATTACTATAACTCATTTAATTTATCTGATTGACAAGCATAAATAACTTTATAATTCTATTCTGGAAGAAATTGTCATGTGATATATTTTAAAGCAGTAGTATAGACATACAAAATACAGATGGCTTCTTTTACAATAATGCAAGTGTTTCTGAGAATTTGCATAACTATGCAGTATGATTTATAACAATTTCTATAAATATAATATTTTATTCTATTGACAATAATGAGTATGAGTAAAATGCTCATATACAAGCAATTCAAGGTTTTTTTGGAAGCTGTTGACTGCATTTACATGACAGAAAATAGATGCATCTTAATATATGTAATGTCTGAACCATATTAGCCAAAGTTTTTGATTTAAATGAATGCTAGAACTTATTTTTACATACTTTGAATAAATTAATATGTAAATATGCCTTCCTTTTTTTTTTTTTTTTCTCTCTTTCTTTTACTCTCTCTCCCTCTTTCACGTCTTTTATTTCTCTCTCTCCTCTTGGTTCCTAATATCAAGATTATTTGAATGCTATTTGACTACAAGTGTATTATATTACATAGATGTATATAGTAGTATGAATAGTTTTTAAAAAAAAAAGTTTATTTTAGTTTATATGATGCTGTTTTATCAAATGTGTAGTCTTGTCTTGCTAGATAATTGAATTGAAAGCTGTTAAGTTAAATATAACCAGTATTAAATTGATAAGGTGGTAGCTGAGGTACTGCTGCTTAGGGTAGGGGGTTAACTTGAGTGGTAAATACTACTCTAAGTTGGAGTTTTTAACTCCAGGCTGGATGCAAGGTTTAATCCTTACATTATTTTCACTTGTTCATTGTTATATGTATATAGTTTTGACATCCACAATATATTTTGTACACTCATTGTCACTACGAACAAAATTGAATTCTATACAAAATCCCATAAGAGATTCAATAAATACAGCTATATTTAAAGGTACACCTAAAGGAGGAGATGTAACATTACTTATGTTGTTATTTGTTATTTTGATCATAAGATTCTTAAGTTTTAAAATGCCAAATGACATCTTTAAAAGGAATTTCTTTAAACATTAATGGATTGAATAATCCGTGTAAAAGGGCAAGCCTAATAAGATACATTAATTTACATAATGCCAACTTAGTCTTCCTGCAAGAAACCCATCTCTTGAAAAAAGATATTGATAAACTAGCCACAAACAAATATACAGTATTGGTTAGTTCAGAGCACACTCAGAAAAAAGAGGAGTGGCTATTTTATGGAATAAAAGTATGCCCATTCCTAAAACCATTAAGTCTTATCAGGATGACAAAGGAATGTTTTGTATGGTTACAATACAAATTAATGGGAAGACTTACACTTTAATTAATGTATATTGGATACCTGGAATTGGTATTAATACAGTGAAACATCATCTTGATAAGATCATATCATTCTCTATAGGAGATATTATTTTAGCTGGTGACTTTAATTGTATACTACATGAAAGTGATACTACCACTATAGGAAAAAGAAGAATTACATCTAATGCAAAACATTTAAATGATTTTGCTAATTCTTAACATTTGAATGATATTAATAATCAGATAGATTCAAAATCATTACCATACACCTTTTTTCTAACAGATACAAAACTTATTCAAAAATAGATAGGGTCTTTATTTCTAACCAGATGGTAACAGATTTAATTAATTCCAAAATCATTTCATGTCCTATATCTGATCATAATTCAATTGTTTTTGAATTCATGATAAAAATACTCATAATGTTCAGATCAAAAGGATACCAGCATACTTAACTCAACTAAAAGACTATAAAGAATATATACTTTCAGAAGTAAAACATTTTTTAGACATAAATAATACTCCTGAAGTCTCCATTGTCTTTGTTTGGGATGCCTTAAAATCATATCTATATGGACAAAGTATCAGATGGTATAATAATGAAAGGAAATCTTGGGATAAGGAATTGTTAGATATTCAAAGTAAATTAGACTCTTATAAACATAATAATAAAAAAAATATTATGGACAAGAAAGTTATTGAAGAAATAAACAAACTAAATGAGAAATACAAAGAAATTTTAACTCATAAAGTTAAAATAACTTTAGAGAAATACAAGTTTTTGTCTTATTCAATAAGCCCCAAATACTTACATAGACTTAAAAATAAAACAAAAAGGTTGAATAAACAAAACCATATCAAAGAAATCTTTTCTCTAAGGAAAAAGAAGAATGTTTCTAGTATACCAGAAATACTAGATGAATTTAGAAATCACTTTCACAAAATTAACCATAATAACATTAACATGGAACCTAAAGATAAAATAAAGGAGTTTATAACCACAAACATGAATAAAAAGCTTAATAAACAACAGATTAAACTATTGGACAAAATTATTTCATATACAGAGGTTATTACACAAATAAATAAGCTTAAATCAAACAAAGCACCGGGTAATGATGGTATTATACCAGAGATATATAAAATCCTTTCTAAAAGTACATATTCATTAATACATAAGGTTTTTATTTTGGCCCAAACTGAGTTAATAACCCCTCATCTTGGCAATATACATTTATTTCGCCAATTTTAAATCCTAATAAAGATCCAACTAGATGTACTTCATATCGGCCCATCTCATTACTTAATGTTGATTATAAAATGTTTATGAGTATTTTTGCTGATAGATTGAAGACAATCATCCCCGGCATTATAGATATAGATCAGACAGGCTTCATTGTAAATAGAAATACTTTTGATAATATAAGAAGAACTTTAACATTAATTGATTTTGCAAATAGGAAAAAGAAAGATTTAACACTTATTAGTCTTAATATAAGTTCAGCATTTGATTCAGTAAGTTGGGACTATCTGTTTACCTTACTGAAGTGCACAAACTTCTCAGATGCATTTGTAAATCTAATTGAGCATTTATACAAAGGAACATTGGCTTATATTAAGGTAGGAACATATGTTTCAAAAAAATACCCATTTTAAAGGTACAAAACAAGGATGTCCACTTTCTCCACTATTATTCACTTTAGTAATGGAGCCTTGGGCTAATTTGATCAGAAACAGTACTGACATAGAGGGTTTTGAAATAGATGAAAATACAACATCCAAAATTCAACTTTTTGCAGATGATGTTCTAATTACATCAGCAGGATCTAATTCTTCTATGCAGTCTCTATTTGATAAAATGATGAATTTTAAAATTATTTCTGGTTTAATATTCAATGAAGAAAAAACTAAAATACTACCTATATATACACGAAAAAATATTCTCATTAGTGATTTTACTAAATATGTACCCAATTCAGGTCAGATAACTTATTTAGGTATAATACTATCTAAAGATATTAAATCTATTATATATAATAATTATAATACCTGTTTTTTTAATATACAAAATCTTTTTAATACCTGGAATAATATGTTTTTACTATGGAGGAGAGACTTACAATTATTAAAATGATAATATTCCCCAAGATTTTATACTTAATACAATCAATAATACTTCCACCTACAAAAATAATAGAAACTGAATACACTAATGTTAAATTTCCTATGGGCACCTAATAGACCTAGGATTGCATTAAAGAAACATACTAATAGCTGGTCTCAAGGGGTATTTCTTTTTTAGACTTTAATTTATATACTATCTCTTCTATTGTAAAAGTTATTACTTTATTAATAGATCAGTCATATGTCGCAAAATGGAAAGATTATTGGGAGCTAATTAGTATGCACTTCATGAAAATCTCCTTAACACATAAAAATATGATTGTAAATAACTCCATGTTATGGTTACTAAAGGAATTTTGTACTTCACCTATTACACCTAAACATATGGTTTGTTACCCATTAAATATTATTATTAGCTATCGTAACTTTATATTCATGCACCCTAAGTATAGGGAATGGAATTTTATTATATTCCTATAATGTATACTCAGGGTATGCTTTTGTCATCTACTTCTGAAGGAACTCATTTAGCTATAGATAATGATCTAAAGTACTGGTATCAGTTGATATCTGATAGTAAAGTTAAAAATCTAGATTTCTTAAAACAAGAATTTGATCTAAGAGAAACTTGCTGGTTAGAGGTTCAGACCTTTAGACAACATCTCATTGATAAAATAGATCTAATGTCTATAACAGTTAAAGAATCTATTCCAACACTGATTGATTACTTGATATTAAATTTACAACATAAAGTTTCTGATAAAGGTAAACTTTCATACATACATAAAATTATCAGACAAGAAACTTTTTACAGTGTAGATACATACTGGAATTATTTCACTTCTATTAATGAGGACCCACCAAATCAACAAGATAAACAATATATATTGGAATCTGCCTATAGAACTACGTCTTCCATTGTCTGGAGACTTTATACATGGAAATTTTTACATAGATCTTTTTATACACCTTTGATGATGAATAAAATAAATAATAAAGATAATCTATGTAAGAGATGTAATGTAGAAATTAATGCTGACTGGGCTCATATGTTTTATGACTGTATAAAATTGAAAGAATACTGGAAGTCAATTAATGAATTTTTGCAGGCTCTTTTACAGATAATTTCATTATTTCTAAATCTCTTATATTATTCAACACACCTGTACCTCAAAGTGTTAAAAAGGTTAAGCTTCCCTTGTTATGGTCTATTCTAGCAGTGGCTAGGAAAATAATAACCAGAAATTGGATTTCAGATACACCTCCTTCGTTCAATGAATTTAAAAATGTTATGAATATAGTGTGCCATATGGAAATAAACACAATTAGGTCAAGAACAACTTAGAAAAACATCTTATTATATTGTATGGGATAATTTACAAAATTTGTTAAAAAAATCCTAATTTCAATAGCATGGTATTTTAGTTTAATTAATTGATCTGATTGTAGTGGATGTCTTTGTAAATACTTTAGTTGTTTTGTTGAATGTTATAATCATATCTATTTTTAATTACTTGTATAAAATTGTTATGATATTTCTCTTGTATGTTAAAACAATAAACCTGTTTTGAAAAAAAAAAAGAAAAGTTTTGTAGGAGGATTAGAGGAAGAAGGGACTGAAGGGAAAACATTTTGAACATGAGAATTCTGACAAAAGGATTTAGCAAAGAAATGTCTCGTACAGGCCTCCAGGAGTATTCCCTTTTTGGTATCAAAAAATCCTTGAATAAAAGCCTTTGTTTAAGTGGAAGAGAGGTGCAAGTTCTATAACTCCCTTGGTAAGCATCTGGTGCAGAATGGGAGAAAAGAGAAACTTGCTTCACTGGGCAAGGAGAAATCCCCTGGCAAGCAGGGAGGGAGGGATTCCCATTGCCAAGTGTAATCCTGAGGAATTAAATGCAGATTCCGTCTTCCCATAACAATTTGATATCACAAAGGAAGATGGTCTCAGAGAGATGAAAAGGTTGCCAGAATAGGAAGGGGGAGAAGTCTGAGTGGACCAATAGTCACGGTGTTTGAGGCCTTTCTTTTCTTCTTGGAAGTTATTTGCCATTGCTTCATAAAACCTTGCTTGCTGGCACCTTGCTACTTAAATGGCTTATTGAAAATGTGAGCTGAGGCAAAAGGAAAATTTTTATTTCCTTTAAAAAAGAAAGTTCTAAAATCTGAGTCATTCTATATATTTCCCCTTTTGGTACACTTCTTTAACACCTCAGCAGAAGGTCAAAACAGAGGCTCCTTATCTAAGGGAAAATTTAAAATTAAAATTTTACCAACTCCAGGAAGATTTTGAGAACACCACTAAGCCATTCTTCTCAATACTGACCCACAAGCAGCAGCTCTAGAGGAAGAATCAGGAGTCCCATAAGCACACGATAAAATGTGCTTAATAACTTGAGAAAAGATGTAACATAGGCATTCAAACAATTTTTTTTTTTACCTTAGAAGAAGGAAACTTAACTATTGACTTCTGCATGTTCTCAAAATATAAAAGTAAACGCTTTAGTATATGAGTTTGATAGTTTAAAATCCTGAAAGTTGAAATACTTGAGGAATATATTTCCTTCCTCAAGTTATTAATTGCCTTCCTATCCTTGTCAAAGGGAATGGAATTAGGAGCAATAAAATGGCCAGCAGAAGCAGTTTTAGATAAAGAAATCACAGCTGGAACTTTAGGGTTTATAAACAGATGCTTATAGGTATGAGGTACCCTATATAATCTGTCAGGCTTCCTAGGAGTAAGGGTTTAACTATCAGGTAAGGTAGAGATCATGAGAAAAATATACTATAAAGCAGGAAACACTGGAGGAATAGCTACAGAATTTGACATTTCCAATTGTAACAAATTATAGCACATTTCCTGTGCTATATGAATTTCCACTAAAAAAAAATTAATTTATCTTAGATAAAGTTTCTGAAAAGGACAAGTCTTCAGCAGGAAGATCTGAAACCATATTTTCTTCAGAAACAGAAAATAAATTTATGAGGTACATCCCTCTCCCCATGTTTGTTTTTCTGACTGAAAATCCATGTCAGAAAGAGAGAGCGAGAATTCTCTTCATATTCTTACTAGATGAAACAGAAGGCAAGGAAAAGGCAACAATAAGTTCCTTATCAAACATCAGTAAATCTTCCCTGCCCTTAGAAACAGCAACAGTAGATTCTGAGGTTTTGCTACTATATTTCCCTTTGCTGCCTGTTTTCTGGAGAGTAAGCAACCGTTCGCAGACATACTAGTCCCAGAAGCAGGCTGCCTATTCCAGATAAGTGAAGAACCTTCACCTGCCCTTTTTCCCTGAATCCAACAAGAGTGGTTCTACTTTGTCTGTCAAGAGCATCCCTGCAGCAGCAGAGGTCATGACTATCCCATAGTCTTTGGTGGCTACATATGCTACACCAAGATGGTCAGAAGAAAAATATGAGTGGTCTGAGGAACAAGGGGTCATAGCACATTCATCCACCAGTGGCTGAGTATGACTGGATCCAGCCTGACACCTAATGACAGCCTGACAATTGTCTTCTTCTTGCAGACGGGAAAGTAAAATCCAGATCCTGAAGGCTGCTCAATTAGTAATCTGCGAAAGAGACCTAGAAAGCACTACAAAAGGAATTAATGAACAGCGTGTAACCAATCAACTGCAAAAGTGCACCCAGTCTGAGAAACTACAAGCCACTTATTAGGTACTTATTTAAATGCATATTCAACTCATGCAAAATGCAAAAGAAGGCGTATCCCTCAAGTGGCTGTGAATCTGCATGTTCAGCTAAGTACAGCAAGAGAAAAAAGTCCAGTGCTTGTATCCTAACTAATGAAGGTCACATTAACATAAACAAGTAATCTGCAAAAGAATATTTGTACAATGAAAAAAAAGCACACCATTTGTCATGGCAATGCCCTCAGAGGGCTTGTGAGATCTTTTTTAATAGAAAGGACCATGCTAAAACAACACTAAGGCAATTAGTCTATTTCTTCAGCTTAAATCCTTTAAAATGGCATATAGGAAGGCTGGCCTGATAAAACAGTATAACGAATATTTTAGTAGTAATAACTATGTTTTATAGTTAGCCTCTGCACATTACTGTGACTTGCTCATACCCAATACGTATGAATGTATGCATGCATGTATGTATGCATGTATCTTGCCTGTAAAAAATCCACGTGGTATAAACCAGAAGTCACTAAAGTCAAACTGTCCAAATGCGTGTAGTTATAGTGATCCTCCATCGTGTCACAGGAAAGTCATTGAGTCATCTCTAACTGCTAGAAAAAATTCTTTGGGCTTCACATACTTAAAAACATATGCCCTCTTGTACAAAGCAGACTGCTCTCCCAGAAGACATATACATAATCAGCATTTATCTGCTGAATGTGACACCTTTTTCATAAAAAACACCTGTAGCACTTAAAAGTCAATTAACTAATCAGTCAATCAGTCCACCAGACAGATAGACAGGTATACTTGTTCAACAGTCATTATATAAATTCCACAAACTGCTGGACATTCTATATCTGCATATTTTACAATCAAAAGAAATGCACACCAGTACCCATCCCATCAATTATATCATAAATATATTTAAAGACACAGACTGTACTTTTATTTATTTATTTATTTTTTTAATTAAAATATAAAAGTCCCATTTCCCAAACACCCAGAAGAATGGTAAGTTTCTGGGAGAATACAGTAATTAATTTATTCATCTTTGTTTCCTGGGAAAGTCCGACTGGGATAAAACCATTTTTCAGTGGAGGCCTTGGGAGAAAAGCTCCACATTTAACTCCAATTTTGACATATCCTGAAATATAGTTACATGCTATCATCAAAAATACAAAAATATAGGTACATGTACATATATGACAGAAAAAGCTTTACAATACTTTACATATTATTTAGAAACAGAGCATGTACTTAGCTTGCATGGGTATACACAGTGTTGATCATTCATTAGAAATAAACACAGACCTATATAGAGCAGAGAGATATATAATATTACAAATGATACTGTAATATTACCCGTGATTTCAAGCAATTAAAATAATTAAATGAAGACATAGCTCAACTATGGAAATATTAGAAAGATAGGAAGGTGGTTGATAATGAAATATGCATGATTTGTTAGTAATAGAGCAAAGTGAGAATGGATGGGACTACTTGGACTATTATAAGGAGTATTAGTTTTGGAGAAATAAGTAGAGGGAGTGATGAAAGTGTGACAAAGAGGGGACAGTGAGACAATAGTTGATCTACGTAGAGAAAAGAAGAGCCAGAGTATAGTCACTTACAACCTGTGATTGACATAATTTATGTAAGCACATTTTCTAATCTAATGCATCATCTAGTGTTAAATGCATTTAAACTATGGTTTAAGACATGAAAGCCAGTGAATAATTTTCTAACCTGAATGAGTCACCTTATCTAGACCATCTCTTATTTCTGATTTCTGGACTTCTCCTAATTCATGTCCCAATCAATGTATGAATTTGGATTGACAGCCCTCTCCTCCTACCACCCAACACTACAACCTGTGAGAGATGCACTTATCTAGCCAAACTGGAGGCAAAGCTCTCTCCAACCAAGACTGGACTTGACAGTCAAGTGGAGAAGGTATACATTTGCACCACACCACACTCATCACATAGTCCCATTAAACCTACACCACCAAAATCCACACAAAGAAGCACAAAAACATGCATGGAGGCTCTCAATAATAATTTGCCCAAGCAACATAGACCAGGGCAGAAATGCAAGCAACCTCCACCCCCCAACACAACCCAAATGACACATAGTCCACAAACTCAGTGTGCCACTCAACCACAACCCATAAGGCAAAACAACGTATCCAACACACTAGTCATAGGTGACTCTACAGTCAGGCACACTGATGTCCCAGTCATCAGGCTAAACAAGGAGAAGGTTACTGTCAGCTGCCTGTTGGGTGCCAGGATCTGCCATATAACCCACGCACTCAGGTCACTCCACAACAAGTACAAATATGGCTCTGTCATTGTCCATGTTGGTGTGAACGACCTGAGACGTACCTCCCTGGACTACATGAAGAGACATGGAAGAGCACTCTGATCTTGTAACCCAGGCAGGTATAACCCTAGCCCTGAGTAGCATCCTGCCATTGCCCAGAATTATACCACAGTACAAGGACAAAATGATTGACTTCAGCAATTGGCTAAGCTTCTGGTGTTATTCTAAGGGGATCCAGTATCTGTCTGCCTGGGATGACATGGTTGACAGACCACGATGCTTTACCAGAGATGGCCTGCACCTGTTGCCCCTGGGATTCTGGATACTAGCTAGGGCTCCTGCTGCCCCTATAGTGCCTTTTTCAGGCAATGTTCAAATGACAAATTCACCACCATAACAGGTACAGGCAAGCAAAAACTGAAGGTAATGCTACTCAATGCTAGAAGTCTAAACCTGAAAATGCACTCACTAGAGGCACTCCTTAAAATGGAGAACATCGATATCTGTGCAGTGACTGAGACCTGGTTCAAGGCTCCAGAGAGCACCCTTGCATTACCAGGCTATAATTCATACCACACCTTTCGGCCATCTAACCTGAACCAGAACACTAATGGCAGAGCTGTCTCCATATTCATTAAGGATATTCACACCTCTAGGCTAGTTGCTCAGCATAATGCATCTGAGATTATCCAAGTGCAACTAACTCTGGGCAAAACTGCAATCCAAATTGTAGTTTGCTACAGATTCCCCACCATGCCCCAGGATTCCCACTTCTCTTTTCTTCATATACTGGAAAATATTAGGTTTCAGCCAAACACCCTAATAATGAGTAATTTCAACTATCCTACCATTAACTGGGAAAACTACTCATGCACCAACTCCTTTGCTCAACGCTTTCTGCAATTCATAAATTCCAATGCCCTGGATCAACTTATCCACACTCCCCAACAGGGACAACAATATCCTAGACCTAGTCATTACCAACATCAGCGACCAGTGTTCCACATCTGAGGTCATCTCCTCATTGGTCAGATCAGACCATAAGCTAATCACCCTAGATATCCACATCCCAACCCCACCCCCTATTAAGGAAACCACTGTAAAAAATTTCTCCAAAGCCAACTTCATGCTTCTTAAGACAGAAGTGGTGAACTTCATGAAGTATTAGCTTCTTCACTAATCACCTTAACAATAGATCTGATAGGGTTTGCATAGGCAATGCATCCCCTCTTTAACCTAATAAGAGGAGTCCTTCAAGGACTGATGCATGATGCTTACTCTACACACCTTTGGTAAATACAGGCCTTTGCTACTAGTCATGGAAAAAAACACATTTCATACTGTGCCTTTAATATGGTCTTAAATAGATCAAATTCCTCTTGTGGCATTGTGAATGACAATTCACAAAACAATTTCTCAATCATCTCATCTCCTGCTGACTATATTATAAAAATAGCTAATTAAGAACATACAGAAAACAAAGACCTTGCAGGTGGGTTATCAGTGGGTTAGTATATCCTAACTGGTCAATCATCTCCACAGAGGTAACATCTTTAGAAACACTAGGCACCATCAAATACCTTGACATGGCTCTAGATTCTTTCTTCTCTTTTAACACACAAAGTCTCAACAATCCTGAAAGAGAATATCCTCTTTCATAACCAAAAGAAGCCATTTAGTACTTGACAAGAATGCTATATTTTCATTCTAGAATATGTCCTTCTTTTACTGACCCAGATTAATCTAATATGGAGGCTCTTCAAATTTCTTTGACATCTTCTTCTTCTTTAGGCTGTTCCCATTTGGGGATGCTACAGTGGATCATCTGTTTTCATTTCTTCCTGTCCTCTGCATATTGCTCTGTCACACCAACCACCTGCATATCCTCTCTCACCACATCCATAAACCTTATCTTAGGCCTTCCTCTTTTCCTCTTACATGGCAGCTCCACCCTTAGCATCCTTTTCCCTATATACCCAGCATCCCTCCTCAGCATATTCCAAACCTACGCTATCTCACCTCTCTGGCTTTGTCTCCATACTGTCCAACTTGAGCTAACCCTCTAATATACTGATTCCTAATCCTGTCCATCCTCGTCACACCCAATACAAATATTAACATCTATTACTCTGCCACCTCCAGCTCTGACTCCTGCCTTTTTGTCAGTGCCACTGTCTCCAACCTATATAACGTAGATGGTCTCACTACCCTCCTGTATACCTTCCCTTTCACTCTTACTAGTACCTGTCTGTCACAAATCACTCCTGACACATTTCTCCACCCACTCCTCCCTGCCTGTACTCTCTTTTTCACCTCTCTTCCACACTCACCATTACTCTCAACTGTTGATCCCAAGTATTTAAAGTCATCCACCTGTGTCAACTCTACTCCCTGCATCCTCACCATTCCTCTATCGTCCCTCTCATTCACACACACATATAATCTGCCTTAGTTCTGCTGACCTTCATTCCTCTCCTCTCTTGAGCATATCTCCACCTTTCCAGGGCCTCCTCAACGTGTTCCCTACTCTCACTACAGATCACAATGTCATCTGCAAACATCATAGTCCACTGGGACTCCTGTCTGATCTTGTCTGCCAACCTGTCCATCACTATTGCAAATAAGAAAGGGCTCAGAGATGATACTTGATGTAATCCCACCTCCACCTTAAACGCATCTGTCACTCCAACTGCAGACCTCACCACTGTCACACTATCCTCATACATATCCTGTACCACTCTTACATACTTCTCTGCCACTTTCAACTTCCTCATACAATACCACAACTCCTCTCTAGGCACACTGTCATATGCTTTCTTAAGTCCACAAAGACACAACGCAACTCCTTAAGACCTCTATACTTTTCCATCAATGATCTCAGAGCAAACATTGCATCTGTAGTGCTCTTTCAACAGCATGAAACCATACTACTGCATACTAATAATCACCTCCCTTCTTAACCTAGCTTCCACTACTCTTTCCCATAACTTCATGCTGTGACTGATCAGTTTTATCTCTCTGTAGTTACTACAGCTCTGCACATTACCCTTATTCTTAAAAATCAGTACCAAAACACTTTTCCACTCCTCAACCATCCTCTCATTTACCAAGATTTCATTAAACAATCTGGTTAAAAACTCCACTGCCATCTCTCCTAAACACTTCCATGCCTCCACGGGTATGTCATCTAGATCAACAGCCTTTCCATTATTCATCCTCTTCATAGCTGTCCTTACTTCATCCTTGCTAATCCATTGCACTTCCTAATTTGCTATCCCCACATCATCCAACCTTCTTTCTGTCCCATTCTGTTCACTCATCAGCCCCTCAATACACTCTCATTGCTTGTAAGTATGTTTCCCTCATTATCCTTTATCACGCTTACCTGCTGCACATCTTTCCCAGATTGGTCCCTCTGTCTAGCCAATTGGTACAGGTTCTTTTCTCTCTCTCTCTTTAGTGTCCAACCTTTCATACAACTCTCCATATGCCTTATCACCACCTCTCTCTCTTCACCATACACCTCATCTCCTTATACTCCTGTCTACTTTCTTCATCTCTCTGACAATCCCAAATCTTTAAATTTCTTTAACCAAAACCTGTAAATACATGGTACATAATTTCAAGAGGTCACCTTACTTCTCTGCCATTGGAGATGTTGTCTACCTTATTTACAAAGCAGCACCTTTATTCTCGCTACCTTTATCTGTAGCAGTCTCAGCTTCCACCATTACCTAGCTTTCAGGTCTTCCTGGTCTGATGCTATGCCTCCAGGGTTCCTCTGTTTAAACCATCACAACACCAGTAACTTCAAAATACCTAATGTTTCCTTTACATGAAGGTGATGAGCCTTCACTTTCACTGTCTTCTAAACCTAAAACAACACCTCACTTGTGCATCACATTCATAGGTTCATAGAGTAGTACTAGACCAACTGCCCTTGCGAGCCACTTTAAGCCTTACCAATTAACCCCTGTGAGATTCAAACCCTGTACCTTGTGTTTGTAAGGCAAATACCTTAACCATTAGGCCACACATGTCTTGATTACTTTAAGAAAGAAGTAATGAAGTACCTCTTTAAACACACAAATTGATGTGACAAATGTGGAGTCACATGACCAAATACTCATACCATTCACATCCCTTTTCAGCTACTCCTTGCTGTCTTTTGCATATTTTTGAAAATATTCTAATGCAGTTAACATATTTGTTTACTACAGCAGTTGTTTTTTACCTCACAAACTTTAGAAGCCCTTAGCTGGCATGTTTTATCAATTCTCATCACTGTTTATAGTGGTACCATTAGCACTGTATTTTTCTCTCATGTTATGTTTTTACTGTGTCTACTGCCTGTGCTGCTCTTATAAATTGAAAATTTGATTAATTGCCAAATAATTATTTTTTATCTCTGTAGAGTAAATCACTGTCATGTAGAACTTTGATTTTTATATGCTTTTGCTGTTACTATAAGTAGATCATGTCTGGATACTCAACTTACCTGCTCTAAAAAAAAGAAAAAACAAACAAAAATAAATACATCTGAAAAAGAAAACACCAATGTTTAGCTTGTGAAAAGTAAGTATTTTTCTTCCAAAATAGCCGGTCACCAGTGGAGTCCCCCAGGCATCTGTGCTAGGTCCACTCCACTTTGGCACCTAGTTCACAGATGTCAAAGGCCCCTGGTTAACCAAGTCCACAGATGATTGCAATCTGGGAGTTTTTGCTGAATCCCCCTAAGATGGGAACAACCTTCAGGAAGGTCTAATACAAACAAATGCTGGGTGCCAAAGTTATGGTTTAAAACTCAATACCAAGAAATGTATTATAGTACCTTTTTGTTAGGTCTGCCACCCCAGGTAACTACATCATCAATAAAATATCCTTAAAAGTTGATTCATTAGTCAGGGATATGGGAACTCATCTAGAAATGTGGCTCTTTTATGGAACTGTTGGTATGCAACTGACTTCCCTGCCAACTGGCGGAAGTGTGGGGTAACATATCTGGGGCTAGAGCTGCGGGTTTCAGTTTGCTGAGTATTCCTTTTTAATAAAACTGATCGCAGTGGAATTTAAAAGCTAATTTAAATCTGAAATGGTTATACTTTGTTTTGTGTGACATGATGCAGAAGTAATAAAGTGGGGGTTGAGGGTACAAGCAAGGCAATAATCATAATTGTTTAGGGGTGAGCTTTCAGATTTCTATTGGGTTTTAGTAGGGTGTTGATGGTACTCCAGAATAGTTTTGGACCATACCCATGTTTTTTTACATACATTGTTATAATTATATTTATTATAATTTTAATCATGGTTTTAGTGAATGTTCAGAGTTTCTGATATTCTTGATGCATTTGGAAGTTTTGAAAGGGGCTGCTGCATGTTTCACTCTTTTGTGCTATAAGGCAGTGAATGATTTTAGCATCTGAGGGAATTCCAAATGTAAAAAAACACAAAGAAAGATATTGGAAATTGGAATGCAACAATGGAGTATCTGTTGTAAAAAACAAGCACTTTTGTTCCTTTATTGTCAAAAAGGAACTAGATCAGATTACAATACCATTAAAAATCAACCAGTATGTTAAACAATTCATCCAATCAACTTGAAGTATACCCATTCGACATAATAACAACCTACACATCCAACCAATGATTAAAAGACATCAATTATCTCTGTTAAACATAATATATATATATATATATATATATATATATATATATATATATATATATATATATATATACATATATATATATATATATATATATATATATATATATATATATGTTTGTAAATACATATAATTAAATTTATAATATTTAAAAACAAACACAAGTTGTAAAATAGTACTTAGAAATAAGTAAGGTAATTCATAGTCTATCTGCCCTAAGCACTAACTAACTGGCTACAGAAATCTTATCATTAATTCCTGGCAGCTGTGTAGCATTAACCAAAATTTGCCAATACACTTCTCTGTACTCTAGATATGTAGGCCAATTTCCTCCACTAACATTGACATCCACTTTTTCTAGAACACTGAAAACAAATCTATTAAAGTTTTGACATTCTGTAGTGTGTGTACTTAATGCATTAGTAGGATCATTCCTTTTAATCACACATGTATGTTGGTATAGTCTCTTCCTCAAGTTTTTCTCTGCCTTCCCTTTATAAAAAGCTGCACAAGACAAACAAGTCATTGTGTCAACCACTCTCTTGGTATTACAATCATAGATCCCTTGAACCTTGAGGACCCTTGGGTAGTTCCCCAGTGTTAGATTTGTGGTTTCATAGATAAACCTACATAGTTTACAAGAACTACATTTCCTCATGATTCCCTTCTTTCAGTTCCTTCACCCACTTGACCCTTGTTTTTTTTCAAATAAATTCTTGATGTTCTTACCTTTTTTTACACACTATACTTAGATGTTCCCTGAGCTTGTTGATGAAATCAAAAGCTTCAAATGCCCATGTATTTACAAACATCAGCTTATATGTACTTTGTATATTTAATAGAGAATTAATTGACTTCTTTTAATCATTGGTTGGACATGTAGATTATTACTATATCCAATGGATATACTTCAAGTTGATTGGATGAACTGTTTTATTTACTGGTTGATTTTTAATGATGTTGTAATCTGACGAAGTTCCATTTTGACAATAAACAAGTGAAAGCGCTTATTTTTTACAACAGATAGTCTGTTGTTGCATTCCAACCTCCAATATCTTTCTTTCTGTCTGAAGGAATGAGTCATCATAGTAGGCAACTGTTTTATCAAATGACAGGTGAAGTGGTTTCTACTTGGAAAATTTCAGTAGTGAGTTGCAGGTGCTTTTATCAATCAGTTTCTCAATTCTAACCCAATTCAACTTGATGTATATGTATATATATTTCAGTTTTGGTGCATTTTCTGACTGTGGAAACTGGATAATGGTCACTTATGGCATCCTACAATATGCTTGATTTGGTTATGATTAAAGGGTTAGTTGTCAGAAGCAAGACAGGTAAACTATCTTTGCCTATTGCTGTATTTATTTTGGTGTGGCATGTTATTTGATGTGAGAATCTATAAAAAATGAAGTTTAAGTTGCCTAGCTTTGTGTTATCATTTGTCCTGTTTGTGTCACTCTCTATACCAGTGTCCTTTACTCTTATGAGTTCATGTTTTATATTGGCAGTAATCCAAGAGAAGGCATCTTCTGTAGTGCAGGTGTCGGTATATATATTCATGGAGGGTATATATATATATATATATATATATATATATATATATATATATGTATGTATATATATCGTACCTATGACTATTGCCTTGTGCGTATTCATCTATATTGTGGTTAGCAGCAACTCAGCCTTGTTACATTTGAGTATTTTTGTGGTGATACTGGACAGGTTTAGTTTTTTTTTGAGTAAATTATGTCTATACCTCTGTATGTTTAATAATTTGTTCAAAATATATTGTTATATCATGGTGGGTGATTGACTGTGTCTTCTGTATTTGGTTTAAAATACTTTTGTTATGGCAAGTATGTCAAGCTGATAATATGATAGGCAAGAATCTCATTTAGTGATTTTGTTTCAAAAGTTTCTGACATTAACATGGGTGAGTTTTACGCCATTTTATTTCTCCCAGTGATTGGTTATATGGGTTTGTAGGGTAGTGTTGCCATTTTCTAGGACCGGGGTTTAACTCCATATCTCCAAATGCAGAAAGAGTAAGAAAGAGATGGACCTGGTGTGGTTTGCACATATGATTTAGTTTAAAAATGACTATTTATTTTACATCTGTCAAAATCAATGTATTTTATATTCAATGGGTTTGGCAAAAATAATTCTGCTCCTTTGACAATATTATTAATGTAGTTTTCAGACTGATTTTTTTAACTGTATTACAAAAAGTAAATATGTGATAGTCAGGCTATCCAGTATGGTGAACAGACTTGACACAAGGAGCACTAAGACTGAGACAGTAATTGGCATTGTGTTTTGTTTGTTTATTTTTTTGTGTTTTTGTGTTTGTTTATTTAGTTGTTTGTTTGAGCTTAGAAGAAATAAACATTTTTATTTGTCAAGTGTTTGCTCATGCTACTTGTGTAGTATTTGGTTCTGCTTAATTAAACCATTGTTGTATTTTATCTAAGTGCTATTAGCTGTTAGTAGCTGTACTGCAAGCTGTGGCATACTGTTACTTGTGTCCTGTCTTACTTCTTTAAGCTGCCCTTAACTGTGCTGGGAGCCATGGTGTTCTGTTAGCTGTTCTGCTGCTATTGCTGTTGTTGTAGCTGTCACAGTGTTCTTCGAATACTGATGCTGTGTAGCTGATACTACAGGTTGATCGGCTGTAAATTCTTGTTAGTGTTATTATCATACAAGTATTGCTGTCATTCTTGCCTCACTTGTCACTTAAACACCTCTCAGATATTGATATTTATTACATTGATTGCTGCTGGTTTGTTTTTGTAATATCTAGTACTTAGAATCTTTCTCACCTATTGACTTAAGCTACTAACTATATATTTGGTGGTACTTGACATCCATACAGCCAGTATGGAGCATGTATGATCTACCAGTTATAGAATATAATTCTGTTGTTGGTATGTATCAATCCAAACACATCATGTAGCTAGAAAGACCCCAGAGTAAAAATATCCCTGGACTTAAGACTGTCAATTTCAAAGAAAGGTGTGAAACCTTGTCCATATACTCTCCCTTTTAGACTCCTCCATGGTGATGTATGTTTAGCATTCTTTACTTTTTAAGGACCCAAATCTCTTAGACGGGCATTTACAAAGTTATTATGGTCCATGGACTAACTCTGCCTAGTAAGTCTGTATTGTCTTCATAGACTTATTTTAGCTATGGCATGGATTAGCACATTAGTTATTGTATTAAATGTGTTTTCTACAAGTTGAAAACTGATTCAGGAAAACAAAACAACAATACACACAGCAGTGCTAATGTGCAAAGGCTATAATGAATGAATGTAAAGATAAGATAATGACCTACACTTGACAAAGTATGTCAAAATAATGTAATAGACTGGGCACATGAATACATACAGATCAGTGGAATACATGAAGTATATAATATCACAGTGCAAAACAGGTATAGTGTAGTGTAAGCAATGATGGAATGCACTAGAAAATGTCAAAGCTGCTAAATGTAGCATCCTTTTATTAAAACAAGCAGTTGAAACTGGAACCCACTTGTCCAAAGAGGCTACAGGCAGATGTTTGGGAAATTTATAAGAAAATCTAGGTAATCCCTTATTCAGTCAAACAGATGATCTTGAAACCTACCTATCCAAATAGGCTACAACTGAATACCTGGACAAAACTATAATTAAGTGTAAGTCTGTGTATTTACACAAGCAGCAAAATAGTAAAATAATAAAATAAAAGTATATTAATAAAAAATATACTGCATATAAAAACAACACAGTGAGTAGAAGTTATAGTAGCAAGCTGCACAAATAAAATAGCTCTAGAGTTATTTACAGTGAATGGTACCAACAATGTCTAACAGATATTCACATGCAGGATATTGATCATGCCATATACAGTATACACAGTTGATATACATTTAAGGCACTTCAATCAGAATGTATTTTGTACACTATGGTATACAGAAGCAGGATGGTAAAGTACTACAAAACATGCAGAACCACAAATATGTGCCTATGGCACAATGAAATACACAATGAAATAAGTATGCAATGCAAATATACAAAATCACATACTAATGTACTAATAACATATGTGGATTTGCCAATACATGCAAATGCAGCTACACAATAATACATGTTTATGTTATGGGCATATTGGTGATCCACAAATTGTTGAGATAAATATGGCAGCATACATGTGACAAGACAGAACCATAAATACCATTACTCAGGTTCGTGCAGCAATGCACATCACTACAGTGTGCACTGCTGGAGCAGATGCAACACACTGCTCATGTTCTAATATAGTGACTACAAGACTCTGTGTGCATGCCTGGGTGCTCTCTATGTAAATAGAAGGAATGGAATCAGAATTATGTCCAATTCAGGATGACAGCAGAACAAGACAAGGATGGTGAACATGACAAGCATGGCATATGTCATATGAGTAAGGTAATACAGGTCAAGAAGCAGTGAATGCAACTTGCAGCAAGTTCAGAAAGAATATACAAACAAAAAGTAATATAGCAAAATGAATGTACAACAATGAAGGTGGCAGAAAGCATTTTTAGTGTAGTACCATTTTTATAACAATACAATAAGCAGTGTAAGAGAATTGCATAGACCCGACACAGTAAAACAACAAGGAAGTAAACAGAAGGGAGGAAGCAGGGCACATTCATCATGTATAAGCTGAGATCCCAACTCATTACGTCTCCTTTATCATGTTGTGCACCTCATTCTCTAGCTGGGATAGTATGGGGCTCTCAGTGTCATCAGGTGATAATATGGCAATTTCCAGGCTGCCACAAAATGCATGTTAACATAGATATCTACTGGGAATCATCCCAAAAAAGGAATCATAAACCACCACTTCTTTTTCATTTCATTCTCGGTGGTAGTTATTTATTTCTTTGACATTTGTTAAACAGGTTAGTCCAACTGAGCCAGAAGCCCATTTTCAAGGGAGACCCAAGGATAAAAGCTCCATGGTAATACAAACAAAAAATTATAATTATAAAACCATACAATATTAAAAGACTTGCTAACATAAAGTAAAGAGAGACAAATATGTAAGGCAGATAAAATATGTACACAGTGGTTATAATAAGGCAGTTAAGTATTACTATACAAGATATTTAAAAAGTGGCGACTAAAATAAAAAATAAAATGTACATATTTACATAGATTGTTGCAACATTGAAAGCGGGGTATTACAACAGTTTGAAAGAGAAAAAGAGTCACAGGAGTTGTACATTAAGAAGAAAAGAGGATATAATTAAGTGGAGGAGTTATTGCAGCAGTTATACAATGCTTAGCCTGCAAGTGCTGTGCCACACCTTTATACTGTGGCTGCTAAGCCACCTATCCTACCGCAAACTAAGAAAGAGAAGCCACAGCAATGTATTTTTCTAAAAATAGGCCACACCTCCCTCCCTCTCTCTTCTCCTTCTTCTTAGAGTATGCTGGTTGTATGGCTGACTATTGCTCATATACCAATGGTTCAGATTAAAGTTGGTGAGGGTAGTTAGTAGTCTGTTGTGAGAGACTGTGTCAAAGGCCATTGACAAATCTAGAAAGACAGATGATCCTATTTTACTTTCATTTCTAAACCAATGGTGTTGGTACAACTCAGGAGGGCAATTGTAGCATGAGGTCTGAAGCCATGTTGGGATTTGGCAAGTAAATTATTGGTTGTGACATACTGCAGTAGTTGAGAATGAATGCATCCCTCTAGGAGTTTAGATAGTGGGGAAAGAATTGCTCTGGGCCTATAATTTGTAAGTTCTGTCAAGTTTCCACCTTTGTGCAAGGGTATAATGTGTGATATTTTCCAGATGGTTGGGACATATTTCTCAGTCATGAATCTGTTAAGTATTCAGGATATGAATTGGCTTTAGCAGCTATTTTCTGAAATTCTGCTGGTAGACTATCAGCTGCATTTGCAGTAGGTCTGAGATTTTTATGACTTTTCCAATGGTCTTTGTGAAGATGGGCTGGAAGGAATGTTAAGGTATTATTGTTGGGTGAGATGTCAATTGATGTTAGGTAGTTTGCTGTTTTTGGTTAGAGACAGAATTTTTTTCAGTGAAATATTTGTTACTGTTCTGCAATGGTAGCTGTGCTTTTAGTTATATTAGGAAGGGGGGGGGGGCTGAATTTTTGCCAGGGTGAAGGATGTGGTTAATTGTCCAGAATTTTTGGATTTTTGGTTTCCACTGTAACTTACTGTAATAACTTTGTCTTGGTTTATTTGGTACTTTGTTCCTAATTTTTAGGCTATTTTACTTTTGTCCAGAATTCCTGTGCCAAGAGGATTGGGGGCGGGGGTGAGGGGCTGTGGTTGTACAAGCATTTTACTTTTGTCCAGTATTCTTGTGCTAAGAGGTTTGGGGCAGGGGTGTGTGCTGTAGGTATACCACTGTTTTACATTTGTCCATAATTGTTCTGCTAGTTGAGAAAGAGGTTTGTATGTAATGTCCAGATGTACTGATGGACTTGGGGGGATAGTCTAGGGAGATGATTTTTTTTTGTTCAGGGTTCTTGTGCTAAGCAGATTGGGTGCATATGGAGTCAGTTGTGCACAAGAATTTTCATTAACTTATGTTTGTTTTGTCCAGTTGTGCTGAAAAATTGGTAGGGGGGATAGGGGCTCTGAGAATGCTGTAGACGGTACAGATGTTTTAATATGTACAGATACACACCCTGTTATGCCAGTATTTGTGTATACCAGCAATGTCTACAACTATCCATGATGCTACAACTTTGTCCTATAACTTTTTCCTTTGTCAGAATTGTGCTGAGAGGTTAGTGGGCAACATAGTGGCTGTGAGAATGTGGCAGAATGTATAGATGTACATTACTGCAAACCCTATTATGCCAGTAATGTTTATAACTATCCCGGATGCTACGACTTTGGTCTGTGACAATTTTTTTGCTTTGTCCTTAGTTGTGTTGAAAAGTTGGCAGTGTGGTTAGGGGGTGTAAGACTGTTGCACAGTGCTCAACTGTTTGCCTTGTATTTTTTTGTTAAACTCAAGTTACGCAATGTATAAGCACATTGTTACTGACAAGCTTTTTGTCTTTTTTTTTTTTTTTACCACTTCATACAGATTTGTGCTGAGACATTGGGGGTTAGGGGCTGTGACCATTCTACAGAATGCACTGATGTAGTAATGCATGCTAATGCACAATTACATGTTTGCCTGGTATTTTTCACTCTGTTCCTCACCAAAACTGGGTTCACACAATTCATGCTACTGCAAAGTGTGCTACCGTTTTTAATTCATAAGTACAATGTTTAAAATGCCTAATGTTGGGAGGGTGGTTAGCGGCTGTGAGAATGTTGCAGAAGGTATAGATGTTTGGATGTATACTAATGCAAACCCTGTTACACTACTATTGTGTATACCAGCAATGTTCAACTCACTGATGCAATGACTTTAATTTTTTCGTTGTCCGTAGTTATTGTGTTGAAAGGTTGGGAGTGTGGTTAGGGCCTGTGAGAATGTTGTAGTGTTCCAATGTTTGCCTGGATTTTTTTAAATTTGGGGTCAGGTACTATATAAGCACATTGTTATGCTACGCTTTTGTTTTCACTTCATCCAGAATTATTGTGCCGAGACTTTGTGGGGCGGGGGTGAGAATTCTGCAGAATGTACTAATATCTTAATGCATGCTAATGCAAATGCAAACACTGTTCTGCTATCTAGGGTTATAGTACTGATGTTATGCCTTGTTCTGCACTTATTTTTGGCTGTTTGAATTATGCTGAGAGGTTAGGAGGTTGATGGGGCCTGTACATTGTTTAAAATACCTAATGCTGGGAGGGTGGTTAGCAACTGTGAGAATGTTGCAGAACATATAGATGTTTGAATGTATACTAATGCAAACCCTTTTACACTACTATTGTGTATAACCGCAATGTTCAACTCACTGACACAATGACAAATGTTTTTCATTGTCCGTAGTTACTGTGTTGAAAGCTTGGGAGTGGGGTTAGGGCCTGTGAGAATGTTGCTGTGTTCCAGTGTTTGCCTGGAATTTTTTTAATGTGGGGTCACGTACTTTGTAAGCACATTGTTAATGCTACGCCTTTGTTTTTTGTTTTCACTTCATCCAGAATTATTGTGCCAAGACTTTTGGGGGGCGAGAATTCCGCAGAATGTACTGATATCTTAATGCATGCTAATACAAACACTGTTCTGCTATCTAAGTTTATAGTAATGTTTTAAACAATCCATGATGTTACACCTTGTTCTACAGTTATTTTTGGCTGTTTGAATTATGCTGAGAGGTTAGGAGGCTGATGGGGCCTACGAGAATGTTTTTGGTTTTTGGTCTGTTCTCATTCACAAAATGATTGCATAGCACAATGTTGAGGGCTGAAGCTACTTGCAAAACTGGACTTCATGTTTCATATCCTCCACATAATGCATGGTACATTCCCAGACTGTATGCTTGTGTCCACAGGTCCTGCGCTAAGGGGGTTGTGGGAATGTCTCCTGATGTGTGGCACTTCTACATCCCTCACCAATGAGGTTTTCTAGCAAATCCATGATTTTACTACTTTGTTCAACCAGTGATTTTGGTTTGTTCAAGTGTGCCAAGAGATTGAGAGGTAATGGGCAGGTGTAGTCTTTTTTGCTCCATAACCTTTTACTTGCCTTGTAGTTTGGTGTTTTCCCCTTCAAACTTGTGCCTCTCCTAAACCTTTGTTCTTTCAGACTTTAGTAGTCTTTTCCAGAGAGCTTGTAATATCAATATTTTACATCATTTGGGGCATCTTCACATGTTTGGGGGGATGAAAGGGAAAGAATTGTGTAGAAAAAGCTGAGATTCACCTCCAGTGTTGGGTATTTAACATAAAACTGTAACTTGGGCCATTCACATTAATTTTTTTGCGTACTGGTTAGCCATTCTTCAGTCTTTCTGCCTGCAGTGCAGTAGTGACTGATGTCAATGCAAGTCATTATGCAATATGTATTTTGTAATGCTCTACAATTGTGTCTATTGCCTACATTAGTTTTTCACTACTGATTGCTGTTACTCAGCAGTTCTTCGGCCTTTGGTATAATACTACATACTGTATAGCTTGTGTTTATGACCAGAGTTCAGTATTAGGTTGCTCATTGTTTTGTGACTGCAGTCATACTAACGCGACTTTGTAACCTAATCCATTTTTCTGGTTTATATGGCTGCACTGCAGTTTTTTTGCCTACTGGTCCTTATTTCTCTTCAGTTCTGCCTACAGTGTAATGCCATCCTTAGAATGTGTTCAGAATGGTATCGTGTGTCATTATTCAGTCTGGGTGGGTCAAAGAAAGTTGCATAACGTACCTAAAGTGTAGTGCTTTTTACTGACATTATGGCAAAAGGACCCAGTGTCTGCATGTGTAGTAATTCTGATTTACTTCCATTCCCAGTTAGAGGTGAAGTGTACATATTTGTCAGGAGCAGCAAAAGGAAAGCTTCAGCAGCAGAGGAATGAGGATGCAAAGACACAGGGTTCCATTATGACATTTTTCAGTGGGTCATCAGAGAGGGGAGATTCAGGAAAAAGTCTGCCTTCGGGGCAACCCAGAGGTTCTGCATTACAGTCTGCTCACTGTGAGGCCAGCATCCTTGAGACAGAAAGTGGACACTCTGTTTCAGATGCACCAAAGGCTACCTCTTGTGAACCTACAGCCATTACCATGGGTGAAAGCATGTCAGCAAATGCAAATTCAACTTTAGAGGTGTTGCCTGAATCACTAGAGCTTGAAACAGAAGGAGCCCATACTTCCATAGTGACAGATGTGTCCTATGACTTGCAGGGAGTGTCAGGTATATCTTTTGAGGATCTAGGAACTTGGCCAGACTTGATAAGGGGTGAGTTTAGGGTAGCTGCCATTCAACATGGACCCGTGCAAGTGGTCAATGAACAGAAAAGAAGATTTCCATCGGAGAACTATTTTCATGTGCTGCCTAATGGGGAGAGAGCAAAACACACTTGGCTGACATATTCAGTCTCAAAAGATGCACTGTTTTGCTTTGCATGCTAATTGTTTGGATATTCTACATTGGATTATAACACCTTTACACAATATGGCCAACTTTATCAAATTTTGTTTTTTCAGATATTGACATATCCATAGTTATATTAGTTACATTACATTTAACTTCTTTATTTACTTCAATAACTAACGAACAATGTTTTTTATATAAAAATATATATTTTCTCCAGAAGAAGGGTATAGTCATGGGAATGCCATGTGCAAACTCTTATGTTAACTTAGTTATGCACCCACCACATATATAAAAGAACATTGTAAAAGGACAAGGCCTTAGGGTTTCGAGATTAACTAGTAGAGCAGATGATTATATATCAGCTCTCGACAATTTACAGAAAGACTTTATTCACAGGGGCTATAAGCCCATTGAGTGCATTCTAGAACTCAATGGCCATATTGTGGATCGAGATGGAAAAGGTAAAACTTTTTTTAGAGATCATAGGAAAAGGTGTTGTAATCCAAGAGTAATTAAGACAAATCAACGAGACAAATGTAGAATTGTTATTCCTTTTACCTTCAACAATATGGATGTACATAATATAATATTTAAGAACTGGAGAATACTCATAGCGGATGACATAGTTAGACAAGTAGTAGGAGGGGTACCTAGCTTTGCATATAAAAATAACAAATCTTTGAAGAGATTATTGTGTTATGAAAGAGATAGAAATAGGCCAACTACATTTCAGAGGATAGACACATTTGGATGTCGGAGATGTAGTTTCTGTTCCTATATGGCAAACACTAATAAGTTTACTTATCCTACAACAGGAATAATATATGAGTTCTGACATTATGCTGACTGCAGGACGAGAGATTTGGTATATCTAGCTTTTTGCTCCTCATGTCCTGCGTTTTATACAGGGAAGATAAACTGCACTTTAAGAGAACGAGTGAGAGAACATCTTTATGCAATAAATAAAGAAGATTAAACCAGACATACATGCAGTGAGGGATCTACACATAAATTCTCTTTTATGGTTTTAGAATTGGTTTTCAGAAGTCATAGGTTAAGGAATATTAAGAATATGACAGTGAAATCTGAAGCCAAATGGATTATTAAATTTCAAGCTGACAAATTCTTTGGCCTGAATGATAGAGTATCTGTCAAGCCTTTTTTAATAGGTAAGTCGCCACTTAAGTGAAACAGATTTTCATGTATGCTCTTAAAACAGTAATATTTTATAAATATTTAATATTTGATTTACGTTTGATATAAGCATGTTCATTAGTTTATTAAGTTGCATTCTCTTTGCTTTTTTGTTTTTTTGAATTTTTATTTAGATGTTTCTGTCCCTAAAATATTGTAAAATACTATAATGAGTTTATTTATTTTAATGGTATTATTGGCTAGTATAGGATGATGATGTCAGTATGTGTTTTTATGTAAAGGAAATACCTTTTAATTGTTATTATTGAAGTCTGAAGAAGAGTCTTATTTGGGATGTGAAAGCACTTAATGGTGTTTGGATTAAATTTATATGCCATATTTGTGCTTCTGTTGGTTTCTTTTTAACTTTTTCATTGGTGTTCTTAAGAAGCACTTAATCCTCTGAGGCTTTTTTCTTATTCGATTTAATGCTGCAACATATCAACAAGCAAGGGGACTGTGCTCGGAACGTATGTCATTCCAATTCATTGTATGTTTAGTGGTCTGGTATGGTGTGGTAACATAAATAAAATGTCCAAGCAAAGTTCTGCAGAGTCCATCAGTTGATATTTCTACATGTGTGTAAGTGCTGGCATCAACTATGGGCTTGCTAAAGAATTACAGAGAGACGGGATTTCAACATGCCATGGGTGAAGCCTCCAAGATAGTGGAAGAACTGGATGTTGGCACCACATTTCAAGAAAAGAGGCAGAGGAAAGTAAAGCACTTCTTTTACTGTGAAGGAGAAGATGAGACTGCATAGGATCTAATGGTAAAACTATGTGTAGAGTTCTTCAATGTGCTGCTGGACACAACAATCCAATCATTTACTGACCAGTTTGAGCAGCTTTCAGAGTTTGATAAAGTCTTTGGATTTTTATCAAATATTAAAGCCTTGAGTGACATTGCAGAAGACACATTGCTCCAACACTACAAGGCTCTAAAAGAACAACGGACTGATAGGATAAGTGGTCACTGTGACAATGATGACTCTGACCTTGAACACGAACTGAAAAGCCTTTCTCGAACGATTGATAATGAATCATCACCACTGACTGTGTTAAATTTCCTTATTCGCAACCACTTGCAAGACATATATATAAATATTTATGTTTCACTGTGCATTTATTTGACTGCACCCATTACAGTGGCTACTGCAAATGCAGCTTTTCTAAGCTGAAACTCATAAAGACATACCTGCATTCATCAATGAGTCAGGAGAGACTTTCAGGCTTAGCTGTGTTCTCAACTGAGCATGAAGTAGGACAAAGTGTATTGCATGGCAGCTTCATTGAAGAATTTGTCCAGAAGAAAATTTGTAAGATCCCAGTAAAACTCTAGGTATGTGCTCATGTGTCCTTTCCAGTAATCTTTTATAATGCTGTAAGGCAGTAAATGTCAGGTAGCACCTTAGAGTGGCTTGTACAGTATGCTGTGTATTCACTGATTTTTTTTTGCTTACTCCAGCAGGTAGGACCAAGTAGCACAATGAAGATAAAACTAGCAGGATGTTAGGCAAAGGCAGCTAGGAGCAGCAGGACTCATTGTGAGGCCAGGACAGTTGGGAGCGGCAGGACTCATCGTGAGGCTAGGACAGAAGTACAGGAAGAATAGACAAGTGGCAGCAATCAGAAAAGCTGAAGTGGTAACTGCACATTGAAAACGAATGACACTCTGGTCTTGACTTCACCTGTTTCTCTCTGGGTTTGAGTCTGCCTCTGTCAGTAATCCTCATTGCTCTCTTGTGCATGGGTTTGAGTCTGCCTCAGGCTCAGTAATTCCCATGGCTCTCTTGTGTGTTTCTTTGGGTTTGAGTTTGCCTGCCTCAGGCTCAGTAATCCCCATGTTTCTCCTCTACGTGTTTTTTTGGGTTTGAGTCTGCCTCAGGCTCAGTAATCCCCATGGATCTCTTGTGTTTCTTTGGGTTTGAGTCATCTACCTCAAGCTCTGTAATCCCCACTGTGCTCTCTTCTGTGTTTGGGTTTGAGTCATCTGCCTCAGTCTCAGTAATTCCCATGGCTTTCTCTTGGGTTTGCTTGGGTTTGAGTCTACCTCAGGCTCTGTAATCCCCATGGCGTTCTCTTGGGTTTGCTTGGGTTTGAGTCTACCTCAGGCTCTGTAATCCCCATGGCTTTTCCTTGTATGTCGTGTGTGTCTGTAGTCTTTTCTGTGTCTATCCCATAGCTGTGTTGTGTACCTCTGCAGTGTGACTGTTCTGCATGTTAGTAAGTGCCTTGAGTGATGTCTGTTTATCTAATGTTGCTTGTTTCAGTCTTGCCGTATTGCTGTCATTATATTGAGTCTGGGAATGGTGTCTCAGTTCTGTTTTGTGGTAGTGCTGACTTAGCCTTGTGCGGGTTTATGTTCAGTCTTGCAGTAGATTTGTCCTGGTCTTGTTTCTGTACTGTGGAGGTGAGTGCCTCTGTCCTGTGTCTGTGTGGGTGTTAATGTTCAGTCTTGCTGTAGTGCAGTCTTTATCATGTGTGGGTGTCTGTCCTGTGTGCAAGAGTCTGTGTAGCTGTCTGTCTTGTCTCTGTTCAGTCTTGCTATAATGCTGTCTTTATCATGTGTGGGTGTCTGTCCTGTGTGCAACAGTCTGTGTAGCTGTCTGTCTTGTCTCTGTTCAGTCTTGCTATGATGCTGTCTTTATCATGTGTGGGTGTCTGTCCTGTGTGCAACAGTCTCTGCCTTGGTGTGCTTCTATCCTATGTGAAGGAGTCTGTGTGGGTGTCTTTGTGTGGGAGTCAGTGTGGGTGTCTTTGTGTGGGAGTCAGTGTGGGTGTCTTTGTCTTTGTGTACCTCTGTGGGACTGGCTACCTTGATGCAGTACCAAGGTTTGTCATAATGTAACAACATTGCTACTAAATGCCAGTCAATGTGGGTGTCTTTGCGGGGGAGTCAGTGTGGGTGTCTTTTTGGGGGAGTCAGTGTGGGCATCTTTGTGTACCTCTGTGGGACTGGCTACCTCAATGCAGTACAGAGGTTTGTCATAATGTAACAACATTAACACTAAATCCCAGTCATAGCTCTCAGTCTCATGGCACAAAAAATCTGGACAAAGCCACAGATAATGGGGCTACAGCCCCAAAGATCTGGGAAAATATTAAATATTGCTCTTATAAACCAAAAAAAGTTGCTAGAATGAAAGGTGTTATCATGCATGTTCTGAAGGATATGAAGTTAAACTGAAATGCCTGTCAGTTAGTGAATTCAATCATTTAATGATTTGCCACAAAAAAAATCCAGAAAACTACAAATTTTGAGGAACAGACCAAAAAATGGGTTACATCTGGACATTCTGTGAAAATCTGGGCAGTTGAGGAGTATGCATTCAGTGCCTGCACCTGTGACTGGCTACCTTGCTGTGGTACAGGGGTTTGTCATAATGTAACATTGGTACTAAATGCCAGTCACTGTGTGCATGCACCTGTGAGTGGCTACCTTGCTGTGGTAGAGGAGTTTGTGATAATGTAGCACTGGTACTAAATGCTAGTTGGTGTGTGTGTGCACCTGTGAGTGGCAACCTTGCTGTGGTACAGGGGTTTGTCGTAATGTAACATTGGTACTAAATGCCAGTGTGTACCTCGGCATATCACTTCTTAATGATCTGAATGTAGTGACACTAAAGTAGTTGTTAAATGGTGCTGGATGAGCTTGACAGGGATGGTGGTGCAACGGCAATGTGGTCACACTTCATATTCTCCTGAGTGGGCCCCAAACTTGAAACTTGCTGGGGGTCCCAAAATGCTAGCACTGGCCTTGCTGCAAACTAACTGACACCATAGTATCTCTCATACTTAGGTCAGCCCCTGCACAGACTGTGACTTCCTGGGCCAAAGAGACAGTTTTTTCCTAGTAGATTGGGATTATATTGAGTGAGGCTATGCTGGCTGCGACCTCTAACTGTAGAGTGATGGGGTCATCCGCATCACTTACTGTGATTGTTGTTATGTGCCCTTAATGCTTCCCCATGCCTGCCTGAAAGCATGAAGACATAAGTGCAATGCTGATCCACTTTAACACCACACTTCTCCTTTCAAACAATATTTATTGATTGTAATGTCAAAAGTTACAAAAAAAAAATAAGCAGACAATATTCATATTTGGTAGTGTTTTCGTGAAATAGTTCATAGCACTACTTGCGGTACTTATAGAAGATTAAAATAAAATTAATTTTACATAAATTAATTTTACTAACTACAGATCCACACTTCTGTATACCTATATCTTTCTGCTAAAGGACTTTTCCAACAGCCTCCGGCAAGATGACTGGCTGATATTAGTCATTCACCCCCATCCTTCTTTGGCCAGTTTCTTGTTATCCAGGCAAAATTTGGGTCACCTCGGGTGTAGTCAGTGTCAGAACTTATGCACCACTGGAACCAGTGACTTTCTCTTGAGACTCTGTAATATCAACATTAGTTATCATTAATCAGGGTGCTACAGGAAATCTCATTCTGCATGGGAAGAATAGAAAGCAAAGCCCTCCCTACAGAAAAAAATAAATCTGGAAACACCATTCAGGTGAGTAGCTGTGATCAAATGGGCTAACACATCCTAGTAAAGGAACATATATGTACCAAGTGCATGTTGTGCACATCAAATAGCAATGCCTTGTTGTACAGTAACACAGATAATAAGCATTGTATATAAATACTTAACAAAATTATAGTGCTCTGTGGATTCAAAACCCCACAACAAACTCTAGGAAGGATCAGTTATCTTGAAGGCACCTGCATGAGTATGTGTAAATATACATACCAAGTAATTATGATGGAGCCCAAGTGACACAGCTCTGTAATTCTTCTAAGCTATTTTTTCATATATATTTTTGCACCTCACAACATTCACCATCCATGTGTCTTAGTGACTCTGTTCATTCTTTACAGTAAGGTGGACAGGAGACCTGGGTATCCTAGTACAGTGCCATCCTGACAGAAAGGCATACTGTTCCCTTTTGGCCTACCCTGACTTCCAAATTCCAACTCATGGAGTGCAGTGATGGCCAGGCAGCTTGTATGCATGTGCTACTGTATATGCCACGCATGCACTATCTACTAATGATGACCTGTCTGCACATCCCCCTCACTTCTGTGTGGCTGAGATAGAGCTGCCAATCACCAGTGGGGACTTAGACAAGTAAGAAACCTGCCCACCCCCTGAGAAGATTAAGCCAGTATCTAGGCCACTCACTGTCATCTCGACCTCCAGCAGGGTCCTCTCCTAGGCAGACCCACTACTGGAATTTGAATCTTCTGCAGCACAATTATGGCTCCAGCTCACCGAATTACAGAGACAGCTAATGCAGCTTTTTTAAAATAGTTGAAATGCCAATAGGATATTGGGATATATCACCCCATCAGTGGAGGCATTGTTTACCATGTATGGGGTATATCCCTCATTGGTAAAATCAGACCATAAATTAATTTCACTGGATGTCCACATCCCGACCCCACCCCCAGCCCAGAAAACCACAGTGAAAAACTTCTCAAAAGTGAACTTCTCACTTCTCAAAACTGAAGTGGAATCCTTCAAGGCCCCAGGGCCAGTGGAAACTACAGCCCAAACTGCAGAATCCTATATAAATGCATTCTACGGACATCTCCAGGAATGCATGGATCATGCTATCCCAAACAAAACCAAGACCCAATCATCCAAAGGCAGGCGTCCAGTCTGGTGGACCCCTGCCATAAATAAACTGTACAACAGAAGGAGGAAGCTACTACATGATAGAGCAAAATCCCTAATAGGAAGGCATCTCTGATCAGTACTCCTCATAAAATCCTCCAAGGCCAGCTTCGAGAGAAAAATTGCACAGGAAACCAAAGACAATCATAAGGCTTTTTTCAGTTATGTTAGAAACCTGGGATGCAACTCCCAGACTTGTTCTGAGTTGATTCTAAATGACACAAAATACACTGAACCCACAGACATCACCAATATCCTGGCAGACAAGTTCAGTGCAAACTTCTCCACCCCCTCCCCAAAAGGGCAAGTATCTATCCCGGCAGAGGGCTGCCTCCCAAACATCTCAGATGCCCAAGTGAAGGCTGCCCTCTCCAAAGCAAAAAACACTGCTTCCATGGGACCAGATGGCGTCCCAGGTTGTGTCCTACATGAACTACAAGAGGAACTAATCCCTCAAATAAAACAGCTATACAATCTCAGCCTCACTACAGGATATGTGCCCACAGAATGGCGTACAGCAACAGTGGTCCCACTCCACAAAGGTGGAGCCTCTACGGACCCTGGAAACTATCACCCCATAAGCCTGACTAGCTTAGTCTGCAAGGCTATGGAGAGGATCATTATGGAGCTCATAAACAAAGACACTGGGGACCTAGAGACACTAGATCCTACCCAGTTCAGCTTTGTCAAGGGCAGATCCTGCCTTTTGAACCTGGTTGACTTCTTTGAAACAGTCACCAAAGCCATAGATGAAGGGAAGGTAGTCCACACAGCCTATCTGGACCTTGCAAAGGCATTTGACACAATACCCCACTCGGGCATCATAGACAAGCTATCCAGCTTAAATATAAACCCCTATGTCACAAGATGGGTCGCAAACTGGCTCAAAGACAGAACCCACAGAGTGAGAGTTGCTGGAGCCATGTCAGACTCGAAACCGGTCACAAGTGGTGTCCCTCAGGGTTCTGTCCTGGGACCACTCTTGTTCGGTATATACTTTTCCGAGGTAGAGGCAAACGTGGAAGGACTATGGCTCACCAAGTTCGCAGACGACTGCAAACTGGGCGCCATAATCAACTCTCCAGCTGACACAGACATCCTTCAAAAAGGTCTCACAGAGACAGATAACTGGTGCCTGTGCCATGGTTTAAAGCTAAATGCCAAAAAATGTATAGTCATACCCTTTGGCAAAAACAATGTGCCAACAAATTACCACATAGGCGGAAACCCATTAAGTACAGAGAAAGTTATTAGGGACCTGGGGACCCAAGTTGATAGCAATCTCTCCTATGAAAACCACATTGCCAAAGTGGTTAGAAAGACCTTCTACATAGCCCACCTCATCACGAAGGGTTTCACATCTAGATCAAGAGAGGTAATCGTGCCCCTTTATTCATCCCTCATCAGGCCCATCATAGAATACAATGCCCCTTTTGGGATGTACCTTACTCGACATCTGCAGCAATTAGAAAGACCCCAAAAGTATCTCACCAAGTGGATCAAGGGTCTCAAACAGATGCCATATGCTGCTCGGTTAAAAAAACTCCAGCTCTACTCAGTTGCATACCGCCTACTTCGAGGCGATCTATGCCTGACATACAAAGCTATGTCAAATCCAGAATTAATGGACATGCTCCACCTCAGTAAATCTAAATCCCTGAGAGCCACACGCTCGTGGGACTTGAACCTCAGCACAGAAATAAATAGAACTTGCTGGAGGGACAGGTTCATAACCCAGAGGCTCCCTTCGCTCTGGAATAGAATTCCAGTTCATGTGAGGCAGAGCACCTCACTGAATCTCTTCAAGAAGAATCTCGACAAGTGGATGGGGGATCATAGGTTTGTCCCAGGGATTACTCCCGTGTCACTATTAGACAGAGGCACAGTAAACTAAACCTTAAAAAGGGCACAGTATACTCAAATCAAGGGGTGGCATAAGCCATACAGAATCGGGCTAGGCTTATAATTGCCCCAGGGCAGATAGCCTAGTATGAACCTATGAACCTATGAACCTAATGGTATCAATGAGGTGCTTAGCACAGGAATCCTAGAGGGGACACCTAAACAAATTCCAGGGAATGGTTGCTAAAAAGGCATTCAAACTTTTGTACCGTAGATGCACTAAGAAAACTATCTCTGATTCCAGGATGTGTAGCAACCTCTCCATGAAATGCTACACAATAAATATAAAACAAAGAATCATTCATAACCCAGTAACTTAGACAATCAAACTGAAAAAAGTTCCACCCCTTCAAGAAGATGAAATGTAAAATAGCACATAGTCTACACAAAGTATTTTTTTTACGTTTTCAACCATGTGTGTGTGTGTGTGTGTGTGTGTGTGTGTGTGTGTGTGTGTGTGTGTGTGTGTGTGTGTGTGTGTATATATATATATATATATATATATATATATATATATATATATAAAACATCTAAAAACTAAAATACTCCACAAACAGAATTGAAGAATGAAGACTCGAAACCACAAGTAATTACATGTAAGTGCTTTCGTTTTCTAATGTACAGCAAACTTCTTCAGACAAACAGTTAGATACAATGAACAGTTTAAATACTGTGCAAGTGTGACATCATCACACACATTGCACAAACCCTGCCCACATTTAAACTAACAATAGCCAAAAAATGAAGCATAATAATTTAATAAAACTCATCAAATACAGTAAACTCGTCAGCTAATCAAAATTGTTTCTCACTAAAAACAGTATCAAGCTCAAGTTACATTGTATATAATTGCAGTAATTATTAAAAATGTATATCGAAAATATTTTATATTAAAATTAAAACTGTATACATGCACTCATATACGCACGTATGCACACAGCAATTTAAACCGCCAAGCAAAGAATATTAAGAGTCAATGAATAAATATAAAGAATGTGTTTACAAAAATAAATGCATCATCTCAGTAAAGATTTTAATTTAAGCATATACTTAATAGATAAGCTATCATTTAGCCCTGGGGGTGTATGGGCATTAAGTCTAAGCTGCCAGGCTAATTCTTTTTCCTCAACTCTTAGAGATGTTGGGCCCCCTCTATCATTATCCATTACCCTGTCGATAGCTAAGAACAGGAATTCATGGGTGGGGTTCAAGCTCACATGCCTAGCCAAAGCATTATTCATGTTCATCTTATTAATATTATAAATATGTTCATAAATCCTAAGCTTCAAGGATCTTTCCATCTTTCCAATGTAAAAAGACGGACAAAGCTTACACATACTCAGGTAAAAAAAACCTTTGATTCACAATTAAATTTCCCCTTCACTGGAAAAAGGTGGTTTCATATTGTAAAGGTGTTACTGGTGTTGATGTGTTTGCACGACCGACAATGCCCACATTTTGACATGTCATAACAGGGGGAGTGGGTGTATGATGTACAATTCTCAAGTATTGCTTTCAGGTTCCACCCCCTCCTAAAAACTACTGTTGGTGTATCACCCACTTTGTCTCGAATGGATGTGTCCTCATAAAGGAAGCACCAATTTTTTATTAGAATATCCGTCAATAAAGGTGCATCAAGTGAAAAAGTTGTAACAAATCCAATTGTATTAACCCTAGTGATTTGTAGTTGTAGGGGTTCATTATCCATTGTTGCATAAGCTGACCCCCATAAGATCCTGCTCAACAAAAAGCGGCAAACAGTCATCTTCCTGTATGGGAACCAAATCCTGTCCAGTTGTCTTCCCCATCAGCCTATCACCAATCACATATTCACGCTCACCTAAACCAACCAAAAGCGGTTTGAATGTCCCATCAATTCTTTTATTCTGAACTTCACTGATTAACTGACCCACTAATCTCAAAGGGTGACCCCTCTTAAGGAACGTTTCCCTCAATAAATTACATTCCTCCAAAAAGTCAGAATCAAGGGTCACCATCCTTGCTGCCCTGACAAGTTGCCCTTTGATAACTGCACTCTCCTGATGATGGGGGTGGGAACTTGTATAATGGAGAAAGGCATTTGAATATGTGGGTTTCCTAAAAATCTTAGATGTAAATCTCTTATTGACCCTATCCTTGGTCAACTCAACATTCAGGTATGCTATTTTTTTCTTCCTAAAAGTCACACGTGAATTCCAAAAAGCTAGTGGACCCTGAGATGTAATGTACAAAATCTAATGCCATGAATTCATCACCTTTCCACATGATGAAGATGTCATCCAAATAATGGGTGTACCACAAGGCTCTTCATTGGAAAACATTATCCTTAAATAAGAAATGTTTCTCACAGTGGGCCATTATAATATTTGCAAAGGTGGCTCCACAAGGTGAGCCGATGGCCACACCCGTCTTCTGCAAGTAATATCCCTTATTAAAGATAAAGTTGTTACTTAATACTAAATCCAAAAGATAGTCAATGAGGTTTATAGTCAACCCATCCATGCCTTTGTCCAACAAAAATTCCCTTACCCAATTCCACCCTAAGTCTTGGGGAATGGATGTATATAAATCCCAGACGTCAATTGTTAAAAAATTAACCTCATTGTCGTACAGTAACTTGCTGATGGCGTCTAAAAATGCTGAAGAATCTTTACAAATATGTGACTCTGTTAGTAATACTTGCTTCAGTTTAGAATCCACAAATCTGGCACACCCATAAATTACGGATTGTCTCCCATCCACAATTGTTCATATTGGAGGGTTAACCAGATCTTTATGGATTTTTGTCAATCCAAAAATAACAGGCACGAGTGGGCAAGTGATGTTCAGGTAGATGCACAAATTAATGTCAACTGAACTATCAATGAACAGGTCATTAATAAAACCTCTAATTCGCTGGTAGGCTCCATTGATTTAATTTCTGGAGACTTTATCATATGCTTCACTAGACAGTAAGAGACACGTTCACCTCACATAATCATTATTGTTCATAAAAATCAAGCCTCCTCCCTTATCTGGTTTTATAATACGAATACCAGCAAATTTCAAGTCCACTAATGCTTCTCTTTCAGGGGCAGATAGATTATCAACATGTCAGTAATGAACCAATTTATTATTCAAGAGAGACCTGATATCATTCTCACATACCCTCTCAAATAAAAGAATAGACGTCTGTAGTGGAGGGTTAAATATACTAGCAATCCAAAAATCAGACACCAAACTGTTAGAGTCATCCAATAAAACATTCAAGTTAAGCTTCCTAGTGTAACATTTTAAATCCATTAATGTCTTTACCAAGTCACTCTGCTTACTCGGTACAAAAGTAAGGCCTTTAGCTAAGGTCTCAATAAAACTAGTTGATGGTTCAAAATTGGAGTAATTGAATATCTTAAAATCACCAGTGCTGTTATAGAGAGTTCGCACTGTGTTGGAACATTCAGTTGGCCCTTCACATATGTTGCACTCGGTTGGCCCTTCACATATATTGGGCTCAATGTTAACTATCTCCTCCTCCGTATGTTCTGTTGTTTCTTCTTCCAACGCTGTTGTTGGAAACCATCCTGTTGGTAAGTTGGTTTGTTCCCATTGACTCCCCGAAAATCCTGTAGGTCATTAGAATTGTTGCCTGCACCCGCAGTGTTAGTAGAATCATTATGGCCCTGCTGGTTAGCGAATTCTCTTGCTCCTTCTGACACTTGGCCCTTCAGCTTCGGTGTTGGTATCAAAAACAACAGTACTAATAGTACCATTAGTGTTGGCAGCATTGCTCACATTTACCCCCAACCCATTTTCAACTTGTCTGTTTGTCTGCACATTAATTGGAGGCAAGGGGTAAGCTAGCCCATGATCATAGTCATGCTTGTCCCTATTGAGCTTCTTAATTTTGGTCTCTTTAATTCCCACCAAAGCATTTTTAATACTAGAAAAAATGCAAGTGAAATCATATTTATAACACGGAAATTCAGTGTCTGCCTGGATGTCCCCATCCAAACGAATTAAATCCACTTTAAGGGCTTCAATCTGTGAACTATAATCTTTAATCATAAATTCTAAGAATTCACAGCCTTGTCAGTTGAACAACTTCAGTAATTCTACATGCTGTGTGGAATTATGTATCAAGTCAATGGGATAGCGCCATTGTCTCAAACCCTTTGGGACTTGTTGTCGGTTGAGACATTCCCTAAGGTATTCTATTTCCACCTGAAGCTTTTTGAATTTGAACAGTTTCTGGTCAAATAATTTTAAGTTCTCAACAATAAGGTTCCGATTCTGTACAGAAGCATTAGGCAAACCATCCGGTACCACATTGTTAAGCCCCATCAAAATGGGTTCTTTTAACCAGTCATTCAAATTCGGAACAAAATTATTAGTGGTACTTACAATTCCTTGATGTGCATTCACAACTTGGCGGTTTTCATTCCTGGTGATATTTGCAAGTAAATCTTGGCCGGCAACAACACTTGGACTAGCCAAAGAAATAGACACAGGAATACTCGTCCTTCGATCCTGCGATCCTGAAGGTTGCATCAGTAAAGTATTCCCCATCATTGAAGTAGAATTCACATTCATTTGGCTGTATAAGTCATTAACACATTGTGTAAGGTTCTGGATAAGAGCTGTAAGCATTCCAAGTTCGTTAGACCTCGATAGGTTGGTTGATCTCTCACCAGAGAAAAGCACTTGCAATTCAGAAGCCACTTCATTCTTCATACCAAACCAAAAACAGAAAGAACATCTAAAAACTAAAATACTCCACAAACAGAATTGAAGAATGAAAACTCGAAACCACAAGTAATTAAATGTAAGCGCTTTCGTTTACTAATGTACAGCAAACTTCTTCAGACAGTTAGATACAATGAACAGTTTAAATACTGTACAAGTGTGACATCATCATGCACATTGGACAAACCCTGCCCACATTTAAATTAACAACAACCAAGAAATGAAACATAACAAATTGATAAAACTCATCAAATACCAAATTCCTTGATGTGCATTCACAACTTGGTGGTTTTCGTTCCTGGTGATATTTGCAAGTAAATCTTGGCCGGCAACAGCACTTGGACTAGCCGAAGAAATAGACACAGGAATACTCGTCCTTTGATCATTGGACAAACCCTGCCCACATTTAAACTAACAGCCAAAAAATGAAACATAGAATTAGCCTGGCTGCTTAGGCTTAATGCCCATACACCCCCAGGGCTAAATGATAGCTTATCTATTAAGTGTATGCTTAAATTAAAATCTTTACTGAGATGATGCATTTATTTTTGTAAACACATTCTTAATATTTATTCATTGACTTTTAATGTTCTTTGCCTGGTGGTTTAAATTGCTGTGTGCATACGTGCGTATATGAGTGTGTGTATACAGTTTTAATTTTAATATAAAATATTTTTGATATACATTTTTAATAATTACTATAATTATATACAATGTAACTTGAGCTTGATACTGTTTTTAGTGAGAAACAATTTTGATTAGCTGACGAGTTTACTGTATTTGATGAGTTTTATTCATTTATGTTTCATTTTTTGGCTGTTGTTAGTTTAAATGTGGGCAGGGTTTGTCCAATGTGCGTGATGGTGTCACACTTGCACAGTATTTAAACTGTTCATTGTATCTAACTGTTTGTCTGAAGAAGTTTGCTGTACATCAGTAAACAAAAGCGCTTACATTTAATTTGTGGTTTTGAGTCTTCATTCTTCAATTCTTTTTGTGTGGTATTTATTTATTTATTTATTTATTTATTTTACATTTGATGACATAGAGATACATAATAGTACAATTACAAAAGAAGTTATACAGTGTTAAAAAATATTTAGGAAATGTAAGATAGTACAGTCAAAATGAAAATCCCCCCCCCCTTTTTTTTTTTTTAATAGTATTCCAGTTCATACGTTACAGTGATAATTTATGCATAAAATGCTTATAATAAAGTAGGAGAGAAGTCTGAGGAAGTTTATTCTTATATATATAAATATGTGTGTATATGTATATATATATATATATATATATATATATATATATATATATATATAAATATATATATATATATATATATATATATATATATATATATATGTATGTGTGTACGTATGTATATTTTTTTCCTGTAATATCATGCATATTAATGTTCTTTAACTGCCCAGTAACATGGCTTGCCATGCTCTCTGCTGTAATGCTGCATAAGCAATTGTGTTACTTGGACCTGTATCACACTATTGATAATATGCATCACTGCAATATACACGATGTTGTAGCAAGCAGTTGTGTAAATTAGTGCAGTAATAAATTGATATGCTTAGTAAACATTTGCCTTCCACTGCTAAAAATTACCATATTATGGACATAGTTGTACCACTATCATCTATAGTCTGAGATGGTGAAATTGCAGCAGAGCTGAAATAAGCAAGTCAACAGAATGAAAGACGATTTCCTAACCAGGCCAGCATTATTTGCTTTGTACAATTTAATAACATACTTTATTGTAGTTAACCTTGTGTCAAAGTGGTTGATGGTTGCTTAACCTGTACAGGCACAGGCCATAAGCCAAAGCAAGACAACAGGTTAGCACAGTATATCACTAGTTATTAGGCACAGAGTGAGTACTATAATAACTTTTTCTTTTCTTCAGAATTTCATGATTTGAAACAACAGTGGGAACAGGTGGCTAGCAACTATTCATTGGAGTTCATCACAATTTTGATGGAATATGACAAATGGCAAACACAAGTACATCATGACAAAATTACTGGTTTATTCAATGGTGTCCGTGACCTACTGGATGTAGATTTATATCAATTGAATGGAGCATCAGTTTAATAAACATCAGCAGTGTAAGATAAAAATAAAAATTCTGAAGCATCAAAAACTTTTTTTGGGATACAAAGATGTTTGGGGAAGATATATGATTCCCTGGGGAATGCAATAGGTTTTGATTTCATTATACGACCACTGCTAGGTAAGCTGGAAAGACTCAATAACACAGAATGAATCAGCAGCAAATGGAAGAAATGCCAGGGTACAAAAATGTACCTTAGAAACACAAAATGAGAGAATACAAAGGGTGGTTGCACAACTGAGCTGTATTAAATCAAAAATATTAATTACACCTTCCTGTAATATGAATAAATAGTCTGTTCATTCAAATTAGAAACAACATTTTAATTAAAATGTTAGCAAGCTCCTGTTTTTCTCCTCAGACTAACATTCAAGTGATTTTGCTGGGGGGGGATGTGTTACCCAGTGATGCTCAGTGATTTAAGGAAGGTTTGAATTTTATACACACTTCAAGAATGTCTTTACCAGAAGTGTTGTTAGGCCTGTAACAGTTTTCACAGAAATTGCAACTGAAACATTTTTACTCTGAAATCACAATTAGAACCAAAAGATAACATTTCCCGTTTAGATCATGTTATTCAATCAGTTTATTTTAAAAACAAGGATGGTCCATACCCCCATTTTCTAATAAATCCTTTGTCTATCACAATGTTGTGAAACAAGAGACTGTTGAATGGTTAGCACAAATCTGAACTATTTTATACAGTACATCTCAACTAAAGGTGAGTAGCTGGCTTTAAAATCAGTTACAACCGACAATGCAATTGCAATTAAAATAATTTCATAAACGGGCAATATAGTTGCCATGTCTAGAGAATTTTATTTAAGTATATCATATGATTTACTGAATAATTGAACAGTATATGTCATTGGACCATAATTCCCTGAGCAAAAGTTCAAAGTGATTTAGAGCTGGATTCCCAAAGAAAGTTGCAAACAGTACAGCATACCGAAGGAAGATGTCATCAGCGGTGGACAGGAATCCATAACATATGGTAAAACAAGACCAAATAATTATCTATTCAGTGCAGGATAATTTTGGACTCCACACATGTCCACTGGATTCCAAAGCACAACAGGCATGCCTGATGCAATATAAATGTGACCAAGCATTTCACTGACAACCTTCTGAAAGCACTTGGCAGAGACCGTATGTGCTTTATGTTAACACCACTATATTCTACATATTCTTAGGGAATTCTGCAGAATTTAAAAAAATGCAACTGGCATTTAATGCACTACAGTACGCTGGCGTACTGCAAGTCATACTAGAGGAAGATCTGCAAATGCATCTCAGAAAGTAGACCGCTATAAGTCAAGCCAGGCTACGGTTAAGTCAGCTGTCTGACTAGGAAATAATGGACAGACAGACAGTTGGTGCAGGCTGTGTGTAGGATGTGTGCACCTCACATGAATACTTATTGCCTGCAGGGTAACCCCATACCAGTAGAAACAAAAGTATGCCTGAATCTAGGTATACTGACCTGGGGACATTTCAGTAACATATGGGAGATGCCATAGGCGTGTACCAGACACAACTACCAGTTGCATCCTATCAAATTTCTGGGCAAAAATGTTCCCCATTGTGGTTGAATATATTCACTTCCCAACAGCAATCATGGAGTGCAGAACTGCCACAACAATTCTATGTCATAGCAAACATCCCCCAATGTCCTTATTGCAGCAGACTGCACCCACATCCCAGTTAAAACCCTATCTGTACCTCATGGCAAATGGTACATTAGTAGAAAGGGGTGGCCATCTTTCATTTGTCAGGAGGTGTGCTTAGCAAACAGCCTCATTACTAATATCATGGCAACAAACACCAGGAGTGTGCATGATGCTGTAATATGGAGGGAAGAGGCCTGAGGACTGCTTTCCAACATGGTGAAATTCCTTAGGGACTACTACTCAGTAAGTGCAGGACCATAACTATGATGTAAGCAGAATCTAGACCTGTCAATGTTAAGCATGAGGTCTAAATATGTGTTATCTCCTTCCTACAAAGAGGTATCTGCAGTTATTCACTGGAGCCTTGGCTAATGATGCCATACAGAACCCCATCAACCCTAGCCGAGGATACATAGAATGGACCACACACTACAACATGAAACAACACTGAGCATGTGTATGGCACGCTGAAAGCAAGATTCAGGTGTTGGGACACTTCCAGGAGATGCACTACAATAGACACCAGAAAAGGGATCATAGAGGGATACCCTGTGTTCCATGCTACACAACATGATAACAGCAAAACATGGTGGCTTGCCAGCTGCAGGTGTGGGTGAGATACCCCAAGACCTCCAGATGTCTGATGATAACATATCAAGTTGTCACAGGATGATCAGGAGGACTCAGGGATGAAGAAGAGATAGGCATGGATGATAAAGGATGTGGCCATATGTCTTACATCAGGCTACATGTCAGTATCTGGGAATGTATTAACACAAGCATAACCAAAAAGCAGGGACCATACACTGACAGTGATGCATCACACATAGCATTGTGTGATATGTAAAAATGTGCTACAACACAGTAAAAAGCATACAGCAGCATGAGTACTTACAAACATCCCAAGGACTGGTCAGACTGAAAATAAACACAAACAAGCTTCACATCCCATGCCTAATGGAATGTCACACAGAAGGCAATGCTACAATGCACAGGTTATTGCTACAACATGACTCAGACAGAGGTAAAAATGCATTCAAACATTTTATTTAACATTTGTTTACCGGAAAAGTCAGACTTGGAACAAAGCCAATTTTCAGCAGAGGCCCAGGGAGAACCACTCCAGATGCATGTCTTTGTAACATGGGAGGAAACAGGAGCAGCCAGAGAAAACCCACACAGATGCAGGGTGGACATGCATACTCTGCACAGAAGGCACCCCAGCCAAGAAATGAACCAGAGAACCTCTTGCTGTGAGCCAGCAATGCAACTGCTGCACCACTGCATCATCAGATGCAGAGCATTAATGACAGTGACTATACAACAGGCACGGAACATGCATCAATGCTGGGGATACAGCAACATAGGCAAATATATATGTATGGAATCAGTGAGACATGGGAAGGCACACATGGGAACTACATGTCAGCATGAGGATTGAAAATGGAAACAGATCCATAGATGTGCAGCAAGTGCTGGGCATAAGGTATGTGCAGTACCAAATTTGTGCATGAAGGAATGGTAGACAACAAGGAAATGGGTAATGGAGCACTGTTTGTTGGATGACAAGATAACATGCTGTTAACCATGTAAACATTATTGTTGTCAATATCTGTACTGATGTATACCAATGACAAATAAGTGCTATATATCACAACTTGAAGTTAGTCACCTAGGTCACATAAATAATCCGAAAAAAAAACATGTGGCATCAGACATTTGAAAAGCCACTTACAGATTGATTAGTCTGTGGTCAGCACTGCAGTCATCATTGTCATAGGGTCAGAATGGCAGAAAAGGAGACACATTGGATCAATTGTCAGAGCTACTCACACTACAATCCTGGCTGCCCTTGCCACATCTGGAAACATCAGCCCATGGGGCTGTACTGAACAGATGGATGTGGTGACACTAGCAGTTTGGTGCACAATGCAGCTAAGAGTAGTACTGCAATGTGACTGTCTGGATGTGACTGCTGGGCTCACAGTTGCATGACCAACAGCAAGTGTGCCCTGCACTTTGTAGTTCAGACATTGATGTCCATGGGCCATGTGTGGACCTAATGAGAGGGGTGGTTTACCTCTCCCTATTAGAGGTAATCTGTTCAGTACAGTTAGGGCATGTAGCATCCAGTTTGCACTACCACACTGCCCCAGCACCACCATAACAAGGCTTTCAACAAAGTGTGCAACAGGTAACACACTGTCATGCAGTGCAGCCAGTGTTGCCATGACCTCTCCATGTCCATGCTCCTGACCTTCATGTAACACACACAGTTGGTGTGCTACCTGATTGATGGCACAGGCAAGGGTATGCAGGTCAGAGCCATGACATCACTGAACATTTATGTACCTGAAATAATAAGCGGGCACCCTTTGACATGTGTCCTTTTGCACATCAGCTAAACTTCCATGTGCAGTCCAATGGGCAGTTATTGGTCCATTATGGGAAAGAGTCACCATCATTACTAGACTCTACATAGGACAGTGAGTCTTGGTTATCTTCATTTCTGTCATATGATGTTTCACATCATCAGAATGGCTGGACACAGTATCCACCATATTGTAGGCTACACCATGAACCACATGGCTGTCCCCTTATGGGCCAGAAAATGAACCCAATGCAGTGGCCTGTGTGTTACGGGTCATACTAATGAACCCAATGCAGTGGCCTGTATGGGCCATACTATCACAGTTAGGCTTATCACATTCCATTTCAGGATCAGTGGGCATTCTACTGGAGGAGGTAGGTAGTGGACATGCTAAAAAAAGAAACAGATGACACATGTCACATACATTCCCAGAAATCAAATGATGCAGCACAGTACTGAAATCTGAAACAATTCTCTAACTACAGTGCCAAGGATGATATGAACTTACCAGGTCATTGTCACTACAGGTGGTTCACGGTCCCTATATATAACTGAGATATGCCACGTAATTTATCTATGAAACAAATATGACAAATGAGGTCAATATAAATACTAAAACCTCTATGATGTCCTCCTGTGACTCCACTATCAGTGGTGGGGGTTGAAATGCCACTGCTGTGAAAAGATAGACACACACAAATTATTATTAAGCACATACAAAGCATGATGTAGCATTCCACCTGATATACAAAACACAGCATATAAAATAGATTCATATAGTTGGGCAAGTATAATGTGCAGATGACAGGTGTCATATGCAGGTAAACAAGACCACAATAGACATGAAGGGCACAGATTTAATTACCAATAGTGAAATGTAGTAATCATAAAGACTGCCTTACCAAGTACATCCTCCATGGTTGGGGAGCGTATAATCTGTCTTAATGCAGATCTTGTATTATAACAAGGTAAACAACAACATGTGAGCATATTGCACAGTCTTAACAGAACGCAGAGGTACACAACAATTATAGATCACAATAACAGGATATGGAGACACTGATGTGACGAATGGAGCACATGGCATACACACATATGGAACAAGATAACATTACTATCATAGATCACAGGTTTTCTAAACAGTGCTGCATAATGTCAACCATATGAACAACCTTTCCAGGTCTGCCTGGACATGCAGATTCCTGGTCCATGCCTTGTGATGATGTATCTGTAGGTTAAACTGGCATACGGACAAATGTGAGTATATTCCACAGTCATATCAGGAAGCAGAGGCACACAGCAACTGTGGATCATAGTAACAGAATATACAGACATTTATGTGACAAATGGAGCACATGTCATACAGAAGTAGTTATTTAGGGAAGAAGTCAATCTTAATATGATAGATTACAGGTTTGCTAAACAGTGTTGCATAATATCAGCCATATGAACAACCTAACCAGATCTGTCTGTATATGCAGTTTCAAGGTCTATGCCTTGCAATGGTGTATCATTAGGTTAAAATGGCACACAAACAACATGTAAGTATACTCCACAGCCATAACAGGAGACAGAGGCACACAACTATGAACTTTACTAACAGAATATGGAGACACTTACATGACATGAGTTGCTGCTGTTCAGATGTTGAGGGACTGATGCAACTGAAAAACAAAACATCACACATGTTGCTGAGTGTCACATATGTATTGTGTTCATAAGATAAGAGGCTGTAACACTTTTGTTGTGTATCCACATCAGGTGTGCTTTCACATTTAGGTGTAGTTCTACTGCTGTAACACAATTATAACATTATGGTACTAAGTGTGAATTAATGTCCTTTAATGGGAATTGGTGTATGCTGCAGTGTTTGTAAACATCAGACACACCTGTACATCCTAGAACACCTGCCTCATTCTTCTCCCAGGTACACAATGATCCTGGTTGGCAGTATGACATGAGCCAGGAACATCGTTATCTCCAGGGGAGGCAAGGGTGGCTACCTCCAGTGGCACTTCTCACCCTTTCATAGCAGTGGATTCTGGCAACTGCACAGAGCAAGACTATTAACAGGTCTCCTTGGAGATATTGTGACCACCCACAGCATTGATCCTAGGTATCAGATCTGCCCACACTAATTCCTCCAGATAGTATTGCTCATTAGTCCAAGAAGATTGTGACCATGCTGCTGCAGGGCCTCAATTATTATTTCATTTTCTCTGCATGAGAATTGTCTTTCCTATTTCTGTTCCACATTTGGAAGACAGGGTAATATACATGTCTTAGAGTTTATATAAGGGCTTACATACTGACATGATAATGTTAAAAGCATACATCAATTGAATAGCTCATCTCTCATTTACAGTGCACAGCTATCCAAAACAATACATTATATATACCGCTGTTATGTGCAGATAATCTGAATAAACATTAAAATATGTCTGAATAGCTGATGCATATACTAACATCATCAGCATACAAGTACACAGCTATCAATCCATTCAACAAGTTTATACAGGTCATATATGCAAAGGTAGGATTTATACCCATGTCAGTGGATGCTATGACAAGTAAGGGCTAAGTACATAACTGATGTGCTACAACTACAGTACTATAACAATGGTGCTGCCAAAGTTACACGCACATATGAGTACAAGTACCAGCTCTACCTCAAGAATATTATCACAGTCAGTGACAAAGTGCATCACAGATGTGATAATCATGATACAGTATGCAACACACTTACTGAAATATATACAGAAACAGGAAAGTAAAACATCAGCATATTAAAATGACCTGTTATGCACTCATGGCTACATGTCACCACAAGAAAAAATGTAAATTCTAAGCCAGCTTTTATCATATTGAATGTACACAGAAATATCACTGTATGAATAAGCATTCCAGAGTATCTGTGAATCAGTAGGTGAACATGCAACTTACAGAAATCCTTGTAAGTCATCAGTTTCTAGAAACATGAACCAGACATTACAGGTTATTCTGCAATAATTAAAGATATATTTTAACACCTTCCATATCTGTAGTTCACCGGGAGCTGGTTTCTTTTGAATCATACAAATGCATATGAGGGGAAAGCTCCTTGTCACTGATGGACATGCACCCATATGTATGTATATTGTTTAATTCTACTTGCTGCTTTTTGTAATAGACATATTTTAATGCAGAAAATTTCAAACAACACATTCATGAAAACATGTTCGGTCATTTTATACAGAATAATAATAACACAGGTATGTGATAATGGCACTGTATTCCACCACAACAAACCAAGAAGGTGACAACTTACCTAGTTATGATTCAGCTATATCCCAGAGTGAGGTTAGCTATGCACACACAGCTTGTAAGTACCATTTGTACCATACATAATTAATAAGGTTCATTAGAATTAAATGTTTTGAAATCCCATTTGCAGATATCCAATAGCTTGGTATAAGTGTACAGTGCTCAGTGCAACTGCCCAATAGGTAACAATAAACAGTTGTTTATGTAACATATTTAACATATGTCCAATGCCCGCCAATAGTCTCCTACCATCCTATACCTGCCAACTTTAAAATGTAATATTGATACATTTTCTTATCATACCATTGCTACCTGCAAACTGAGTGGGACCTCAGTCAGCATTTTTTGAAAGGCATTTTTCTACAACATTCAACTGTAATAGTGAGGATTTTGATCAAGAGGAGGTTTCGGCAGGTGAGAATGCCAAACTTGACCAAGTAGGAACCCACCCAAATGATCACTGTCTATGCTGGAAATGAGCTGAGCATACCTAAGGAACTTCATGATGACTGATATCTGGAATCGGATTGCGAAGGAGCACCGCTGATGGACTGGGAAATACCAGACTAGTATGCAGGTCCATCACCATTATGATGACCTACACCGGTGGGACAGAGAGGATCATCTGTGGAGGACTGCAGAAGCCCAACGCCAGTCAGCAGATGCCTACAGTAAGTCACATAATCCACACCTTAATACCCACATTATCATGTATGTATGTAGAAAGAATATGTGTTTATGAGAGTTTGTGTTTCAATTGCATTCCATGGGCATTTGTAGTGAGGATAGTAATTTACATGGAGGAAATTTAGTTCCACTCATTAAAGTTAACATTGTGATATCAATGCATTCTGAGGTTATCCACAACTATGCTGGGCCAGTGTACACATTCTGCAGGCCTGTTGATTATAACTGCATATTAATACGGACTTCACACATGTAACTATTACCTCTATTCCATAATACCCATCAGTTTAATTTCTTTTGGGTTTCTAATACCACAATGGAATGGACCCCATTCTTAAGTCAAAGTATGACTAAAGTTTGTGAAATTAGTATTGTTTCAATTTCTGATGTTAGCCAAAGTGCTCTTTGCAGTACCCACAATGTGCCCAGAAAGTATTCCGTCTTCAATTCATATGGAGTTACATGTATCAACAGTATTTTTAAATAAGATAGCAAATTCTGTTTTATGAGACCTATTACTTTTAGATCTGTCTGAGTATCCTTCTTCCACATTGCCCTCGTTTCTGTCTGTAAATCCTTATATTTTATGAGTTTGTGTCTCTCTGTACATAACACACTGTAATCACTGGGTGTAGAAATTTCAATGGTTAATGCTACTTTTGTCTTCTTTTCTTAGACAACTATATCTGGTTTTCTCACATCTATTATTTGAACTGTTGGTAATGGGTAATCTCATGTGATATGAACTTCATTATTCTCCATAATGCTTTGTGGTTCGTATTTGTAATGCTTCTCAGCTACTCCGATATTGCAATATTTGTACAATCTCATGTGCAAAAGCCTTGCCACTTTATTATGCCTTTCAGTAAGTACACAGTCCTTCTGCCATTAGGGTATCACACTCAGCAACAAGATGTGTAACTGTTTCCAGTTCTGTTTTACAGAACATGAATTTGTCTGTTTCTCACACATGATCAATGGACTTTGTAAACCAACGTGTACATAGACCACTATCCTGGAATGCTAATTTTAACCTTTTATCTTTTGACTTAAATTCACCTCTTTTTAACCATTCCTGTGTCAGATCCTGACAGACATGAGGTTGTTCCAGGCCTTTTCTGTACTTGCAACTATATCTATTCCTTTTCAACATGCCTTGCCTTCTCATCTGATTCTTCTCATATTCTTTCTTTTGGTTTTTGGCACATTCAGTTGCTGTCTGATTTTTGTTTACTTCTGGTTTGGTTTCCATTCCCACTTGACATCGATATGCTTCTGCTACACTTAGGAAGGAAATTATCTTAGATTTGTTCTCTTCATGCTTCAAAACTTTCACTATGTTTGGATGCAGTGAAGTCAGCAGATATGTATGCAGTCCTACGATTGCAGATCTGTACATGTAATCAGTTTCGATGAAGCCCATACCTCCTTCAGAACAACAAATATATAATCTTGGTATACACTGATTTTTATAAATCATTTGATAAGCACGTCACATTTTTCTTGTTATACTGTCCAACTAATCCAGTAACTTTTGGGGCCAGTCAATCACCTCAAAACTCTAAGTTAGAACAGGAAGAGCAAATTGGTTTATGGGTTGGAATTTGTTACTAGATGTCAGGGTTGTTTTCAGTATTAATTTTAGTCTTCTAAAATATTCCTTACTGAGTTTAGTTCACATTTGTTTATGTTTTATTGTTGATCCTTCATCAGGTTCCAAATATTTATACACTCCCTCACACTCAAGTTCCTTTATATCACATTTCTGTTCCAGAGTGATATTTTCTTTGTGCTGCAGCTTTTCTGCTTTAAATGCTGCTTTTGCACATTCATCAAGACCAAATAACATACTTATATAAAATCTATGAAAGTTTTAACCATTTCTAGTTGAGCTTTCAGCTCCTCATCTGATGAACTATACAGTCTTTACATTTTATTATTGTCTGTGAGCCAAATTGTAAGCATGGCCTAATCTGTTAAGTAGACAGCTTAATGGGTTTAGGGCAATACAAAAGAGCAGTGGTGACAAAGAGTAACCCTGGAATATCCACCTTTGAATTGTTATCCCTGGGATAATAATTTGTTCTTTATTATAGCTTGGCTATAAAATGGTTTGTCACTGTCCCATTGTCACTGTAATACACATTGCTTTTATCACATGTATCAAAGTATTTTTGTTGATCTGTTCCCTCTTCTATACTCTTCTAACAGTGACACTTCTTGTCTTAATTGCTTTATATTTTTTCTCTAGTCGATACTTCCATGATGACATTTGATTTCTTCCCTTCCTTTCCCTTACTGATCTGTATTTTTGTAGTTAAGACTTTATCTGTTATTAATTTAGTTGCACAGTAATTTATCCTATTTTACTTCTATCACTTAAATTTCTGTTAATAGTCTTGAGTAATGTGTTCATTTGTTTTGTCAGAGCTCTAACATTTTGGGTCTTATTGACTTACTGTAACCTATTTATTTTATCAGTCTTAGTATGTCTATCCATCTCTATTAAATTTTCTTCTTAACTGAGAAAGTTCCAGAACATCGCCCTCTGACATATTCTCACATTGATTGCATCAGAGATGCCACCCATTCCTGCACCTTTCTTCATTTGCAACTGGTCAGATGCTTCCTGTTCCACCTGTTTCTCATTAATCTGAGAAGTCATTGTTCCATCATGTCATGTTGTTACTAGATTTGGATTGTCTATACTAAATCCTTCATTTTGCAGGTAATCCATTACTTCACTTTCTATTTCTTTAACTTTTCTATTACTATTATTTTCTATATCTAGCTGTCTTTGCCTATATTTTGTATATGGCCTATATTTTATTCAGATAGCTTTGGTACTACTCTTTTTGTATTCATTGATTCTGCTTTCTCCTTTGCATAAATATATCTATATAATAAATATAATATCTGCTTTATACAGCATCTTTATACAACATACATCTAATAAAGTGTGCTATCTATTAGCTCAACTGATTAAGCAATATGGCAAAGTGGCTTGTTCTCTTATGTCTGGGTTCAAATCCCCCATGGATGACCTATGTTTGTTTGGTAACTTATACAGAAAAGATTTTTACACATCCAGCATGGACATGATGCACTGATGCCTATAGCAGTTCAATTGCAGATGACTTATCATTTCTCAGTTATCTGCAAAGATTCTAGAAACGTCTTACAGTATATGCTTGAATGTGTGAATGTTGAGTACTACATACATTAAGCTCTAAATTATAACAGTCACAACATTGTTTTATAATCCATATCTGCTTTTATCAGTTTAATGAATGTAAGACTGGTGCAGGTCATAATGGCTGAAATGTGTGAGTCTTGTAAACACAATGCAAGTGCAAGAAGTACAAAAATGCGGATCTGTAATCTTTATACTGCGAAATAAGACTACTAAAGTACGAGTTTACCAAGAACCCACTGGCTGGGTGATGACAAGTATAAAGTACATTGGGTGTGAGAAGGAAGTTAGGTGGCATTTTTGCAATGCCATGGCACCGACCTCTAGTTTTTTTTTAAAGGGAAAAACAAATCTTTAATCAATTATGCACAATATATTTGTCATAAGTAGTTTTTAATGTTATTCGTATTGCATGATTATTAAATTATATTATTAAGTAGTTTTTGAATAAGTTGAACTTGTATTCTGATAGTATGCTTTGAACTTTATTTGCTTGAGGAGACCTGTTCATGGGATTGGTGGCTTATTTAAAGTGTGTGTAAGAATATACATGTGGTTCTGATGAAGTCTAAGTTGTATTAGATGAAAGCGCTTAACCGTTTTTATTTGTAATAAATTCTGTTTTTTATACATTTTTATATCCAGTCTTCCTTTTGTCATTATCACCCAGCCAGTGGGTTCTTGGTGAACTCGTACTTTAGTAGTCTTGTTTCTTGGTGGATTCGAGTTTGTTTGTATTGTGTACTAGTTAATCTTTATACTGCCTTATGGCTATATGGCTTGCACTGTACACGGAGGTGTGTGAAATTGAATCAAATGGTTGTGGACTAATACCTTTAATAGCTATTTATTTTTTAGAAGTGCATTATATTTTTTTAACCATAATTCTATTGTATGTCTGAAGTGTTGCATAGTATATTTATGACCATCATTACATTTTTGTAACTGTGCAGTTATATATATTTAAGCATAATACAAATGCAGGCAGTGACAGTGATACATTTGTGAGGGACAGTTATGTATGCGTGTCATACACATAATTTATATCTCTTACATGCCCATGTGCTTGTGATTGTGCAGTTGTTTTTTTATTTACTCAAATAATTTTTTTCTATTAACACACACATTAAATAAACATTTCTAACATAAAGTGATGATCAAATTACACAGGATTAACTATATACATTATGTACATTTGGCCTGAAAGAGTAAACAAAGGAAAATATACAGAAAAACACTAGTGTGATGCATTTCTAAATAAGTAACAAATAAATACTAATTCTATTACAGATTCCACTAGAGAGAGTTAGGGTCCATTTGTAGAGTTTCGATGAGAGATATAACTTTCCTCCAAGGATTGTAGATAGATTCTGAGTTCTTTAATCTCACTCTCCTTAAGCACCATTTCTTTTAATAAAGATAAAAGGTCCACAAGAAGTGGAGAAATATTGGAATTCCATTTTTTGGAAATATATTGCCTAGCAATTGCCATGTATTGTCCATAATAAAAGCAAGTTATTTTTTGCCAGATGATTGCCTTCAATAACACTGAATAAGACTAAGACTTTAGTTAGTGTAAACAGGTCAGAAAATAGAGCTTTTAAAAAGTTGTCACTGTCACTCCAAAACTGTTTCAATTTGGGACAATCATAAAAAATATGTACTCCGTTAGCTTTACAGATCTTTATAGATCTGAGAGCATATTCAACAAGTGATATTCTTAGAGTTACTAAATTTAGTTATCTTATCTGGTGTTAAAAAAGCTCAGTGTAGGAATTTCCAAGTATATATTTTCCAGTATTATGACCATGAAGTGAATTTGACTGATAATAAGATGTAGGATTTAATTTCTGGAGATAAGATTGAGAATTTTCCTATATTAATATAATGCCAACATTTATGCTGAGGTTTTGTTTTGCAGTTTATTAATATTTATATAATTTTGAGGTAATGTTATTTAAATTAAAATCATTACACGAGATTTCATATAAATAAGTGATTAATTCTGGTTTATCTTTAAAGGAAGAATTGTTAATTATTTCACAAAGATCTTGAAAATAAGCTATAAGGCTGTGTAAGAGTAACCAATCTTCAGATGACAAATCAAAGTTATCCATAAGATGCTGGATATCTCTTAATTTATGATCTTTAATGCACTGTTGTCAACAAATTAAGTTCTTGGTTTTCCAATCGTTACAAGTATTTTTATGTGTCTTGTCAAAAAAATTATTTGTGATATTGAAAGGTATTAGTAATTCAAACCAAATTTTTATATCTACATTAGCGTTAATCAATTTCCTAAAGTTATTAAAAATAAAAAAATATAGAGTTTAGTTTTGTAGATTTTAATATATTATATTACACAATATAACAGAGAAGATACCAGTATTTATTAGAATGATCATTTAAAAAAAGGTTATTTAGATGATTTTTTTTCATTTTGTAATATGGTTAAATGTAAAGATTTCCAATTTGAGGTATAATTTGAAAAAAATCCAATTTATAATGATTTTGAAAATTGAGTCCATAGTATAAGTTCCTACATCTGGAAAATGTAATCCTCCTTGATTTCATGGTCTTATATAATGTGTTAAAGTGATTCTGTTTCTGTTAGAGAACTAAAGGAATTTTAATAAAAGTTTATTTATATCCTTAAGGAAGTGATTTTTAGGAGGCATAAAGATGGCTTGTGCTGTATATAAAATTTTAGAAAGGAGAATAATTTTTATTAATTGTAACCTATCATTAAAGGAAATAAATATTTTATTCCATTTCTCTATATAATTTTAATTATATTTATAATATTATTATTATTTATAACTATTGTCTTCTCTATAGTACTACATAAGACGATACCCAAATAATTGAGAAAGTTTACTTGTTTACCAATAATATGATTTTTACCAATTTGATTATTTTCTTTTATGCAGTACTATGTATTTTGATTTTAGTTTATTAAATTGAAGCCCAGAAGTTATTTGAAATGTTTTATTGAAGATTCTAATTCAGCTATAGTTACTTTTGAGTTAGATCATATAAGCAGAATATCATCTGCAAATAATATAATATTGGAATTATATTGGTTATATATCAATACCATTAATCTTTGGATTATTTTGTATTAATATAGCAAAAATTTAAATGGCAAGTATAAACAGAATAGGAGACATGGGGCAACCTTGTTTAGTGCCTTTAGTTATAGGAATAGACTCTGAAGTAAAAGGACCTAGTTTGATATAAGCTAAATTATGTTTAGAATTATGTTTTATGAGTAAGATAAAGGAAGAAGGAAAATCAAAAGATTTAGAACTTTAAACAAGTAATCCCAGTTTAAAGAGTCAAAAGCTTTTCTATATCCAAACCAATTATGAGAGCTTCTTCATTACCTCTATTTAAAAAACATCAGTAAGGGTTACTAGTCTTCTTGTACCATCATATGTGTGTCTATTATGCATAAATCCTGTTTGATTATTATTAATTATAAAATTACAAGAATGGACATAAAGATCTTGTAGTCATTATTAAGAAGAAAGATTGGTCTGTAAGAGTTACAGTATTGAGGATCTTTATTTTCTTTTAAAATGGGAATAATCAATGAATACCTCCAAGGTAAATGTATGTTTCCTTGTATTTGAACTTCATTTTAAGTTTTATGGAAAAGAGACATAACAGATGGAGGGAAAAGTTTATATATTTCTATAATTATACCAGCTATTCCTTGAGCTATATTACCTTTAAACATTTTAATTTTATCTGGAACTTCCTTATAAAACAATTGTGATTGAAGAGCTATTTTTAATTTTTCGGGAATTGTCTTAATATTTGGAAAAAGATTAGTCTAACTTTGAAAGATTAGCTTGTACATTATTAAATTTATAATAGTCTGTATAAAGATATTTAAAGGCAACAAGTATGTTTTCTATGTCAGGTACTTTCTTGTTTCTGTCTTAATGTAATAACATAACAATATTTCTGGGCTTAGAATGCATTTAACCCTCATTGATGTTATGCTTATGTTTAGGAGTTAAAGTATAGCAGTTTATTTTCAATCTTTCTAATGCCATTTTTGCCTTCTGGGATAAGATATCAATATATTTCTTATTTAGATCTTCTATTTTCTTTTTAACATCAGAAGTATTTGGGGGGGTTACTGGATTTAAGTAATACAAGTTGAGATTGTATATTTTGTAATTCTGAGTCTCATTCTTTAATTTTGTTTTTGAATGATGTAAGAATTTTACCATAAATGTAAGGTTTTAATGAATCCCAAACCATAATTATGTTGACCTCTTCTGTATAATTTGTTTCCAGAAAAACAACTGTAATTCTGAACCAAGTAAGCCAATGTTTGAAGCTTTTGATTTTTTTGATATAAGCTGGGATTCTAGTTGCAAAAATTAGCCTATTATAGTCAGTTTGAAACTTGAGAATGAGGGCTTTATGATCCGATATAGGGTAAGGGAGTATGATAAACATTTTTAAAATTAAATCTTGAGATAGAAATATTCTATCTATTCTTGTTTGGATATCAAATCTATGATATTGATGTGAAAGTTTTAATGAGTTGGTTTCTTTTATATTAAATGCATCAAATAATTTAAATGCCTCAATCCATTTTTAAGAAATGTTGCAGTAAAGGTGAGTCTTCGAGTTCTCTTATTAATTGTATCAGAATTGTTAAGAATAGAATTAAAGTTTCCACCTGCTATTAAATTACCCTTGTAAGTACTTGTGATAAAATCCAGATTTTTTTTAGAAATCTTTACTCCCATGCCACAAAACCGGTAAAGATTAACCAATGTCCAGATTTTATTATCAAATTTTAAGATAACAATGGAGAGAAGTCCCTCTTGATCTTCATATTTATGAATAATTTATGAATAATTTGGGGATTAATAATATTACTTTTCCAAGGAATCATTACCCCCTGAGTCTTTGTTTTGTAAGAGGAATGAGCAAGTATTAGGATTCCAAATGTTACTTTTGGATGTTTTGAAGTGAGGCTCTTGAAGAAAGACTATCTGTGCTTTATTTATATTTATATAGCTTATCAGGGTTGGTCTTTTCCTTGGATTATTTAAACCATTAATATTTAGAGGTAGTAAAGTTGGTTCCATAAAATAATTTATAAGCTTGTTATTAGTATTTGTAACTAAGCTCCAATAACTCTCTCCTATCTGTAATGGTATATATAGATACCAGCAAGATTAAATAATGTAAGCAAAGTAGTATTATCTATGTTCTGGAATTTAATGAGGACTGATTCAGGCCTAGTTAAAAAAAAAAGACTAACAAAATTGTATAAAACATATTAACAATAAGAGTGGTAAGTTTCAATAACAAAATTGTAATAAATTGATCATGGTCTTATATCATGTGTTAAAGTGATTCTGTTTCTGTTAGAGAACTAAAGGAATTTTAATAAAAGTTTATTTATATCCTTAAGGAAGTGATTTTTAGGAGGCATAAAGATGGCTTGTGCTGTATATAAAATTTTAGAAAGGAGAATAATTTTTATTAATTGTAACCTATCATTAAAGGAAATAAATATTTTATTCCATTTCTCTATATAATTTTAATTATATTTATAATATTATTATTATTTATAACTATTGTCTTCTCTATAGTACTACATAAGACGATACCCAAATAATCGAGAAAGTTTACTTGTTTACCAATAATATGATTTTTACCAATTTGATTATTTTCTTTTTATTCAGTACTATGTATTTTGATTTTAGTTTATTAAATTGAAGCCCATAAGTTATTTGAAATGTTTTATTGAAGATTCTAATTCAGCTATAGTTACTTTTGAGTTAGATCATATAAGCAGAATATCATCTGCAAATAATATAATATTGGAATTATATTGGTTATATATCAATACCATTAATCTTTGGATTATTTTGTATTAATATAGCAAAAATTTAAATGGCAAGTATAAACAGAATAGAAGACATGGGGCAACCTTGTTTAGTGCCTTTAGTTATAGGAATAGACTCTGAAGTAAAAGGACCTAGTTTGATATAAGCTAAATTATGTTTAGAATTATGTTTTATGAGTAAGATAAAGGAAGAAGGAAAATCAAAAAGATTTAGAACTTTAAACAAGTAATCCCAGTTTAAAGAGTCAAAAGCTTTTTCTATATCCAAACCAATTATGAGAGCTTCTTCATTACCTCTATTTAAAAAACATCAGTAAGGGTTACTAGTCTTCTTGTACCATCATATGTGTGTCTATTATGCATAAATCCTGTTTGATTATTATTAATTATAAAATTACAAGAATGGACATGAAGATCTTGTAGTCATTATTAAGAAGAAAGATTGGTCTGTAAGAGTTACAGTATTGAGGATCTTTATTTTCTTTTAAAATGGGAATAATCAATTAATACCTCCAAGGTAAATGTATGTTTCCTTGTATTTGAAATTCATTTTAAGTTTTATGGAAAAGAGACATAACAGATGGAGGGAAAAGTTTATATATTTCTATAATTATACCAGCTATTCCTTGAGCTATATTACCTTTAAACATTTTAATTTTATCTGGAACTTCCTTATAAAAAAATAGTGATTGAAGAGCTATTTTTAATTTTTCTGGAATTGTCTTAATATTTGGAAAAAGATTAGTCTAACTTTGAAAGATTAGCTTGTACATTATTAAATTTATAATAGTCTGTATGAAGATATTTAAAGGCAACAAGTATGTTTTCTATGTCAGGTACTTTCTTGTTTCTGTCAAAGTAATAACATAATAATATTTCTGAGCTTAGAATGCATTTAACCCTCATTGATGTTATGCTTATGTTTAGGAGTTAAAGTATAGCAGTTTATTTTCAATCTTTCTAATGCCATTTTTGCCTTCTGGGATAAGATATCAATATATTTCTTATTTAGATCTTCTATTTTCTTTTTTAAAATCAAAATATTTTTACTGGATTTAAGTAATAAAAGTTGAGATTGTATATTTTGTAATTCTGAGTCTCATTCTTTAATTTTGTTTTTGAACGATGTAAGATTTGTACCATAAATGTAAGGTTTTAATGAATCCCAAATCATAATTATGTTGACCTCTTCTGTATAATTTGTTTCCAGAAAAAAAACAACTGTAATTCTGAACCAAGTAAGCCAATGTTTGAAGCTTTTGATTTTTTTGATATAAGCTGGGATTCTAGTTGCAAAAATTAGCCTATTATAGTCAGTTTGAAACTTGAGAATGAGGGCTTTATGATCCGATATAGGGTAAGGGAGTATGATAAACATTTTAAAATTAAATCTTGAGATAGAAATATTCTATCTATTCTTGTTTTACAAATCTATGATATTGATGTGAAAGTTTTAATGAGTTGGTTTCTTTTATATTAAATGCATCAAATTTAAATGCTCAATCCATTTTTAAGAAATGTTGCAGTAAATGAGTCTTATTCTCTTATTAATTGTATCAAATTGTTGAATAATTAAAGTCTCCATGCTATTAAATTACCCTTTAAGTACTTGTGATAAAAACCAGATTTTTAGAAATCTTTTCTCCCATACAAAACCAGTAAAATTCCAAAGTCCCGATTTTTTTATCAAATTTTTTAACAATGGAGAGAAGTCCCTCTTGATCTTCATATTTATGAATAATTTATGAATAATTTGGGGATTAATAATATTACTTTTTAATCATTACCCCTGAGTCTTTGTTTTTTAAGAGGAATGAGCAAGTATTGGATTCCAAATGTTACTTTTTGGGTGTTTTGAAGTGAGGCTCTTGAAGAAAAACTATCTGTGCTTTTTTTATATTTTTATAGCTTATCAGGGGTTTGGGCTTTTCCTTGGATTATTTAAAAATTAATATTTAGAGGTAGTAAAGTTGGTTCCATAAAAAAATTTTTTAATTTTATTTTTTGTAACTAAGCTCCAAAATCTCTCCCATCTGTAATGGTATATAATACCAGCAAGATTAAATAATGTAAAATATTTTCTATGTTCTGGAAATTTAAAGAGGACTGATTCAGGCCTAGTTAAAAAAAAATAACAAAATTGTATAAAACATATTAACAATAAGAGTGGTAAGTTTCAATAACAAACATGGAATTAACAGTATTCCTAGTCTAATATATAAACTTTGATCTATCAGACTACCTTTCATATCCAATCTATGCCAAGTTGAGTTCTATAAATGCATACATTTAAAGGAGATTATTTAATTTTTAAATATATTAATAAATGAATCAGAAAAATAATAGATTTTTACATATGACATTAAGATGTAAGATTAAGTTCTTTATTATGTAAATCTAAATATTCTAGTGACTACATAATACTTTTAATGTCCATATAAATTGTGTTTTTGAGGTTTCCATAATATTGTATACACACACATATTTACCTTTAATATTTGTAATAAAAGGGTACTTCTAATGAAACATAAAATATATATTATAATGCTTTCAGGGGGCTTTTTTCCAAAAAACTTCACTCATTAAAATTTACTGAAAGTAACTGTAAATTTCATATATAGCTCCAAAAATAATTTACTATTAACTAGATAATAATTTTTAAATGCTGTTACCTAAATGCATTTTGCTCTTTACAAAGCTGGTTTATAGTTTTCAGCCTGGTTTTTTTTCAACTTTGTAAGTATATGCAAATGATTAAACATTTTCTGAGTTTGCATCTTAGAACTGTCTCCCTTTATTTATAGCTGTTATTTTTTTTCAATTCTGGTTACAAATTTTTCAATCAGTTGCATCCTACAATTTTCTCATTTGAAAAGGAAAAAAAATTTTTTTTCCCAGTGGGGTCATTATTATTAAGAAGAAAGATTGGTCTGTAAGAGTTACAGTATTGAGGATCTTTATTTTCTTTTAAAATGGGAATAATCAATGAATACCTCCAAGGTAAATGTATGTTTCCTTGTATTTGAAATTCATTTTAAGTTTTATGGAAAAGAGACATAACAGATGGAGGGAAAAGTTTATATATTTCTATAATTATACCAGCTATTCCTTGAGCTATATTACCTTTAAACATTTTAATTTTATCTGGAACTTCCTTATAAAAAAATAGTGATTGAAGAGCTATTTTTAATTTTTCTGGAATTGTCTTAATATTTGGAAAAAGATTAGTCTAACTTTGAAAGATTAGCTTGTACATTATTAAATTTATAATAGTCTGTATGAAGATATTTAAAGGCAACAAGTATGTTTTCTATGTCAGGTACTTTCTTGTTTCTGTCTTAATGTAATAACATAATAATATTTCTGAGCTTAGAATGCATTTAACCCTCATTGATGTTATGCTTATGTTTAGGAGTTAAAGTATAGCAGTTTATTTTCAATCTTTCTAATGCCATTTTTGCCTTCTGGGATAAGATATCAATATATTTCTTATTTAGATCTTCTATTTTCTTTTTAACATCAGAAGTATTTGGGGGGGGTTACTGGATTTAAGTAATAAAAGTTGAGATTGTATATTTTGTAATTCTGAGTCTCATTCTTTAATTTTGTTTTTGAACGATGTAAGATTTGTACCATAAATGTAAGGTTTTAATGAATCCCAAACCATAATTATGTTGACCTCTTCTGTATAATTTGTTTCCAGAAAAAAACAACTGTAATTCTGAACTAAGTAAGCCAATGTTTGAAGCTTTTGATTTTTTTGATATAAGCTGGGATTCTAGTTGCAAAAATTAGCCTATTATAGTCAGTTTGAAACTTGAGAATGAGGGCTTTATGATCTGATATAGGGTAAGGGAGTATGATAAACATTTTTAAAATTAAATCTTGAGATAGAAATATTCTATCTATTCTTGTTTGGGTACCAAATCTATGATATTGATGTGAAAGTTTTAATGAGTTGGTTTCTTTTATATTAAATGCATCAAATAATTTAAATGTCTCAATCCATTTTTAAGAAATGTTGCAGTAAAGGTGAGTCTTCGAGTTCTCTTATTAATTGTATCAGAATTGTTAAGAATAGAATTAAAGTCTCCACCTGCTATTAAATTACCCTTGTAAGTACTTGTGATAAAATCCAGATTTTTTTAGAAATCTTTACTCCCATGCCACAAAACCAGTAAAGATTAACCAATGTCCAGATTTTATTATCAAATTTTAAGATAACAATGGAGAGAAGTCCCTCTTGATCTTCATATTTATGAATAATTTATGAATAATTTGGGGATTAATAATATTACTTTTCCAAGGAATCATTACCCCCTGAGTCTTTGTTTTGTAAGAGGAATGAGCAAGTATTAGGATTCCAAATGTTACTTTTGGATGTTTTGAAGTGAGGCTCTTGAAGAAAGACTATCTGTGCTTTATTTATATTTATATAGCTTATCAGGGTTGGTCTTTTCCTTGGATTATTTAAACCATTAATATTTAGAGGTAGTAAAGTTGGTTCCATAAAATAATTTATAAGCTTGTTATTAGTATTTGTAACTAAGCTCCAATAACTCTCTCCTATCTGTAATGGTATATAGATACCAGCAAGATTAAATAATGTAAGCAAAGTAGTATTATCTATGTTCTGGAATTTAATGAGGACTGATTCAGGCCTAGTTAAAAAAAAAAGACTAACAAAATTGTATAAAACATATTAACAATAAGAGTGGTAAGTTTCAATAACAAACATGGAATTAACAGTATTCCTAGTCTAATATATAAACTTTGATCTATCAGACTACCTTTCATATCCAACCAATCTATGCCAAGTTGAGTTCTATAAATGCATACATTTAAAGGAGATTATTTTAATTTTAAGTATATTAATAAATGAATCAGAAAAATAATAGATTTTTACATATGACATTAAGATGTAAGATTAAGTTGCTGCTTATTATGTAACTCTGAAGTATTGCTAGTGACTACATAATACTTTTAATGTCCATATAAATTGTGTTTCTGAGGTTTCCATAATATTGTATACACACACATATTTACCTTTAATATTTGTAATAAAGGATACTTCTAATGAACACATAAAAAGTATTATATATTGGATAATGCTTTCAGTGGTGCTTGTTACCAGCTGTACCAAAAATCTTTCACTCATTCCCAAAATTTACTGAAAGTAACTGTAAAATTTCATATATAGCTACCAAGAAGTAATTTACTATTAACTAGATAATAATTACTAAATAGCTGTTACCTAAATGCATTTTGCTCTTTACAAAGCTCCGAGTTTATAGTTTTCAGCCTGGTAATTATTTTACAACTTCCCTGTAAGTATATGCAAATGATTAAACATTTTCTGAGTTTGCATCTTAGAACTGTCTCTGCACTTCATTTACAGCTGTTATAAAAAAAAAAAAATTCTTTTTTTTTCAACTGTCTGGATTTACAAATTTGTTCAATCAGTTGCATAAACAACAAATACAATTTTCTCATTTGAAGGAATGTTGTAGAGCAATTTAATTTACAGTTTCACTATATATTATTTACATTTTGCAGAATATATATATATATATATATATATATATATATATATATATATATATATATATACACACACACACACATATATATATATATATATATATATATATATATATATATATATATATATATATATATATATTACAAGTATATTACACGCTGAAACAGGAAAGTAGAACAAATAAAAACAATGCACAAACTTCACATTTTATATATATATATATATATATATATATATATATATATATGTATTACATATATATTACACACTGAAATAGGAAAGGAGAACAAATAAAAACATGCACAAACTTCACATTTTAAATCCGTTACTTCCCATGACATCATGACTAGAGTCAGTACAAATAGAAGTTGTTGTCACTTTTCTTTTTTTCCTCCCACCATCCTCCTTCCCCTCCTTTCTCACCCCTTCCCCTTTACTTGCTAAGACCTCAAATGAAAACAATATTCGTATAAATACATCTGGACAGTTGTAACCCACAGGTGCTGTTTGATGGAAGTAAGAGGTGTGATATGTTAAGGCTATATTCATGTCACTTAGAGAACATCAGAGTGCAGTAATACTTTCAAGGCACTTAAACAATACTAAATATCTTATCAGAATTTACATTTCAATTTGTTTGGTTAAGCAAAATGATTTGAAGTGTTTGTGATGCTACATAGGGATGTGATCGCCTATGCTATCATTTGCAGAGAAAGTGTATCCGGTTGACAACTACCTCAGTTTCCTGTTAAGTTTGGTTAACAAGTGTTGATCACTGAGGCTGCTAACAAGGAAGTAAAACAGTATAATAGTTTGCAGAGCCTCTTGAGGTGAGTAAACCTTCACCTTAACCCACTAAATAACAGAAGAAACCAAGTCAGTCATTTAGCAGCACAGCAAACACCTTTTAATCCACAGAGATAAAATCCACAAGTAACAGTTACTTGTGGATTTTATCTCTGTGGATTAAAAGATGTTTGCTGTGCTGCTAACTGACTGACTTGGTTTCTTCTGTTATTTGCTGAATTTTACCTGGTTGAGCACTGTGTGGATTTCAATTTGTACTTAACCCATTAAAATTATTTGAAAAGAGAAAAGGAAAACAAAATGTGCAAACATATTGACCGTTAGGTTCAAAGTAGTATTACGGATCATTTAACCACCATTATTTTTGAAGTTGCTTGAGAAAAACTGTGTAAATGGTGCACTATACAATAAAATAATTTCCTTACAAAGAAAGAGTGTCTGTATTCAGCAAGACAACAACATGAGAACCAGAAATGAGACAAAATATAACAAATAAACATAATTAAGTAATAAAAAAATCATAAAGGAAATAATACTTAAAACCATAAGTGTACTTGAGTATATTTACATGCATAGATCTCTCTCTCTCTCTCTCTCTCTCTCTATATATATATATATATATATATATATATATATATATATATATATATATATATGTCTGTATATTCAGGAACAACAATTGCTTCAAACAGTAAAACAACCTATCAGAGGATGGAACATACTAGACATTGTTTGTGTTCCCAAATAAATTACTGTAACTTCAAGTCAAGTTTTACCACCATTGATGTGCAATGATCATGAGATTATAAAGGTTAACTTGTTGCTAGATAATTCTGCCAAACTGAAAGCCAAGCCAATGCACAGAAGGTTAATTACAGATTATATGGAAGCAAAATAGTTCCTATGTAAAACTAACTGGAGTGAGGTGTTCACTGGAAAAACTGCAGATGGAATGTGGAAAATTTTGAAAGAAAAATTGAGTGCAAAAAAATCAAAAAAATGTTTAACATCAGGATGTAGGCATACAACATCAGGTGGATATATTTCCATAAGGACAAGATATCTGATTAAGCTAAGAGACAAAAAATATAAGAAATGGAAGAGAGGTTGAACTACAACTTTGAAAACTGAACAGGGGCAGCTCGTGCTATTGGGCTGCAGGACTGCAGCCCCCCCCCCACTGTAAACAAAGAAGAAAAGAAAGAAAAGAAAAAGAAAATACAAAAATAAAAACGCGAGTCATGGAGCATCGTGCATGCTCACTCATGGCATTTTCGGACTGCTGGTGAACCAGTTTGGAGCATGCGCACAGAATCCAGACTGCCTCACCAGCAGTCTGGATTAGGAAGAGAGCATGCAGAAGCACTATCCTAGAAGTCTATGGAGTTACAACTGCATAGACTTGCAGGGGGATCAGACTGCAACGTCCACAAGCTGGGTAGCACCCAGCTTGCTCCACTCTTGCGGGAAGGACTTGCTGTCACCGTCTCAAGCTAGATGGAAGGACATGCTTGGATGCATCATTGCGGGCTGTGGATGGATGTTACAACATGTTTTACAGACTTTGAGGTAAGGAATACAAATGGTGTGTGTGTGTGTGTGTGTGTGTGTGTGTGTGTGTGTGTGTGTGTGTGTGTGTGTGTGTGTGTGTGCAATGCCCCAAGTGCTATAAAGTGGTGGGTAGAGAACAGACTTGAGCCATGTACCTTGGGCCCAGGTGGCAAGAGGCTGAATTCCCTACCCACCACCATTTGTAAAAAATTTGCAGATTTTCCCCCATACTTGTCCTGTTCTGTTCCTCAGAATCTGTAGTTTCTGTAGTTTTGCGTCCTTGCAAAGTCAGTGGTACAGTGGTAGCATTGTTGCCTGACAACTATAGGTTCTCTGGTTTGATTTTTGGCTGGGGTGCCTTCTGTGTGGAATCTGCATGTTCTCCCTGTGTTTGTGTGGGTGTTCTCTGTTGTCCTCCCATCTTACAAAGACATGTGTCTAGAGTGCTTCTCCCTGGGCCTCTGCTGAAAATTGGCTTTTGTTCCAAGTCTAACTTTCCTGGTTAACAAATGTTAAATAAAAATGACAAGCATTTGAATTTCAGACTTCATATATTTCAGAAAGTACATGGCAACACAAAACCTTTAATTCTAACAATTTTCTAAGTTTATAAGATGGATATTTGAAATTTGTCCCTATTTTTGGGACTGTATTCCCCCATTATTGGCTTCGTCCACGTTTTTGTGCTAAGGTAGAGAGCTTTTGTAAGAACTGAATTCACTGAATATGTTTGGGGGCTGTGTTCCCCCATTACTGGCTTTGTCCAGGTATTTTTAGCTAAGCGGTTGAGAGCTATGGTAAGAACTGAATTCACTGAATATGTTTGGGGGCTGTATTTCCCCATTATTAGCTTTGTTCAGGTGTTTTATGCTAAGAGGTTGACAGCTATGGTGAGAACTGAATTCACTAAATGGTAACCATTTAAGTTTCAGTCTTCCTCTCTTTCATAAAACAGCTGATTTGGCATAGTGGTATGTTGCTCTGACTGTTTTTCACAAGGTCCTGGGTTCAAGACGTAGCAGTAAAATGTATGGTGATAACACAGCATTTTATTCTAGCAACTTTCTAACATTATACAAGCAATGTTTAAAATATGTCCCTGGTTTTTAGGCTTTTGTCCCCCCCCCCAATAAATTTTGGCTTTTTCCAGATTTCTTGTGCTGCAACGTTCAGAGATATAGCTGAGTGAGTAGATTTTACAAGGAGCTGAGAGCTGCAAGAGAGCAAAAGTTTAGTGCTACTTATGCTGAGTTGGCTTGCATTGATAATAGCACAACAGGTAGTGTACTTGCTTTTGATGCAGAAGGCTGTGGGTTCTACTTCCATTAGAATGATGCATTGCTGATGCTGTACTGTGTTGCAAAGGGGGTGGATGCTGCACTCCTTCTTGGCGAAGATACCTAGTAACTATGAACCTGTTATCAGTTTGCCATCCATTCCCTATTGCAATATTACTAGCTTATTTTTTTAGGGTGACATAGGCAATTTATTCCTCAAGGGCAACAGGCACTTTATTTGTAGATGAAACAATGAAATATAAAGTTGTTTGCTAGCGGCAGCCTCTTCATTAGTTACAGATCTCTTTAATGTGGAATTATTTAGATGACTTTTACTTCTTCAGAGATTGTGCATATTTACTGATACTGGTGGACTGTAGAAGTTTGAGTAGACTTTTATGATGGAACTGTTCTGAATTGGGCAGTTTTGTCATTATTGGTGCATGCATTTTATTTCATTGTTTACTGAAAAAATGTTCAAAACAATAAATTTAAAACACCCTCTAAAACTGTACTGTATTGTACAAGGAATATAATTTAATACAATCAGGAAGGTGTATGAAAGAGCATGTGTATGTTTCGTGTGCAAGGGGCCTGTGATTTGAAAACAGCCCAAATCCAAAGTTATTATCTGCCACTGGCAAAATGTATTTTCTTTGAATGTGGGTTTCAATGCTGTTTTAATGAATGTGAGTTTCAAGGGCAGATGAGTATTAATGCTAAGTCTGTTTTCATTGTGAGACTACATTACTTTGTTTAGCAGATATCTATTACTGTTTGCACTATAAAATGCAAAATAAAACTTTCAAATGAAGTCCAAATTATCGCAGAAGTAAAGCAGTATGCACATTAGTGTTTATGGTAAATGGGGTGAAATAGCCAAGCAATGATTCATTGGAATGGCTGCAGGGGGGAGGGTCCATTCGACCATGATTTTGTGAGGTGGGAAGGGCAGCAAACTCAAAGACAGCACCGGCTGAACTATACTTCTCAACTGTCCAGATTTTTTACAGAATGAATAGATTTTTGCTTCTTATTTTTGCTTTCTTCCTCATAAAATGTGTGGTTTTCTGGCAAATCATTTAGGAATTAAGTCACTAAATAATGACAGACTGAGTTTCAGACTTCATAACCTTCAGAAAAAATGCATGCTAAACCAAGACCTCTTATTCTATCAACTGTCTCAGTTTATACAAGAACAATTTTAGTACTGTTTATATGTTTCCCCAATATATTTGTCCTTGTCCAGATTTCCTGCATTAACAGGTTGAGAGGTATGTGCAAATAAATTGCTTTATAGAATTAGGCATATCCAAACCTCTGAACTGTCCCCGATTTTGGCCCAAAATGTTGCTCTTCCCCTAATAATCCCTCTGCAAAATGGCAATTTTGGAAGAAAATGTGGAGGGTTTATAATTAATAAATAACTGTAGTAATCAGAGTTATAGGTTACCTTTATTTCAGAAATGGATGTAGATTCTTTTATTCTGTCAGCTGCTCAAGTTAACAGTATTAACATTAAAAAAGTGCCCCTTCTTTGACAGGTTCACAGCTGTATTGTGTAGCTATTTTATATTTTTGCATCACATTTTTGGTCCGTTTTTCATAAAATTGTGTTTTTCTGGCAAATTAGTGGCAAATTATTAAAGACTGAAGTTAGAAAATAATGACAGACATTTCAGTTTCAGATTTCATACCCTTCAGAAAATTCATTCTAATGCAAGACCTACTATTTTATTATCTTTCTAAGTTTATAAGAGCAATATTTAAAAAATGTCCTTATTTTTGGGCCTTTGTCCCACTTCTATGTATGGCTTTGTCCAGATTTCTTGTTCTGAGGTTGAGAGGTATGACACATGTGTCAGGGCCATCACAGTCAGCCAGAGATATTTAAAATTGTGACATCCTTGTTTGACCCCACTCCCCAATGTAGTGAGTCTGGATGTGTCCAAGCAAAGCAAGGAGCATGTTATGCAGTGTAAATGTGCAGAGTATCCCCCCATCCAAGGTAGACAGAAGTACTACAGTGGCTTTTCATCTGTCCTTGATTTTGCAGAATGTTCTGGTTTCAGTCATGTTTTTATAATGTTGATTTATGCTTATTATTATTCAGAAAGTGCCTGTTGCTCTGTGTTTAAGTAGCAATGCTTTAATGACCATCAAGTAACCTTGTCTGAGATTGAAAGATGCAAGTAAGCTTTAATAAGGATACTGTTAAAGAACTGCCAACATTGAAAGCCTTTCTGTTGTTGCCATGCAGAGAATACTTACATAACTAGATAACGTATAAGTCTTGGGTTTTGAAATGCATATCACAGTAATTGTAATAAAGGACAGGATTACATTATTTTAAGAAGCTTATTACATTTGTTGGAGACTTGCAGTCATCTTTGCAGGCTTTACCTGCAAACTAAACAGAATGCCAATCTATTGTATGTGGTCCATAACCTGTGCAGTAATCCTTTAAGCAATGTATGTTGAGCTTGTTTCTTGTTTGCTTTTCATTTTTTACTTTGATCATGTTTTCCCCATGAAACAAGTAGATAGTTGTTGTCAGGCAGCAGGTCTTTTTTAGGTAAGAAACATTTTTATAAGTGGGGGTATCACAGATATTGCTACTTTCAGCAGATTACTTGGTACTTTAATAAAGCTGAATATAAATTATAATTAGAACTGCCTTGCAAGGAGAAGTGGTTTGAGTTGAGTGCTGCTTGTTTTTCTTATATTTGATTTTGACTGGCATTCCAGTAATGTATTTAAAAAGTAATTTATTTTTCATGCCTCACAACCTTTTTGTTTCCATCTAGATATTAAGTAAGCTGTCATGCAGCCAATGCATTGAAATATTTTTTCTTCTACACTTCATTTTGTCTTGATTGGACTGTCGTAATGATGGTTTGGCACCCAGGGTAGAGTATTTAATTAAAGTTATGTTTTTTGTGATTTTGAGCATAGCTCCTCCCCTTTCTGGTTGGCCACACCCATTCCCATTGACCCCACCCATTCAGCTGTCTCCTGCAGCCCCCCCCCTTTGTTTTGAAGTCACCAGCCACCACTGAAACTGAAATAAACAAGCTGGACAAACAGATTAAGCATAGTGTGAGACAAGAGCAAAAAAATTTTGAAGAACATTTAAATAAAGATATTGAGCATAACAGGAAACCTTTGTATAGATACATAAGCTGTGGAAGGAGTAAAGACACACAAATTGATAAACTGTGTGCAAATTCTAAAATTTATTCTCGGACACAACGGATTATAGGTATATTTACAAAATCTTATGCAAAACAGTTTGGCTCCACAAAAGGGGTGGTAAGTTGCCCTAGTGACATCCAGATAACCTCGGATACTGGAATCAAATTAGATTATATTGAAAAAGAACTGTGCAAACTGGATCCAAACAAAGTACAGGGAGGAGACGGAATTAGTAAAAATGACCTGAGAACACTTCAGCAAAAACTTACAGTACCATTATATCTATTATTCACTAGGTCATATAAAAATGGGGAGATTCCTCAAGATTAGAGGCATGTGCTTATTAACCTGTTTTTAAGGGAAAGGGGAGTAGGACAAACCCAGAGTCATATAGACCCTTAAGTCTACTTTCATGTTGTAGAAAAATAATGGCGAAGGTAATATTGGATAAGTTATTGTCAGAACTGGATAGGTTGGCACTTGAAACCATATATCAGCATGCATATGTTGAAAACAGATCTATTACCACCTGTAACATGATGTTCTATAACAGGGACTACTTTACATGGTCAACTTTTCACAAATTCGACTTTCATATGGCCAAGACCATATGATTGACTTTTGAAAAGCTAACCATGGGGAACCGCTATCTCCGTACAGTGTGGAATGGAAAAATATCCCTCTTCTGCACTGTAGTACAATCTTGGTATATTTAAGTTACGGGGGTGTGGGGGGCAGAGCCCCTCATGGGGGGTGCTGGGATGCTTGCCCCCCTGCTAACAGTTTTAAGGTAAGTGTTCCTTGTGTTCTTTGTGTTTATTTTGCATGGTCAGCTTTCTGAAAGTCGATCATGTGGTCTTGGCCATATGAAAGTCGACTTTGTGAAAAGTCGACCATGTAAAGTAGACCCCTATAACAATATAATAACAGTTATGAATGAAAAATGGTGCTGTGATGTAATTTATATAGATTTAACTTTAGCATTTGACAGGGTCATGCATGTAACACTGATCAATAAATTAGTACAACTAGATGTTGATGTACTCTTGATAAGATGGACAGCTGCATGGCTTACAAATAGGACATGGTAAGTATCATACAGCAACTGAACAGGCAAAATCCTTGGTTACAGTCAGGGTGTCCCACAGGGCTCTGTCCTAGGCCCTTACTTGTTTAGATTGTATCTTTCAGACCTTTTTCATCTGAGGTGTTCTACAGTCTATATGCAGATGACCTGAAATTGGGTAAACTGATTACATGTGTTAAGATAAGGCATGTCTGCAAAATAACTTGACTAAATTGACCATTTGTGCACAGGAGAATGATATGCTGATAAATACATCAAAAACTAAGTATATGAGATTTGGTAGCGTAAATTAAAAGGTGAATATTTAATACAGCACATGATTGAAACTGTAGACTCATTTAAGGACCTGAATATATGGGTAGATTCAGCTATGAGTTTTCTAATCATATCAACCAAATGGTTAATGATAGTTATAGAACTATAGGTTGTATAAAAAGATTTATAAAGCCTAGGAAATCAAAAATAATGAAGTCATTGTTTGTTAGTTACATTAGACCCAAACTTGAGTATGGAATAACAATATGAAAACCTTATAAGAAAACAAGCATGAGTAAACTGGAAAGTGTACATCGGAAATATACCAAGGGTGTCCATGGATGTGAAAATTTAAGTTATTATGAAAGACTAAAATATTTGAACTTGTAGTTATAGATATCAAAGAGGAGATCTTATTCAGGTATATAGGGCATTTAGTGACAGCTACCTCTGAGAATGTTTGGGGTTAACAAAAAGTACTAGAGAATCATCAGACAACCAATATAGGAGATTCTATAGGAATGAGAAGTGTACTAATTGGTTCTTTGACAGAGTAGCTGATGTGTGGAACAGACTATCTAATTATATTAAAGCAAGTACTACTTTAGATATTTTTACGAACAGCCTAGATACTTATTATGGGAACAAGTGTTTTGGTATATTTGCATGCTAGAAGGGCATTAATGCCCATGCTTGAAATATTTGTATGTATGTATGTATGTATGTATATTTATAGAATGGGTAATCCATGTTGCCAGTTAATAGTTTACTAAGACTGCTTTTTGTGAAATAAAGTAATGAAGTTACCTATGAGAAGCAGAAAATAAATACCTGTATCCAATGTTTTAGGTGTTTGTTGTCACTTCCAGCTAAACTGTGTTGATGCTAAATACTAAAAATGCTTGTACTTGTTAAATGATTAGTATAAGGGAATTTATGTTGGGATTAAGTGGAGACAAACCATTTTATATTTATTACAATACAAGTCATTTGGAAGTCGATGCTTTGAGAGATTTGGAAATAGTGGCAGTAGTAGTTTCAGTTTTTTGTTTCTTGCTTTTTTAAGTTAGACCAAGAGTTTTTTTTCCAAAAATATTTTTAGTGAAGGAGAGGGACAGTCCATATCCTCTAGAATATAAATTATGTTACTATTTTTGATGAAGGAAAATACTTCTTCTAGATGGTTAAAAGTTCTTCATTTGACAAGTGAATTCTAATTTTTGCTGGATAAATGATTTGAGCTTTGATATTATTCTGTTTTAGTAATTTAATAAGAGGCCAACATTTTTTTCATGTCCATTACTTTAAAGGAGCAATCATTTTCAAATCTAATTTGATTTTCATTTAAATTTCAGTGGGGCTTTCCTCCAGGCAGTTTTAAGGACAAGTTCTTTATCTATGTAAAATAAAAAATGTATTACTATGGATCTTGGTGGTGATGAAGACAATGCTGAAACTGGTTTCCCTACTGTTCTATGACCTCATTCTATACCAAATAAGAAACCCTCTTGTCGATCTAAAATCTCAGGTATCCAGGAGTTTAAAATAATGCCCTCGCCTTCACTTTTTGCAGGAAGTCCAAAAATTCTAATGTTGCATCTTCTTTCCCTATTTTCTAAATTGTCTATTTTGTTAAAAAGCCAAGTGTTTGTTTTCTTTAACAAGGAAATCAGTTTGTGACTCTTCTTCTTTGAGTCTTCCATCAATGTCATTTAAAGAAGTTTCAGTATCTGTTATTCTAGTTTGATGTTGCGAAAGCAGTTCTTTTAAGACATCTGTTTGTTTTTGACAGTTTTCCTTAAGATTTTCTAAGTTTCCTTGAAAACCATCAATTTTCAAAGACAGTTCTTTAGGAGTAGATGTCACCAGCTGCAGTTCTTTCTTCAGGGATATATCAGAGTGGGAATTCTTAGAGCTGTTCATTTTCTTTAGATGAAAATTTTTGTGTAGATCCGCCAAAGTTATAAATTTTAAAGACTAGACTTTTATCAATAATATTTGATAAGTTGTTTTACAAAAGACTAATTATTTCCCTGTATTTGATAATAGTTTTATAGAGCCTTAAAGGTTTGCTGCTTTCAGTTGTCCATCTTGGCTCTCCCTCCTAGTTCGATGATATTGTGATGTCACCCATTAACTATGGTGCATTGCTCATCTCATTTGCATATACATTTTAAGTGAACCATTGCGCGTTAATTTACAATATAGTCTAAAAACATGTATTCTAATTGTGTGATATCAATATGACACCTTATTTGCAGATATTGATACCTCAATATGAATGTGTGAGGCACACATTGAGTAACGAATAGGGCACCATATTCCTAAAGAGTTGCTCTATGAGTCTGTGACTAACCTTGGTGTAAGGCCTAACATGGTTATACCAGGTGCCACATTTCCAAAGCTCTGTTGTTAGTGTCAGTGTTAACTTGCACTATACCAAGTCTTTTGGAATGGAGTACTATATCAGTGTTGCATGCCAGAATGGCATGGCGTACTTGTACTGAGATTTACTGCTAAATATGTCTGTCTGCTGTGCACATGTGTGTTTTGCATGTATATTGAAGCTTATATGTCAGTAAATATACAAGTAATAATAGAAGTATGTCTGAAAGTGAGTACTGCATGCCATGTAATGTACTTGAGTAACATACTGACAGTGTATGATGGGCTCACTGGACCATACGTGGCCTTCTATTCATACCATCAATATATGGATATTAGGACACTGAGAATATTGCATAAGCATGACAGCACACATGTTATTATTACACCTTTGTGTCTTTTGTTATACAATGTATAAATAAACCTTATGGGGCAGATCTGTTGACCATTATGGTGTACTGACAAATGTACTATACTGTGACATAACTTGAGAAAATATTTCAAATGTCCGGTCTCATAAGTTTTAATATTGTATACTCTCTTTGCAATTATGCTGGTGCACATCTCATGGTGTTTTATTACAGACATGTTTGGCATATGACTGTGATGTACATTACAATAATTTTGTACATTGGTATGGAATGGATTTATGCCTTAAACCACACATGTTGTTAGATATGAATAAGGTCATACAGTAGTGTAACGTCATATGAATAGTAGTTACAATATGTAGATTCAGAGAAAAGAAGTCCATAGACCACCATGTTAAAACTATATAATTTTAATGTAGATGTTACGGCTTTCAAGATAAAACCCTTCTTCAGACGTAAAACACATTAAATCAATACATAATTTAAATAAAAACAAACCAGTCAGCATAGAAAACCAATAAAACAATTACAACTTTTGAATATATGCTCTACGCCTAGTAAGAATTGGCTTTAAAGGCACCACACCACTGAGACCAGGATGCCTGCCTGCCCCAATTTCTATTATCTATCTAGTTTCACAATACTCATTATAACTGGAGATGTCACCCCCCCCCCCCAAATTACTATTTACTTGCTGTAGTGCCTGAAAATAAAAATACAATAATGTGATAGGGTCACACAAACAGATTCTTTGTGACAGGGTATATAGAGATGTTAGGTCCATTGGAGGAAGAGTTACTTTTCCTTGTCAACATTGTAAGGCCTGGGGATGGCTAGGCAGTGCGGAATGGGAACATTACCATTCTCTTCACTGTAATGCAATCTTGGAATTACTATATTTAAGGTGCAGGGGGTGTGGGGGGTGCAGGGGGGCTTGCCCCCTGCAAAAACCCTCTTTAACATCTTTTTTTTTTCTATCCACTATCTAATTTCAAAATTTCATAATGTCGAGATTATGAGTTTGATTTAATGAATCTCGACATTATGGCATTTCGAAATTAAAAAGTGGACCCGTGTGTGTGTGTGTGTATATATATATATATATATATATATATATATATGTGTGTGTGTGTGTGTGTGTGTGTGTGTGTGTGTGTGTGTCTGTGTGTGTGTCTGTGTGTGTTTGTGTATGTGTCTAGAAAGAGAGAGAAACAAACAGACAGGCAGGCAGACAAATGACCCCCACCTCCTTATCAGAACTCCAGATGTTTACATATTTGTGATAGTAATGACTGGTTGGGGAGGTGAGGAAGTCTTCATTCGTCTCCAGCAATTTGTGCTTTTAGGTGACTTTGCTTGGGAAAAGTATATTCTCATTTCCCCGGTATATCCTGACCTATCTGTTCCTGAACTGATGCACTGATTAATGCTTTACATACTAGGTGGCATCATTGTCTTCCTGGAACATTTCCAAAATGGCCCATGCTAAATCATTTCTAAAACAGACAGATGAAGAAAATGGCATATCTAGGCATTATAAGTCACTTTAAAGACTTGAAGATAGCGGCTGTGTGACAGTGTTATGCTGGCCTAATTAGAGAAAAATAAACTCAGTTGCACCCCCAAAGAAAGACAAACAGAAAATGCTACAGCAGTATAACATGTGTCACCACATGTCACGCTACATTTTAAAAATATTCTGAATATGGCACTGTTATTCTATTCTTTTCTTTTAAAGTAAGCAAAAATGCCAGTCAGTGTTTGTCTACCACATTAGAAATGTCTTATCAGTCATATAAAGGCTGCACATACTATGCTCTATCCAATGTAATTGTAATGGAAAATCCAGAAATATGCAGTTTGCATAATCTATTACCAAGACTGATCTTTTTAGTCGTAATTCTAATTTGTTCTTACTATGACCTGGGGACCATTTCAGTATATCAGAAGTAAAACTACTTGCTGATTAAATGTGCCTTTACTATGTTTGTCCTTGAATGTTTATTATTGTTTAGCTTTATGCCATTGTTCAGTTTTACTTTTTTATCACTACTTATACAAACATTGTTTTTCTTTTGGTCTGGGGTGACCAGTGTTGGGGTTAGCCTAAGAAGCTTAGCATAACAGTTCCATGAAGGTTGCAATTTAGAAAGATGTCACGTAGAACGCACATGAGTAATTTATTAGAGACTTCAACTTGCCACTTTGAGTCTCAGGGTAAAGTATTGAACCTACCCCTACTCACCTTGTTCAGAGACCTGTCATCTATGGCAGAATGATGCTACTTTGATGCCAGAGGGCAGCATTCACTGAATTCCTCTGTGAACAGGTGAATTTGTATTACAAGAATATCAAAAACAATAGAAGATAATAAACCAAAAGAGAAGTACAGGAGCAAACCAAGGCTGGCAACAAAAATCAGCATAAATCCAGCAGTCACTCAGGCTTATTCAAGCAGCAAAAATAAATACTAGCACAAACAATGACTGAATCTGTAGCAAAAACAGGTAAAATCCAAGCCATTTTATTGGTAAGCACTTTCACCCTGTAAGGGCTTTTTCAAACCATAAGAAACAAACACTGAATAAAATCAAGTCACATTTTATAAGGAAATAGGGATGACATCACTTCCTATTCCTGATTCAAACTTTTCAGTATGCAAAAACAATACATATATAAAAGATATGCATATAAAAAACTATAAACAATATATATATATATATATATATATATATATATATATATATATATATATAAAATGCACATCTGTGTATAAAGACAAATATAAAACATTAAGTCAACATTCTAAAATGTGTATGTTTATCTCATAGTAAGTCTCCTATTCTTAAGAACAGGTTTCAATGGAATTTTGTCATTCAAACCTGGTCTCCGGTCTGCTCTAAGTCTGATAATCCATTTTAATTCCAGTGTTTCAGTGTAATTGCATATATCCCCTCCCCTAACACTGGGTTCATTAATCTGTATAACTAAGAATACAAATGAATGTGTATTATCACTGTCTATAATGTGTTTAGAAAGTGCACTAGGTGGAGACAGTGTGCGGATGTGTTAAAGATGTTCCCTTACCCTATCTCGTAGGCGTCTGTCTGTCTTGCCTACATAAAACGCTTGACAGGCAGTGCACTTGGCTAAATAAATGACATGTGATGTATTGCAATTGAAACCTGAAACAATAGGAGGTAACTGGGTGAATAAACTGGGAACTGGTGTCTACAAATTTACAAAAATTACAACAATTACACAGAACAGTACCCACAATATTGTTCAAACACTCATTAGGCCGTGTAGATAGGCGAGGGTAACAAACTAATCTATGTAGGTTAGATGTGTTCCTATATCGAAAATAACGCTCCTCACCAACAATGTCTTGGAGTTGTGAATCAACTAAAATTAGATTCCAATTCTTGTTCCAAACCTCTCTTATACTGTTTATATCTTGTGTATAACTAACAGAAAATCTAACTGGTGGAGTCCTAACTTCAGGACATATATCAGGGACATTCTCCACTGAATATGGTTGTGAGAAATATGGTTTAGCAATACCATTCCTCAGCTCCACAACACCTTCAAAGTGGGAGGTGATCTCATCTGGGCTATATGCTCTCTGTAAAAGCCTATTGTTTAAGTTTGACAACTCTTGTAAGAAGCTATCATAGTTTGGATTCATCCTGGATGCTCTTATCGCCTGTCCCCTTATCAAGTTCTTATAAATGTAATTGGGGTGCATACTTTCCCGATGTAAAAGGGAGTTCCTGTAGCACGTTTTTCTAAAAACTCCAGTATTGAGCATCCCATTTGGTAGTCTGTCAACAAAATCATCCAAAAAAGTAATGCAACTATCCAGGACAAACAGCTTATTACGTTCCCAGTCCAGCATGACAAGGTTGGCGTAGCTATTGTCACATGAAGTGCTCATAGCCATGCCATCCTTCTGAATATAAGCTACCGCATTAAAAAGAAAGATATTATTTTCCAGTGTCCTGGATAGTTTCAAGAAACGTGGTTTTCTATGCACGTTTTGTTGATGATTTTTTCCTCCTGTGGACTGGTACAGATAAAGCCCTGGATGACTTCCATAAAGAGATTAATAGACTAACCATTTTTTTTTAACTTTTCTATTGAAAGTTCGATTGTTTGTACTAGTATTTATTTTTGCTGCTTGAATAAGCCTGAGTGACTGCTGGATTTATGCTGATTTTTGTTGCCAGCCTTGGTTTGCTCCTGTACTTCTCTTTTGGATTATTTAGTTATTTTATTAGTAAGAGGAGCATTTGTACCGTGATAACACTTACTCTTATAGTATATGAATAGAAGACAATAAACAATAGTTATACAGGACAGCTATAGCAATGACATATAGGCCACTACAGTGCAAGATCTGCTCAGACATCACTCTGTAACCCAGTCTCCAATGTCTTTAGAGAGTTCATAGGTTCATAGGTTCATACTAGGCTATCTGCCCTAGGGCATTTATAAACTTAGCCAGAGTGTGTTTGGCTTTCGCCACCCATTTTAAATTAATTTTGCTATGCCCTTTTTCGAGGTTAGTATACTGTGCCTCTGTCTAACAGTGACACAGAAGTGATCCCCGGGGTAAGCCTACGATCTCCCATCCACTCATCAAGATTCCTCTTGAAGAGAGTCAATGAGGGACTCTGCCTAACCTGGACTGGGATTTTATTCCAGAGTGAAGGGAGCCTCTGGGTTATGAATCTGTCCCTCCAGCATGTCCTATTTATTTCAGAGCTGAGGTTCAAGTCTCTCGAGCGTGTAGCTCGATGGGATTTGGATTTTCTGAGGTGCAGCATGTCCATTAATTCCGGGTTGCACATGGCTTTATACGTCAGGCACAGATCACCTCTGAGCAGGCGGTATGCCACTGAGTAGAGCTGGGGTTTCTGTAACCGGGCAGCATATGGCATCTGTTTGAGCCCTTTGATCCTCTTGGTGAGGTACTTTTGGGGTCTTTCCAGTTGCTGCAGGTGTCTGGTAAGGTACATCCCAAAAGGGGATTGTACTCAATTATGGGCCTGATGAGGGATGAGTAAAGAGGCACGATGACCTCCCCTGATCTAGATGTGAATCCCTTCATGATTAGGTGGGCTATATAAAATGTTTTTCTAACCACTCTGGCCACGTGGTTGTCAAATGAGAGATTGCTATCAACTTGGGTCCCCAGGTCCCTAATTACTTCTTCTGTACTTAATGGATTACCACCTATGTGGTAATTTGTGGGCACTTTGTTTTGCCAAGGGGATGACTATACACTTTTTGGCATTTAGCTTGGGGCCATGGCTCTGGCACCAGTTGTCTGTTTCTATGAGGCCCTTTTGGAGGATGCTTGTGTCGGCTGGAGAGTTGATTATGGCACCCAGTTTGCAGTCATCTGCGAACTTGGTCAGCCACAGTCCTTCCGTGTTGGCCTGTACCTCAGAGAAATATATACCGAACAAGAGAGGTCCGAGGACTGAGCCTTGTGGGATGCCACTTGTAACTGGTTTGAAGTCTGACATGGCTCCAGCAATTCTAACCATGTGGGTTTTGTCCTTGAGCCAGTTTGCAACCCATCTAGTGACATAGGGGTTTATCTTTAAGCTGGTGAGCTTATCTATAATGCCCGAGTGGGGTATTGTATCGAAGGCTTTTGCGAGGTCCAGGTAGGCTGTGTGGACCACCTTCCCCTCGTCAATGGCCTTGGTGACTGTTTCAAAGAAATTGACCAGGTTTAAGAGGCAGGATCTGCCCTTAACAAAGCCAAACTGAGTAGGATCCAGTGTCTGTAGGTCCCCAATATCTTTATTTATGAGATCCATGATGATCCTTTCCATAGCTTTGCAGACCAAGCTAGTCAGGCTTATGGGGCGATAGTTTCCAGGATCTGTTGAGGCACCACCTTTGTGGAGAGGGACCACTGTTGCTGTACGCCACTCTTTGGGTACATATCCTGTAGTAAGGCTGAGATTGAACAGTAGTTTTATGTTTGGGTTTAGTTCTTCTTGGAGTTCATGTAGGACGCAGCCCGGGACACCGTCTGGTCCCATTGATGCTGTGTTTTTTGGTTTGGAGAGGGCGGCTCTTACCTGAGCATCTGAGATGTCAGTGGGGCAGCACTCTGCTGGGATAGATATTTGCCCTTTTGGTGGTGGGGGGGGGGAGTTTGCGCTGAACCTGTCAGCTAGGATGTTGGCAATATCTGTGGGTTTGATGTATTTTTTGTCATTTTGGACTAATTCTGAGCATATCTGGGAATTCCCACCCAGCTTCCTAACATAACTAAAGAAAGCCTTGTGATTATCCTTAGTGTCCTGTGCAATATTTCTCTCGAAGCTGGCCTTAGACGATTTTATGAGTGCCCGTAGTTTTTTGCTAATACTGATCAGAGATGCCTTTCCTTTTTGGGATTTTGCTCTATCATGTAGTAGCTTCCTCCTTCTATTGTATAGATGGTTTATGGCTGGGGTCCACCAGACAGGATGTCTGCCTTTGGAGGATTGGGTCTTGTTTTTGTTTGGGTTTGCATGATCCATGCATTCCTGAATGTGTTCATAGAATGCGTTTATAAAGGATTCTGCGGTCTGGGCCGTATTTTCCACAGGCTCGGGGGCTTTGAAGGATTCCACCTCAGTTTTGAGGAGTGTGAAATTTGCTTTAGAGAAGTTTTTCACTGTGGTTTTCTGGGCAGGGGGTAGGGTCGGGATGTGAATATCCAGTGAGATTAGTTTATGGTCTGATCTTACCAGTGAGGGATACACTTCTAGTCTGGAGCATAGAGTCCCCATGTTGGTGATGATAAGGTCCAGTATGTTTTGCCCTCTTGTGGGAGTGGTAACAAGTTGTTCCATAGCATTTGAGTTTATAAATTCGAGGAACCTTTGGGCTAGGGTGTTGGAGCTGAGTAATGCTCCCAGTCTATGTTTGGGTAGTTGAAGTCACCCAATATAATGGTGTTTGGAGAGACCTTCATATTTTCCAGTGTTCTCAGGAAGGCCGAGTGGGGTTCCTGGGTTTGGGAGGGTGGTCTGTAGCAGGCTATAAACTGGAAGGCAGTTTTACCCACTGTTAGTTGCACATGGATAGTCTCTGATGCTTCGTGCTGTGCCACCAACCTGGAGGTGTGGGTATCTTTGACGAATATTGATACTCCCCCTCCTTTTGTGGTTTGGTCCAAGTTTTGGGGCCGAAAAGCATGGTATGAGGTATAACCTGGTAGTGCTGGGGTGTTCTCAGGAGCCTTGAATCAGGTTTCTGTTACTGCACAGATATCAATGTTCTCCATGCTAAGAAGAGTTTCAAGTGCATGCATCTTGAGGTTTAGACTTCTGGCGTTGAGTAGCATTACCCTTAGTTTCTTATCCCTTGTGATACCTATGGAGGTGGGTTTATCTTTTGAGCCTTGCCTAAAAAAGGCACTATGGGGGAAGCAAGAGCCTTTGCCAATATCTGAAAGCCCAGGGGTGACAGGTGCAAGCTGTCCCTAGCGAAGCATCGTGGCTTGTCGAGCATGTCATCCCAGGCTGACAGGCATTGGATCCCCTTTGAATGACACCATTACTTAAGCCAATTGTTGAAATTGATCATCTTGTCTTCATATTGTGGCACCATTCTTGGTGAGGGTAAGATGCTACTCAAGGTCAGGGTCATACCGGCCTGGGCTACATGCTCAGAGAGCTCCTCTATGTCTCTTTTCATGTAGTCCAGGGAGGTACGTCTCAGGTCATTCACACCAGCATGGACAATAACCGAGTCATATTTGTACTTTCCTTGGAGTGACCTGAGTGCTTGTGTTATGTGGCGGATCCTAGCGCCCGACAGGCAGCTCACCATGACCTTCTCCTTGTTCAGCCTAGTGAGCGGGACATCAGTGTGCCTGACGATAGTCACCTATTACAAGTGTATCAGGTGTGTTGTTTAGCCTTAAGGGCTGTGACTGTTCAGCACACTGGCTTTGTGAGCTATGTGTTGCATGTGTTTTGTTTTGGGGTAGTGGTTGCTTGGGTGTCTGCTTTGGAGGTCTCTGCTGCTTAGGCAAATTTTTATTTAGAGCTTGCGAGTATGTTTTTGTGTGTTTATGTGTTTGGTTTGCTGTTGTGGTAGGTCTATGTGAGACTGGAATTGTAGTGAGTGTAGTTTCCTTCTCCTCCTAACTGGTTACACCAGTACTAAGTTGAGAGAGCTTAGCCTCCAGTTTGGTTATATGGTTGCATCTCTCACATGTGTTGGAATTTGTTGGGAGGAGGAGAGGGTTGTCTGTGTACATGAGGCAGTTGTAACATTGCCTCAAGATTCCCAGATTCACCAGCTGGACTGGAGAGGAGATTGACAACTGACCTTTGGACATGCTAGAATAGTATTGGGAATTCCTTTATCATTGAAAAAAAGGGCCAATAGGGAACAAGGTACTCAAGGGGAGTTTGTGAGGGTGTAGTGCTTTTAATTTTTTAGTGCTGACTTATATAATTGCTTTAGTGAGCAAGTGCCAGGTAACTTAAATGCAATGTGTTACAGGTAACTTAAATGCAAAAATGACAAACAGTAACTTTCTTTCAAGTGAAACAAGGAAATAAGTACAGTAAGCAATGCAGATATCACTAGGGATCCACAGAAGCACTGAAAAGCCGTGTTTTAGGTGGAATTAGCATTTCAGGGAAATAACAAGCAAACAAACAAAGCTAGATTCAGCAGGCCTGGATCTAGTCTATGCTACAGCAAACAAGGTGTACCAATTTCAGTAAGAAACAGTTCAAATATGCAGGCACTATAAGCCTTTAACCAGAAATTCCCATTTGGCAATGTTGCTCACATTTAAGCTTAATACATTTTAACATCTCAGTATGGCATACATTAAACATCTTAGAAACATAGTTCTGATTCTGAACATAGTTCTCCCTTTAAAATATTCAGCTTCTGCAATATAATCCCTCTTTTGTCACCCAACATTCAGTGACACCTTTGTCCTACAACTTGCTCAAAACAGCATTGTGTCAATTCTTTTGATACCTTCATTAAGTGCCTTTCACAAATATCCAAGTGCATCATTCTAGGAAAGCATCAAACATCTGGCAGTACTTTGTATGCATCCCAAAACAGGTTGCATTTTGAAGGTGCAGAATAAAATGATTGGCAGTGGTCACCAAGGGAGTTAGGCAGAGCCATCTCCATACAATGCTGATGACGTAAAGGTCAGACATGGTAACTTTATTTGTTGTTAGGTTTGGTTGGTGTGGCAACTGAGTTAAGCTGGGTTTGGAGGCTTTCTGTTGAAGCTGTTGTTGGGTTACCTTGTCAGTTGAGATAAAGTCACTTAACATAATAAGATTCTGATTGGCAGAGTTGTGTAATAAGTTCTGCAGTATTTCTTCAGTTTTGCAGAGGAAGGAGGAGAAATATAAACCAAACTGATGTTAAGGTCTATGTGGTTTTGCATTACTGTGTGGTGAATTACCCTTTTGAAGTAAGGATAGTTTATGGAAGCATCAAGTAGTATACTTTATTCCAGCTCTCTTATCATAAAAACAGTGAAATTTTGTTTGCCTATACTAGCAGGGGTAGAATTTGTCCCTGAGCCATGACTCTGATGTATAATATATCACAATTATTGTTCCAAGGATTCATAGTCTAGATGGGGTTCCTGTGAGACTGCTAGTGGAAGCTGATGAGCATAGCTGAGCTAGAAAGCATGAAGACTAACTGGATTAGAAGTGTACTGGTATTAACTGGCAATCCAGTTCCGGAATTAGGCTGAATATTTTCTATTTTAGGAAGATAAAGCTAATACAGTTAAAGGATGAATAATACTTTTTGATAGCTGTGGGTTTATGATAATACATAGGGAAATATATGCTTTTAGAGCAAAGAAACTCTAATGAGCAGATGATTGCTAGATAGGTAAGTAGCCTGACTTGATATAAAATACACTATCACAGACATATTTTGACTTGTGAAGTCCTTTGAGTTACAGGCATATAATGTATTCTTTTGTTTTTGGAAAGGGATACAGTGTCTATAAGTTATAGCTGAGAATTATGCCTGAAACCAGCATTAAGATGAATGCATAATTCTGAGATGTTTGCTTAGGACAGACTGTAAGTATAACTGAGGGTAAGATTGCTGGGAAATTGACAGAAGCAGTCAAGTGTTCGCATGTTGTTGTTGTCTTTCAGCTTTTCCCGGTTAGGGGTCGCCACAGCGGAACTCCCATCCGCTAATGATTGGCAGTAAATTTTCACGAATTCTGAGGTGCCAGCTCGACATTCAACCTTCAACTAAGGCATACCCATTTACGTATGTCTTTCGAACACCCACCAAACTGTGAGGAGGACATGCAGAATCCACACAGAAGGCACTCCCCACACTCCAGCCGAGAATCAAACGGGAGAACCTCTTGCTGTGAGGCAACAATGCTACCGCTGCACCACCATGGAAGTTAGTCAACTGTTCGCATATAGTGTGTGAATCAGTCTGTCCATGCATTCACAATATTGACTGAGTACCTTAACTGCAACTTCAGTTGTATGGCCACACACACACACACACACACACACACACACACACACACACACACACACACACACACACACACACACTCACACACTCACACATGTATGCACGCATGCACACACACACACACACACACACACACACACACACACACACACATACACACACACATGTATGCACACACACATACACACACACACACACACACACACACACACACACACACAATTTAATAAGTAGGCTTTTCAGCAAGTACAAAATACTCAGCAATCAGCTACAAGTTCTACTATCAAACTGCATACAGATAATAATGAAAATAGAGTGCCATAGGATTTACAAAAGAGAGTCAAAACAAGTAGCCACAAACAAAGAATCACCAGCATAGTGGTAGGAGTTATAACAGCCTACACCTTCTGCACATAAATATCATTTTGTCCTACATGAAGGTAGAAATAGAAGAATAAAAAATACTGTACCTAAGTACATTCAATATCAGTTCACTGGTCTACCTGATTTACAAGGATTGCTTCTACTAACTTTGGAGGAGAGAGATGTCACCTGTACGGAGAAAAGACCTGTACCCTGATGTGTGAAGGTAAATATCTGTACTATAATAGCAGGGTATTCTATCTAGGATATTATATCATTGTTACCTTTGTCCTCAAAAATATTGTTATTCTTTTTCAAAGGAACAATAACATCATCTGCATACCTCAGTAATAATATATCTGCTCACAGAGAGCCATGGATCTTTAATACTGCAGATGTGAAAATGTCACATTCTATAAAGGTCATTTAAATCTCTAACAAGCCAAGTTTCATAACTAGCAGTTAATATTTTTCTCACTTGTACTTTGCTAAAATATTTCAAGAATAACAAGACTTCTTTAGCCTTTAATGACCAGCTGATATTAAGAAATATTCAGTGGTGTAACTGTCATGTATGTAGGTTTGGTAAATCTGGGATACAACAAATTAAAAGATCTTCAGATAACCTGTCAGATCATTATTGACATGTATTCAAGTCTGGAAACCAGCTCAGAACATTTACAAATTATATAATGACAGATCTGAAAGACACTTAAATAACCGTGAAAGTAAGACAGGCAGAGTAGTTAAATGAAAAGTTGCAAGAAAAGTGTATTTGAAGGACTTTATGAATAATATCTGTTATAATAAAGACAGGGAGGGCATTTTAATGTTATAAGGTGCAGCAGTATGAGCTACATCAGCATGGAGGTGCTTAGGTCAAATGGCAGTGGAGTTTTTAACTAGATTGTTTAATGAAATTTTGGAAAGTGAGAGGATGCCTGAGGAATGGAGAAAAAGTCTTTTGGTACCAATTTTTAAGAATAAGGGTGATGTGCAGAGCTGTAGCAACTACAGAGGGATTAAACTGATCAGTCACAGCATGAAGTTATGGGAAATAGTAGTGGAAGCTAGGTTAAGAAGGGACATGATGACTAGTGACCAGCAGTATGGTTTCATGCCGGGAAAGAGCACTACAGATGCAACGTTTGCGCTGAGATTATTGATGGAGAAGTACAGAGAAGGTCAGAAGGAGTTGCATTGTGTTTTTGTAGACTTAGAGAAAGCATATGACAGGGTGCCTAGAGAGGAATTGTGGTATTGTATGAGGAAGTTGGGAGTGTCAGCGAAGTATTTAAGAGTGGTACAGGATATATACGAGGGTAGTGTGAGAGCGGTGAGGGCAGCGGTGGGAGTGACAGATGCATTTAAGGTGAAGGTGGAATTACATCAAGGATCAGCTCTGAGCCCTTTCTTATTTTCTATGGTGATGGACAGGTTGACAGACGAGATCAGACAGGAGTCCCAGTGGACTATGATGTTTGCAGATGACATTGTGATCTGTAGTGAGAGTAGGGAACAGGTGGAGGAGACCCTGGAGAGATGGAGATATGCTCTAGAGAGAAGAGGAATGAAGGTCAGCAGGACTAAGACAGAATATATGTGTTTGAATGAGAGGGAGGGTAGAGGAATGGTGAGGATACAAGGAGTAGAGGTGGCGAAGGTTGATGAGTTTAAATACTTGGGATCAATAGTTCAGAGTAATGGTGAGTGAGGAAGAGAGGTGAAGAAGAGAGTACAGGCAGGATGGAGTGGGTGGACAAGAGTGTCAGGAGTGATTTGTGACAGACGAGTACCAGTAAGAGTGAAAGGGATGGTCTACAAGAGGGTAGTGAGACCAGCTATGTTATATGGGTTGGAGACAGTGGCATTGATAAATAGGCAGGAGTTAAAGCTGGATGTGGAAGAGTTAAAGATGTTAAGATTTGCACTGGGTGCAACAAGGGTGGACAGGCTTAGGAATAAGTATATTAGAGGGTCAGCCCAGGTTGGAAGGCTTGGAGACAAAGCCAGAGAGGCAAGATTACATTGGTTTGGACATGTGCTGAGGAGGGATGCTGAGTATACTGGGAAAAGATGCTAAGGATGAAGCTACCAGGTAACAAGAAAAGAGGAAGGCCTAAGATAAGGTTTATGGATGTGGTGAGAGAGGACATGCAGGTGGTTGGTGTGACAGAGCAAGATGCAGAGGATAGGAAGAAATGGAAACAGATGATCCGCTGTGGCAACCTCTAATGGAAACAGACGAAAGAAGATGATGATGAGTGTGAGCTACATCAAAACTTTGTGTGAACCGTTGGTCTTATTTAATTTCAGGACAGACTAGGAATGCATTGTTAAATTCAGACACTGAAAAAGAAATGAGAACAATCTGAACAGCAGTTGGCTATCAATTCTTGTTTCAGTTATAGAAATGTAATAACAAATGATAGAGCCATGCTCTAATTGTACACCAACAGCCAGGGAAGATACCTGACAGTTCTAATTCTAGAATTATATGTTTAAGTCAAATTTGGTTTCACATTTTATTTGTGCTTGTTTTCTGAACTAATGTGCTTTTTAAGCTGGCAAAACAGACCGTTTAATCATCATATAATCATAAAAATGCACATGAAGAAGCTCATGAGGTCAAGGCCATAGAACTTTAATGATGATTAACAATAACCTTTACCTTCAAGAAAACAATTCTCCACCAGAATTTTGAAGTTTAGAAAACTGCTCTCAATCTGCAACAAAATGAGTTTTTATGTTCACAGCTAAATTTCTGTTTTAATGCAAAAATACATTTTTATAAGACTTTGCAATTATTTTGCCATACAAAATATATTTTCTGATGACTTTGCAATTAGAAATATTTTGCAGCAGAACTTTTAACTGTGTTCATGTAAGTACTCTACAATCTTTTAAATTATGTATTGTGATGCCCCAACACTGGCCCAGTAATCAAGGAGCCTCAATCCTCATCACTGGCAACAGTGGGGAACTTACACCCTGGGAGAATGACAAGTACACACAGAATAAAGTGCAATTTCCCTTAAGAGCTCACAGAGATCACAGTCAGTCTGGGGCTGTTTTCTCCCTCTTTCACCATATCCCCAATAATACTTTCCACTGGCACAGCTATAGGGTTGATATCTCAGCTGAGTGGCCAAACCAAGATCTCCAGTACCCTCTCTATCCAACCAGTGCTTTGTGTCCCTGCCAAAGTAGCTGACACACAAACTCTTTGAGATATGATTTATATACAAACACACACACGCTCCTGGGAAAGGCTGGCACAGGTTTAATAGCCATGGCCCCTTCTGCCCAGACTATAAGGTAGTTTCCACTGCCATCAGCCACTACTTATCAGCTACTTTAAGGCTCTTAACAAAGGGTGTCCAATCCTAATGTGTAATGTTACTATTAATCTAAATGGTAGTCTGACCAAGAGCAAGACTATTTAGATGTGGCCTGTACAGCGTCAACAAATAGATATGTGAGTACTCTAAGAGCTTAAATATCTCTAAACAGACCAGCCACAATTAAAAGGTTTAAATATACTTAATAATAAATAAGCAAAGAACAAGACAATCCTATTCCAATAGGGCATGCTGTGGTTACATTTTAGTTGATACTTTACACTCACTTCTGTATAAATCATATCAATAGTCACAAACGACATAATTATTTACAAAATTCCCAATAACTGGGCTGGCAGTTTGATGTGTATGATGACTTTTATGGCCTAAAGCATTCATTTTGCATCATAGTTTGTAGCACTTAAATTTTTTTTGTGACAGAATCAAGTACATGACAATGTGTCAAATAATTTTTTGTCAAACTCTTTTGAACTGTATGTATCAAATATTTGTTGAGTCACTCAGATGACATTTGATCTGGCTGTATCAGACAGTAAGAATATTCTCCTGGAAAGCTTCCACAACCAGATACTTAATTGTTCTGCATAAAATCTCCATTAGAATCTGCACTGCATTGCAAAAACAGCAGTACTACAAATAGTATGAATATTATGCACAAAAACATGTAAGTATGTTCACATGAACACAGATCAATAAAGTGGAAAGGCTATGAGCTGATAATGAACAGTCATCTAGTTTGGGTTTGAATCCCTCAGTTTCCATTTGCTTTCTGTGGGATTGTGAGCAAGTCATTAAACCAACCAGAGTCACTGGATCACAGACCAGTTAACTGGAGTAAAATATCACAATTTCACAGTAAAAACAAACAAATACAGGACTTCAAAAATGCCAAGACTTTTTAGCAAAACCACAAAGCTTTCAGGATGAATTCCCTTCATCAGCGTTCACAAACAAAGTTAACAAGTTAGTTTAAATACAATATTGAAAACAACCGTATGCGGTGGTGGTGCTACGGTAGCGTTGTCGCCTCACAGTAAGACGCTGTCCAGTTTGATTCTCAGCTAGAGCGTCTTCTGCGTGGAGACATGCGTGAATGGGCGTACATTCTTTGAAGGTTGTGCGTCAGGCCTGGCAAGCCGGTATGTAAAAATTAACTGCCAATCATTAGCGGACTGGAGTGTGGCGACCCCTAACTGGGAAAAGCCGAAAGACACAAACATTTAAAACAACCGCATGACACAGAACCCCCAATAAGATTTCAGTACAATTAGTTTAAATATAGAATTAAAGTCATAGAAACTTTAATTAAATATCATAGCAAAAGCAAAAATAAATAACATTCATAAAGGGATTGCAGAAGTCGAAGATGGTCATTATCAATATTTAAAGCTGGCCATATATTCGCTTCATCCATATTAGTTTCTGGTATAGTAAATTCATCTAAAGCATATATTGACCCCTTATTATGTAATTTTTCTTTTACATTCAGTTCATTTTAAGGCAGGAAGAAATATTCCCTACTTTAAAATCATTAATGTCTCTAGCAAGCTTACGTTTCTTGATAACTTCATTTCGCAATTTGAAAGTATGTATCCGCTCAAGCATATTATTGTAAAATGATACATTGTCACTAAAAGTAGGCATTCCAGAAACATTGTTTTCTATTTGTGTAATTTATTTCTGTAGATCTTTTTTCAACAGTGTTAAAAAAATTGGTTCATTAAGCACATATAATCAGTGCTTAACTTTAGATTGAGTCCTTGCCACTTTTTAAGCAGTTTGGGAAACGTGGTCCCATAAATTGGCATATTAAGGATCTGAAGACCTTGTGGTAGGAACCCCAGCTATAAATATGCTTGAAAGCTCAAGCGCTGCCATTGCAAACACTTGAAAGTCTGTACCTTTCTCTCCAGTAGCTGCACCTGCATAACAAAATCATCATCACGTCTAAGGGCACTCTCATTATTGTGTAGCTTCAGATAACAAAGGATTAGGGATTACAGTGAGAATATCATACACTGATCAGTTGGTATTCTGTGAAATATTCAGCTCCATACCACTATCACAGGAAAAACTGTGTCCAACAATAAAATTTCCATTTCAAGGTGCTTAGAATCGATCCAAAAAATAAGTATAATCAGAATCACTGGATCACAGACCAGTTAATTGGAGTCAGTGGTCACAACTCCACAGTAAAACTAAACAAATACCAGACTCCAAAAATGGCAAGATTCTTTAATAAAACCACTTTGGTTTCTATGCAGGGAAATGGACAAAGAGACTTACAGATCAAATAGTAGAACATCAGTCTGATATAAGAAGACAAATTATTACAAACTCCCTCGCTAAACACATAATAGAATATGGTTTGAATCATATTTATCAGTAGAGAGTTCATAGGTTCATAGGTGTGTACTAGGCTAATGGCCCTGGAGCCTTTACAAGCCTAGCCCATAGAAGTGCCCAGGCATCATGTCGCCCAACGTTAGTTCCGAGTGCCTCTAATAAATAGAGCCACTGGAGTAATCCCCGGGGTGAACTTTCTATTTCCCATCCACTCATGTTGTAGAGCTATTAGTTAAAAATATAAGAGGTGGCCAGAGATGAACCAACTGGAACTGAGATCTTTAGAAAAGGGTAGGAGCAAACTACATAGGAAAAAAATTGAATTGTGGGAGCAATACATACAAGGGAGGAATGAGGTTTAAAAAGCAGCAAGACTTAAATGATCCATGTAATGTTTGACTGAAAAAGATTGGGTAGATTATAAGTGATATATGATGCTTGCAACTGGGAGTGTATCAGTATGGTTTGTTATGTAGAATGCTTACAACTAGGATTGCTTCAGTTTGTTTTGTTTTCATTTGTGTAAATGTACGATTGTCTGTGTAATAAGTTATGGTTTAATAAAGATGCTTCTTGTTTAAAAAAAAAGACAGGAATTGAATAATTTATGTAATGTTGCTTAGGTTATATGATATATAGCAATATATGCAAAGTAAATGTTTGTTATGTTAATTACAGTGTGATTACTTTTATATGAATGTAAATTTGCCTATGTCACAACTGATAATTCAATAAAGGTGTTTGGAAAAATATAAGAAGGGTGATACCAGTAATAGATTAGCAGTAATGGAGTACAATTGGATTTTACATCTGGAAGCTGATCGCATACCTGGCTTAATTACTGCAGTTAGTATAAAGTCTATTTTCAAAGAGAAGCAAAGGAAGTTAAAATAAATTGCTTATAAATATTAAATTGCTTTTATAAGTATTTATGAATGTTATTTATTTTTACTTTTGCTATGGTATTTAGTGAACGTTTCTATAACTTTAATTCTGTATTTAAACTAATTGCTACTGAAGTCTTATTGGGGGCTCTGTGTCTTGTGATTGTTTTAAATATTGTATTTAAACTGACTTGTTCATTTTGTTTGTGAACACTGATGAAGGGAATTCATCCCGATAGCTTTGTGGTTTTATTAAAGAGTCTTGGCATTTTTGGAGTCTAGTATTTGTTTGTTTTTACTGAAGTCATTAAACCATGCGGTGCCACCTGGCCACCCATTGTAAAGGGGTACTTCTACCTTGCAGAGTAAACTAGTTAAATTAAAAATTGTGATATTTAAAAATGTACACCAGAAAAACAAGCATCAGCTTACATTTGGGACTCAGACAAATACTGGTTATCTTTATTTTAACGCAAGGAAGATTATAAAAAGTAAGGTTCCCATTTACTCCAAGACCATTAGAAGTACTGACTGCTATTTTCTCCTGGATGGAGTAGCATCAGAAAATAGATGCAGTAGGTATTTGCACTTGCCATATTATTGTTTTTGTTTTGTTTTTTTAAAATACATTGTTCTTTAAGAACTGAATGTTCAGTGTCTGTTCATTGATATAGTGATAGATGTGCTGAGTTTTGTTAAACTGTCTTGTGAGTTCTATACATTAGAGATGATTGCTTTTTGTTCACTTTTTCCTATTTTATTTAGTTTACTTTGCATATTATCAGTATTCACCTCTGCTGCTTTTATAGAACATATAATTCTTCCATCGCTTTTACATACACAGCAGGTAATATATGTTTAACCCATGTTTTATAGGAACATCAAACTTTGTTATGCTCAGTTATATCCTGTGCTGTTTCAAATAGCAGTGCACAAATTATTAAGCCAGATACACATTACATCAGCATGATCTTTTGCAACTAGATTCAATGCTACCAACAGGCATTTTAACAGCCAACATGATAAAACATCAGTATTAGATCACAGCCAAGGTATTAAAAAATGCATTTATAGTCAGACCCCCGCCATATTAATGGACAAGATCTATACTGTTAGTTATTTCATAATGGAGCACAGAACAAAAATATTAAGAGGAAAACACAGAGCATTCCCAAAGACTGTAGAAATAGTATCTTTAAAACCTATGCATGTGACAGAGAAAGCTCTAAAACCAGTTGCTTGACATAGGAAACCTACAACTTTATTGTGTGCCATTTTGCCAGATCATAAAAGTTTGCAATAAGAACTTTGACATTTTTTGTTGCCATTTTAATTTCTTGGAACATGGTATGTTTCATATATTGTGTTGTCTTTCTAGGTCAAAGGAGCAAGAGAGAAGAAAAATATAAGTTTTACTTTGTTTTGCAGTTTGTCCCTTTATTCCAAGGCAGTGTGACCTCAGAGTTGGTATATATAAACACGGTGGGTGTAGGGGTGATACTGTCTTAGAAAACATTTTTTATGAGTATTTGATGAGACTTCCGGTGTCTTTACATTACGCTGTGATTTTTGGGTGGCTTTAAATGTTTCCATGCTTATTAATCTAGTGTTGATTAAATGACACATAGTTAATTACAGTGGCACTATACAACATGTCATTGTTGTGATGTTACTATTGGACCTGTGAAGGTTAACTTTTAATTTTTCAATGATGTCATCAAAAATCTTACATGAGAATGTAGTGCACATGGATATGATGGGAAAAATATTAACCCGTCTTTATTTTTCCACAAAAAAATTACATGTGACAAAAAAATAAAACTACATGTCCTTATACAGAATTTTACTGCAGTGAGTAGTTTTTCATTTTGCTTAAAGCTTGATATTAGAGACTACATAACCACTATTACAGGAATGAACACTATTTAAAAAATCATTTATTTTCCTGTAGATATATTGCTAAATCCAAAAAAAGCTTATTCTAGTAACTGAATGGAATCCAAGCAAGTAGTACAAAGTTCAAAAAATAAAGCATGAATCAAACCATCAGTTGATGTTCTTAAAATTCATTTAATTGCAAAATGCAAATAGCAAAAACAAGACAATCCAAGAGGTAAAAGCACCATAAATTGCAATGCTTTCAAGTCCGTAGACCCTTTCTCAATGGATAACATGAAAACTACTTCACACTGCTTTTTTTATATACAAGTAAAAGGCACCAGCCTTCTCAATAAATCAATCACATTTTAATTGACTCTTAAAGTGTCCATACATTAAAACTCACATTGATAGCTAAAAAAGTGACAAAACACAAAATGATATAATGTAATAATGTAATAAATCTGGGTTTAACTTTCACAGATAATCTTTTTTCATTTTTAGAATAGGTTTGACACTATTCACACTGTTTAATCCCTAGTGGTGCATCTGCTCTAAAATAGTTAATCCTCCTAAATTCCATTAATTTTGTTTGATTAATAATGTCTCCACCATGTTTGTCCATATACAATCTTTGTAAGACTCTAAATTTAAATTTATGTTCATTTCTTTCAACCATAATATGTTTACTTAATGCATTTGTCTCCACCCTCCCTACAACTCTCAGATAGATGAGATGCTATCCTTGCTATATATGTATAATGTAATAATGTATAAAGATATAAAGTAATAATATCATAAATCTGGGTTTAACTTTCACAGATAATCTTGTTTCATTTTTAGAATAGGTTTGACACTATTCATACTGTTTAATCCCCAGTGGTGTATCTGCTCTAAAATAGTTAATCCTCCTAAATTCCATTAATTTTGTTTGATTATTCGATTCTCAGCTAGACCGTCTTCTGCGTGGAGACATGCATGAATGGGCGTACCTTAGTTGAAGGTTGTGTGTCAGGGCTGGTAACTCGGCATGTAAAAATCAACTACCAATCATTAGCGGACCAGAGTTCCACTGTGGCGACCCCTAACCGGGAAAAGCCAAAAGACACAAACAATAATGTCTCTACCATGTTTGTCCATATACAATCTTTGTAAGACTCTAAATTTAAATGTATGTCCATTTCTTCCAACCATAATATGCATTTGTCTCCACCCCCCCCCTCCCCACAACTCTCAGATAGATGAGACGCTATCCTTTATTTAAGTTTTTGGTTATTTTATTCCTGTACTGAATGATTCGTACTTTAGAAAGTTAGCAAGATAGATAACATTTTCAGTGTAGCAGGTGGCTGATACTTTAAATATAAAGTTCATATGTGCAATAGGATTTTTAAAAGTTGTATCAGTATTAATCATATTACAATACACACAGTTATGAAAAAAGAATAGTACCATTTTAAAATACAGTTTTAGGTTTATCTATTAATATCTCTTTGTACCAAAGAATTTGTTTTAAGTTCCTTTTGTCCTTAAAAATAAACAGGTTTCTCTCCAACAACTAATTTAACTTCAGCATTGGATCTCAATATAGCCCAATTCTTTTGTAGCATTTCTTTTATCAAAGAAGCATGTCTATTATATTTCATCACATAACCTAGAGAATAATTATTGTCACGGACATTTCTGTAATTAATAAGTCGTTGCATTCAAAACATATGGTTGACCTATACTGTCCCTACTAGAGCTAACAATTTCCATAGTTGAAGTCAACAGTTCTTTATCATACATTCTAGCACAAAAATCTGTACCCATATTATCCATGACGTCTTCTGACCATTCGGGTCATTTCAAAAGCCTCTCTTACTATAAAGTCTACTGGCTGTTAGGAACTGGTTCTTCACAGCACTTTTATAAATGTGTATTGGATACATTCTGTTATAGTGCACATATCTAGTAGTCTGAACTTATTTTTCATGTACCAAAGTATCTAATCTATTAACAACATGTTCTATAGTAATATCAAGAAAACTTATGCTTCTAGTTGAATACTTTATCAAAAAACACAAAAAATTAGTGGTTTTCTGTACATTAGCAACAAACATATCGAAAGTTTCAACTGTGTCATTCCAAACAAGGAATATATTATAAACAAAATGTTTATAAAAGGCTAGATGTTAATTACACAAAGCTATTGTACCAATGTGACATCATGAAAACACAATATTGCATACATCACATGGGTAAGGGCCAATCATGTTGCTGAGCAGTCACAAGACAGCAACAACCAAGACACAAATAGGTGTGATGCATACGTACTGATAACATGTGGAAATAAAGAAAACTGACCCATCTCACTATGTTATGTGTGAAATTTGTGAATAATGCATTTGTTGAGTTGCTGTCATCCCACCCATAGATATAGTGGGACAATATAAGCAGAACAAGTGCTTCTCACTTTCATGATGATAACTGCAAAAGTCAGATCTCTCACATACAGGGTCACAGTGTACTAGACTTAATACTATGCTCCACCACATACATAGCAGTACACACATACACATACAATTAAGGTGTAGCACCCCTGCCCTTATGGAGCAATGTATGCATTAAGTATGGCACATCATGTAAATGTGATTGCTTAATTCATGTATGCTATGTTAATGTGTGTCATACGTCAAGTGTAATCTACTCCACCTATGATACAATATCTGCAGTGTATGGTCAGACATATATAAGCTACACATATATGCTATGTCTGCACAATTGTGCCTATACATTACATTTTGTAAAAGTGCACATACCGTGATGACAGCATTACATAACTGGATCAAATGGGCAACACTTACGGTCCTGAGGGTCAACCCATGATGGGGTCAAACATGACCTCTCTAGTGAGAAGAAGTTCACTGTATGTTTGTTGAACGACAGCGCTAACAACAATAATCCAGATAAGAATTTTAAGGAACGCTCAGTTTGCCGTCTTTTTTACTTCACATATCTGCTCCAATACGTAATTATTGAAATGAAATACAAATATTCCATACCAGAATTTGAACCTAGGTGCATCCCTAAGACATTCACATTGACCTAGAGTGCAACAGTTTGAGTTAAGAGACAGCACAATGTATGGCATTATGACATATCCCATTGTATAGCAACAGTACATTTAACTGTTTTATAATGTAAAGACTAATATTTGTCTGTATTAATCAGCACATATACATATAAAAATATACTGTAAGATGCTTGTCAAACTGTTATGCATAACGGAGAAATCTGTAGTCATCCAAGGCCTAAACACTACAAGCAATAGTGAAGCACGGCTGTTAAATATATTTATACAAGACATACTGTATGCCTGCCAAGAAAATAGAGGGAGTGAACTGCTTAGGTTCAATGTCAAGTACATAAACAGCAATATTTACAAAATGACCTGCACTGGGCTTTGAACGCAAATGTAGATCATCAATCACTGTGACTCATTTCTTAAGCAATTGAGCTAATTGGCAGAACTGCTCATTCTTCCTTGTAATAAGAATTTCCATTGCATTTCATTCATATGATGTATGATGTATGTGTATAATTTTAAGTACATTGGTATTACTCTTATCAGTATAGCTATCCATGAAATCAAATTTAAACAGTCCCATAAACACATATGGCTAGGAAATACCTTTGTTATAATGTGGGTGTTAAGATGCGCATTATGAAACGTACTGTAGGTATCTGCAGGCTGGTGTCAGATCTCTGCAACCCTCTGGTGAACATCCTCAGCATCCTTCTGATGCAGGGCATCATATCAGTGATGGACTTGTGTACCGGTCCAGAAAATCCCAGTCCATTGGCAGTGCTGCCTCACAATTCAGTCCCAGGTCTCTTATCACAATGTACCTCAGGCATGCTCTCATACTCTGCTCATGTTCAGCATAGATCATGAGCATCAGGGTAATCTCTTCCTCCATCCATTTTATCACCAGGACTCTCCAAACCCTCTTCGTGTTTGACAGCTTCACTATTAAAACAAGAATTTTGTCAAAAAAATGCCTTCAGATAAATGCTAACTGAGGTCCCACTCACTTGTCATGTAGCAATGGTATAACTAGTAAATGCATCCAAATCACATTTTAAAATCTATGCATATAAGATAGTATCAGACTATTGGAGGGCATTGGGCATGTATCACAGATAGTCCCGTTGTAACACCAATGGGTAGTTGCAAGGAGTACCTTCCCAATACACTGAGTTATTGGTTAATACACCAAATTAATAGAAGTTACGCAGTCATGCACAAATGGGATTCTAAAACACTTAATGTTAATGAAGCTCATTAATAATAAAATAAAACTACCTGGTTCCCAGCTCTACTGCCCCCTTACATTCTCCTTTTTCTACCTCTTTCTCCAGTTACCCCTCCCCTATGCTTCACCTTTGCTACTTCAACTACCCTTCTCCCACTCTCCCCCTCAAATCTCTTTGCATCCACCTTTATCTCAACTATAACACCCCCCACCTTTACCTTTGCTACTTCAGCACCCTTGCCCCACTCTCTCCCCTCAGTCCTCTATTCACACATCTTTATCCTGAGTATTACACTATTCTCTACTAATACTACCCTTCTTCCCCTTCTTATAAAAACCCTCCATACTTCCCCTCTTCTCCTTCCTTAACCACCTGCCCCCTTCTGTTCATCAGTCCTCATCTAAACTAACTCCCACCCACACTACTTCACTTCAGATACCCTCTTGGTCTTCTTTCTGTCTTCGCCCTCTATCCAATACTTAGCACCTCTGAATCTATATTGCAACTCCATCATGGTGTAATGCCTCTCATGAAAAATACATTATTTGCTGTATCCTACTGAACTTTCTGTGTAAAATGTATATCTGAAATCACAACTGTCAATGCTTTTTTGTATATTACCTACATTTTAGATTTGCTTGGAAAGTCTCTTTTGTATATGGTGCATTTTCCTACACCCTTATACATGCTTTTTGTTTAAAACCATAACCTGTCCAACTCGCACAGACAAACATTCCAATAAGCAATCAACCCTAGATTGGATTCTGATTAATAGGCCTAACCTACACTAGCTAGTAGGATGCCTGCCAGATTCCCTCAGTGAACATTCCCCAACCTTTCTTTACAGAAAACGCATGCACACACAAAATAACATTTTCTACAAATACTTACGTAGCACTAAACATTTTTCCCTCTCTATTTTTAACCTATGTGTGACTGGTCAGCACTTAAACACCTCCAGCTTGACCTGGCTGTCCAATATTTTAATAACACCTTCCTTAACTTACTTAATAGCCTTGCTCCCACTAGGAATGTTCGCTTAAGAGCCAAACAACTACCATGGTTATCAAATGAAACCAAACTGCTACTTAAACATAGAGATAAGGCTTGGACAGCATACTTGACTACCAAAGATTCAGCTAGCCTCTTAGTATATAAACAGATTTGTAACTTAGCTAAAAAACAAATTAAAAAGGACAAACAAACCTAGTTCCTAGCCAGTCAACAAAAATACCTGAACAACCCTCAAACATTCTGGAAAAGCATTAACTATCTCCTTAGCCCTGGCCATACTTCTACCCCGGCTCCTGTCTCTCTGAACAGCACTGACACTTTAGCTACCCAGTTCAACTCTCACTTTATTAAGTCCATAACCACCTTATTAGGTACCCAAAGCACCAACCCATTTGCCATTCCTATTCCTATCTCAGACTACCCCAACCCCCTCACTTTTAATACCATTCAAACCAACTACATAAAAACTCCTCACCAAGCTTAATCCCTGTTGTCTTGCAGCTGACCAACTTCCTAATGAATTTCTAAAGATTTCGGCTCCTTCTATCGCTTACCCCATTTCTATCTTGATTAATCGTTCAATTACAGAACAGTACATCCCTTCTCTCTGGAATGTTTCACACATCATTCCCCTCCATAAAGGTGGACCCTCCAGAGAGCTAACCAGTTACTGTCCTATAGCCATCCTCTCCCCTCTTGTGAAGATATTAGAAAAATGCATCCACAAACAACTCCTACACCACCTGCTTAGTCTCACCCTACTGCCTAGCTCTCAGCATGGCTTTCGTCCTAAACATAGTACTAGCACAGCTCTAATATCTTTCACCAATACTATTCACAATCTCATAAATGAAGGTCACTATATCTCTTCCATCTTTCTAAATATGTCTAAAGCCTTTGACACTGTATCTCACCAACTATTTCTAGACAAACTCTCATCTTATGGCCTCACTAGTGCATTCCTAACCTGGTTCCACAGTTACTTTTCAATCCTCAGAAAGCAACTAAATGGACTAATAGTCTCTCCCCCCACTCCCCATCTCAGTTGACATACCCTAAGGCTCCATTCTTAGCCCCCTCCTCTTTACCATATTTACTAACAATCTCAGCTCAGCAATTCAACTGGTTCATATTGTCCAGTACACAGATGACTCCACACTTATATGCTCAGCCCCCTCACCTCAAGAACTTCAAATTAAAATGCAAACTTCCTTTCAGGACATAGAAAGATACCTCTCTGCACATCAATTCATACTTAATCCAAACAAAACTAAGATTATTGTCTTCAGAAACAAATTATCCAAACCTGGACAATTCCCTCTCACAATCCTGTCCTCTAATAAGACCATAATACAGCCCACTAGTCAGGCTAAACTGCTAGGTGTCATAATAGATGAGTTCCTAAAATTTGACAAGCATATCTCTATTACCATCAAGAAAGTTCACACCAAACTTGGCTCCCTGTATAGGGCTAAACCATACCTCACTCAGAGTGCCAGAATTGCCACTGCTCGGTCACACCTGCTTTCCACCCTCCTATATGGATCTCAGATATTTACAAACCTTCCTAACACTGAGCTCAATAACCTTGAATCCTGCTACAACAAAATTGCCAGGTTTGCTACTAATCAGCCTTTCAAGACTCACCACTGCACTGCCCTCTCCCAGCTCAACTGGTTAGAACTCCCTAATCTTTTATCACCCAACCAAATGACTATGGCCCACAAAATAATATACCAACCCAGTAACTGCCCCGCCCCCTCTAACCATGTCCAACCTAATACCATTACCCGGTCCCTAAGATCCTCCAACAAACTAATGCTAAAGGTATCCCACTCCCACAACTACCTTGGAGACTCCCTTTACTCCCACAAAATAGCCAAATTGTGGAACTGTCCTTCCACAGTCCATCACACAAAATCCTCATCACCATGAGTTCAAACTACTCCTAAACGATTATCTAGCCAAACACTGGCTTTGCTGTTGTTATTCACCTGGCTAATTCTACTACCTCCAATACCTTAGCCTACTTACCTCCAACTGTACTCTAACTCTGCTGACCAATATCAGCTTGCACTCTGTTTTTAATTTGTATGACAGAATTTTTTATTTTTATTTATTTTTATTTCAGAGATTCTGTGCATAACTAATAACTCCATGCTTTTTATCACTGTTAATATATATATATATATATATATATATATATATATATATATATATATATATATATATATATATATATATATATACATTTTATATATATATATATATATATATATATATATATATATATATATACATACTGTCTCTGATTTTATTTTATTTTTGTTTTGTGCACACTTGTAATTTAGTATTTCTAACCTAGCAATAGTCTCTGTAATTAATATTTCTGTTTGTTTACAGACACTGTATACATGTGCACTATTGTTTGCATTCTATACTGTTTTCTGTATTTATTAATTATAATTAATGTATGCTTTGTTAATGCTTGTGGAGCTTTTCTCCCCGGGCCTCCACTGAAAACGGGTTTCTGGTCCAGTCAGACATAACCCAGTTAACTTCTTCTTTCGGCTTTTCCCAGTTAGGGGTCGCCACAGCGGATCATCTGTCCGCTCATGATTGGCAGTGGAGTTTTGCAGCGTCGGGTTGCCAGCCCGGCGCCCAACCTTCCACAGAAGGCACACACATGCACACACTCACACCTAGGGCCAATTTAGAGTGTCCAATACACCTACAGCATGTCTTTGGGATGTGGGAGGAAACCGGAGCACCCGGAGGAAACCCATGCAACCACAGGGAGGACATGCAGACACCACACAGAAGGCACCCCAGCCGAGGATCGAACCAGAGAACCTCTTGCTGTGAGGCAGCAACGCTAACTGCTACACCATCGTGGCCGCCCACATAACCCAGTTAACAAATGTAATAAATAAATAAAATAAATAGTTAGTGGGAGTATGGTTTATATTCTTGGTAAAATACCAACATGTTAGTTATGCCTGTAAAGATTCTCAAATACAAATGTTTGGATGCAACTTATTTTTGTTTTTACCTGAATATTAGCTCTTGTCATGCCCGTGTTGTAAATGTTATGCTAAATGTCATTATTTACATTGTCATATTTTTTGCTATATTTTATTTTCTACTGTGGGCCTCCGCTGAAAATAGGTTTCTAACCCAGATGGACTTTCCCAGTTACCAAATGTTAAATAAATAAAACAATAAAAACTAATGTATGGTATGAATGGTACTTAAAAATACACACAGGTGCACTCCCTGCAAGGTATAACTGACTGACAGCTAGCTTCAAAGGAAAGCTGCCACCTGATAGCACTGGTGTGGGGGAATACATTATTGTCATTACATACCTAGGTTATATTTAATGCTTATAATTCAAATTATATCTGTTGCCAGGCCTTTTTTTTTTCAAACAAGTCTGCAATACAAACAAGCTGTAACATGATGGGTGTTTGTAGGTTTGAACAATTAGCATGAAGATGGGTATTTGGCTAAAAGCAAACAGACCCTGTGAAAAGTGGATGAAAATGGCAAACAATGACATCTTCTGTAAAGTGTGGTTAACCCTGACTGTGTCTGGTATGCTTAAGGAGAACAACAACTTTCAGGGGTTTCTATAAGTCGTACGTCAATAGTGTACAAAACTCTCTAATGCTTACTAATGTATGTTGTTATTGTTGTTGTTGTGTCTTTCGGCTTTTCCCGGTTAGGGGTCACCACAGCGGCACTCCGGTCCACTAATGTATGTACTATAGATAAATATAGAATGAAAAGATAGCCATTGTTCATTGTGATTAATCTGTACTGTCTGTGTTATGTTTATGGAGAATGACGACTTCTGAGGATTTCCTTAAGCTGTAAGTTTAATGTATGGTTTACAGCTATAGTCTGATGCTTAATTAAATAGCTGTAGTTGTTTGTACATTCAATCTGAAATATAGACAAGGTGAGGATGTCTTTGATTGTTCACTGTGTTGATATGTAAAGTAATGAGTGTATGGCACAAGGGTTCTGTGGCTGTCCTGTCGTTGTTGTATTGCCCTCTGTAATGGGTTCAAATCCCACACATAACCTATACAGATAATGTAATAAATTGTTACATGTGATGACGCTGTGGCATGTCATACATATTTAAACACTGTTTTCATATCCATTATGTTCTTAAATACATAACAGTAATATACATGATAAAATAATTATTTTGAATATCACACATTCGTAAGGAGTTAAGAGCAAGTAACTTGACAAAAGCATCATCATGTAAATTGTGAGCGTTCATGGAATGTGTAACGTGTGTATAACATTGTCTTCCAGATGTCAAACTGAAGTAAGGGTGACAATTTTCTCAACATTAGAATGACATTATAATCAAAGCTCTGTGCCAGCAAGGCCAAAGCTTCTTTGGATGGATTGGAAAATCCATGTGGAGGAATGAGTTTGGCTTGAACTGACTAACATGATCACTGCTGCTAGTGGTCACAACTGATCTCTTCAGACCTGTTGTCAACATTGGTCGGACATGATTGTCCATGCTGCTAGTTAAGTATGCCAATATGAGAGGTCAAGAAATGCCATGGGAGCTGGTCAACCATTAACTCCACCAAATGAGATCAAGGTTTTCCTGGCATCACATCACACCAGCAGTCATGAGAGTCATATACCCAGTGAAGCTGGTGTTCTAGAATGAACGTGTAAGTCATAACTTTAAAACCATTGCAGCATATACACTATCTCAGTCTTTAATGAATGTGCAAATTATTCATGTATTGCCATATTATTTTGTTTAGCAGGATAACTGCATAGGGAACGTGGTCACACACAAAACATGGATTCCCAACATAACTGTCATTGCATATTATGTTAACAAAGCAATACATACCTAAGACTTCAAGTAACACATGTGATGTTTGTATTTCTCAGTTACAAAGGTCTATTAACATCTGCACAACATCAACCAACGTCACACAAGAGTATCCATATACTATTATTGTGATTCATAGCTTTCTGTGCCTCTACCACTTGTCATGACAGTAGATTATCCTCCCCATGTTGATTGCTCATGTCATTATATATTACAGATATATCATCTCAAGACATGGCCCACAAAGATGCACCTACAGACAGACCAGGTATGGTTGGCTACCTTGTTTACATGGTATGGCAAAGTTGAGAACAACTATGATGTATGTTATTCATGATAATTTTTTTCAGTACTCAGGAACATCTGGACAACATGTTCATCATTTGTCATGCAAATGTCTCTATATCCTGTTAGTTTGTACTGCATTTGTCATCTGTCTTTGCCTGCAGTCATGACTGTAGAGCTTTCCCACATATTGATGTTCATGTTCCTTATCATCCTACTGGATCTATAGTGCCACAGGTAATACGGTCCCCAGACAGGGATGACATAAATGGTATGGCATTCGTTATGTTTAATACATGTCAGTATTAATAATCATGTCTGTGCACTACCTGATGACAGTGTTCTTCGTCACCTGCCTGGGACAACAGTAACCTTCACATCAGCTTCGGTCAAATGGTATGTGTCTATAGTATCTGTGTTATACCTTAGCTGGAATGTGACATGATGGCTGTTATTTGCTTACTGATGATGTATTGGTTTATATGATTCCCTATGACAGTTTCACTTCAAACCTCACCTCTGGCAGATGACTACCACCAGGACATGTCAAGTATGTTTTACTATTTTATTTATACCCAATTGTCAGCTGTGTGCAATACATAGAATACATGAAATGTCTCTATTATATAAGGCCCATGAACCTTGCCAAGGCACAACATCCTGGTAAGTCTACATCCGCATTAGCACTGTAGTCATAGCCCTTCCACTGCCTGCCTCCTTCAGTAGACCATCCACTGATCTCAAGTTGGAATATAATGCAGATGACTGTGGTAGCACAGCCCATGGCACACAGGTCATAGATTTGGGTTTATTGACAAGCGCGGAAGGGAACAGCAATGTGGATCATACTCTAGCCTCAGACATTGATGACAATGTAGCCAGGCATTCTGATGATGTGGTGACAGTGGCTGCCAGACATGATGCTGTCCATGAGTCATTGTCCAATGCAGATTCAGGTGATGAGGGTGACTCTTCCTCACAACCGAGAGGTACTGCCCATTGCAGGACACATGGAAGTGTTGATGCCAGTGCATGGATGTATGTCAGAAGGTGTCTGCCTACCATTAGAGGTGAATGAATGTTCCCAGTGACATCATGGAGCTGAGCTTTGTGCACTTGTCTATTCAACTGATCATGTAGCACACCAGCTGCATGTGTTATACAAAGTTCAGGAGCTCAGACTTAGTGACATAATGGCTTCATTGACTGCACAGGATGACAGTGTGTTGTCTGTTACACAATCTGTTTAAAGTCTTGTTACTGCAATGTTAGAGCAGTGTTGTAGTACTAACATGCCCTAACTGTGCTAAGCAAAGTACCTCCAGTGGGCGGAGCCCAGACCCTTTTTATTAGACCCACACTTGGCCATTAAACATCAATGTCTCTACTGCAGTGTGCAACACATCTGCTGATAGCCACTCCACAGTGCACCCCGCAGACACGTCCAGATGGTCACATCACAGTCATGTTATTTCTCATACTACACTTGCAAGTGTCACCACATCCTGCTCCTCCATTGAGCAACATGGGCCGAGTGTTTCCAGACATGTCAGGAGCAGCCAGGAATGCTGTGTGAGTCATCATCATGAGTGCCCTAGGCTGCATTAATGTAATACCAACAGTTGACCCAAAGATGCAAACATTAAAGCAAGACATCACATAATGCATTATCGTTGTCAATATCATCACTATTTCCCATGTGTGCCTTCCCATATTTGATTAAATCTGCACATAGATGTATATCAGCATATGTTGATTTATCAGCAGCATGGATGTATGTTGCAGGTATGCTGTGTGGTCAATGCCATTGCTGCTCTACATGTCTGCACATATATTACATGGAAAGGACCCACACTGCAGTGATACCATGTGTAGGTGAGGCAGCACTGTTGCTGTACAGCCAATGTTTTTGTGTATGTGTGTGTGGAGCTATGTCAGATTACTGAAGTTCCAAAACTTTGAATTTCATATGGCCAAGACCATATGATCAAAGTTTTGGAACTTCGAATATTAAAACAAAAAAATTCATGCCATGTTGCCTGAGCTAGGACTTGTGTCCACATCCTCTGTCCCCCACACCAATTTTCTCTACTCTCATGTCTTCCTGATCCTTCTCTGGTAGCTGTGGAATATCATTGTTAGGCATCTGGAGTTCTTGGAGTAGATTACTCACACATGCCACTGGCAAGCTGCCATGTTTTGATGTTAGCATGTTATGCAGCATGGCACATACAGTAATCAACTGTGCTGCCTTTTCAGATGTGTATTGCAGTGTAGCTCTGGATGTAGCCAGACATCTGAATCCGAATTTCAGCACACCAAATACACACTCAGTGATGTTTTATATCACGGTATTTAATCTATTATATGTATCATCTGCAAGGCTGGATGGGGCTCTATATGGTGTCATTAACCATGGTTAGATGACACATATGTTGTCATCATGCATACTGTTGACAGGTTTGGATTCTGTTTACAGTATTGCTGTGTTCCTATACTTACCAAGTAGTAGTCCCTCTGGTATTTCACCATGTTGAAAGGAGGCCCTCAGACCACTTTCTCATCGTATAGCAGCATCATGTACTCTCCCAGGGTGTGTTACCATTATGTTTGTTATAATGCAATCTGCTGTATACACTCACCTAACAATTAAGCAACAGACACCCCTTTCTATTTATGTAAATTTCTGTTTCAGGTACAGCTAGGGTATTTATTGGAATGTGGGCACAGTCTATTGCACTGAGTACACAGGGGACATTGAAAATGTGGTAGAAATGGTGCATGACATTTCTGCACTATATGACTGGCTTTAAAGAAGATGTACCATCCATGCTGATGCACACTGCTGCCGGGAATTGGGAGAGGATGCAACTGGCAGCTGTCTGGGGCACTCATACTGCATCTCCCATATGCTGCTGAAATGTTCCTGATTTCAGTATACCTAGGCACAAACACACTTTGGTTTCGAAAGGTATGAGGTTACCTCACAAGGTATCTGCATACATGTGCGGGTCACACATGTTTCATACAGCCTGCATCTGCTCTCTGTCTAATAGGCAGCTGTCAATTGTTTCTGTTTCAGAGAGCTGGCTTATATGTAGCATGGCTCAATGTCAAGCTACCTGCGTTTTAGAATGCTTTGCCAGATCTTCTTCTATGGCTATCAGTACTCCGGCTTGCTGTAATGCATTAAATACCAGTTGCAAAAATGTTTTTTTTGGTAACAATGCAGATTCTATAGGATTCTGCAAGAAAGAACTTTTGCTCATGGGTGTAAATGTAGCCTCTGCCAAATGTTTTCGTAAAGTTGCCCACAAAGCAGTTTGTTGCATTTAAGTTGCACTGGGTATGCTCACTGTGTTTTAGAATCCTTATTATACAATGCCTCCTCTAAAACGTGCACGCTGATTGGCCAGCCCAACCAGCGTGCCCGTTGTAAATCCCTCAATATACTAACGGAAAAAGGTCCGGTCGCCCGGACTTTTTCCATTAGTATAAAACACTGTCTTGCTATGTTAAAAGAGTTTAACATAGCGACACAGGTTTAAAAAAAGCAACGCAGATCTCCGTTGCTTTTTTTAAAGCTGTCTCACTATGTTAAACTCCTTTAACATAGCGACACAGTGTGTAAAAAGCAACGGAGATCTTGCGATCTCCGTTGCTTTTAACCTGTCTCGCTATGTTAAATGAGTTTAACATAGCGACAACTTTAAAATAAGCAACGGAGATCACAGTTGCTTATTTTAAAGCTGTCTCGCTATGTTAAACCCATTTAACATAGCGAGACAAAAAGCAACGGAGATCTTGCGTTCTCCGTTGCTTTTGCCCACAGCTCTGATGTACTGCGTAGGCATGCGCAGTACATCAGAACTGCGCCGGAGCACCAGACAGCTGCGGAAGGGCAGCAAAGAGTCATTATACAATGCCATTATTTAAGAAAAGTAATTATTTCTTTTCTTAAATAATGTCATTGTATAATAGCAATAACCCACTTCTGGGTGTGGGTAATGCTGGATTTACCCACGGTTGTCTTTGTTTGGTCCCTCGGGCTTCGCCCTCGGGACCAAACCACGCCAACCGTGGGTAAATCCCGCATTACCCACACCCAGGCGTGGGTTATTGCTATAATATTCTATGCTGAATAAATAATTCCGAAGGTTTGCTTAAGTGTACTTTATGGAATCATGTGTATCATTTGTGCACTGAAACCTTCCTTTGGTGTGCTGCACCATCCATCACTTTTTTTTGTTATCCGGCCCAGTATGTATTTTTTTTATGGGAAATACAAGCCCATCTCATATTTGTTATGCAAGCATTTATTACTTACAGAAAAGTCTGCACCATCATAAAATAATAGCCATTTTCTGCAACAATTTCTTTAACATTTTTTCTTTATAAAGAATAGGACATCAATCTTTGATTCTTTCTTTTTTCACCCTATCTCACATGCAAGCATTAGAATCTCTTTCTTTTTTCCAGATTAATATACCATAAAACAGATTGCATACACTTGTGAGGCCACTTCAAATTTAAAACATATTTAAGCTTCTTGAATAATTTTGCATAATCTCTTAGTTCTTTATATGGCCATCTGTACAATTTCCGTGTGATCCCTGGCTACAGAAATAATTGGAATATGATAGAAACTCAACTTCTGTCAACTAATTTAAAAGATTAAAAAATGACATTTTGGCAGCTTTAATCTAATCTGCGGGGTTTACCTTCTAGAGCAAGTTAAGGACATAATATAAAAAAACAATACTTATATGAATACTGTAATGTAGAAAATGACTTTTGATGACATAAAACTTTGCATTTTCTATCAAAATCAAGTTTTTAACAATAAATACTACAGATTTCCTTAACGTTAACAATATAGTCAATTAAAACCTTTCACCATTCAAGCAAATACACTGCAATGTACATATTTCAGGAAATGGTGATTAAGTTTATTATAGCTAAGCTACAGACTTTATTATAAAAGAAATAAGAGCTCGATAAGACAAGAGCTCCATATACATGCATCATTTGGTCTTGAATAACAAGCTCTTGTAATGAAGGTATTTTTTCTGGTATGGTTTGTCAAAGTAAATGCC
>NC_056744.1:465798492-465835992 GCF_019279795.1 Protopterus annectens | reverse complement strand
ATTGTGTGGTATTCGCCTCCCCTTTAGTAGTTCCCTAGACCCTTTTACTAGCAGCTAGTATGCTTGGCCCCTATCTAGTAGTGCTGTTGGTGTGATCCCCAGTGTGAACTTTCTGTTACCCACCCACTCATCAAGGTTCCTCTTGAAGAGTGATAGTGAGGGGCTCTGTCTTATGTAGATTGGGACCCTGTTCCATAGTAAGGGAAGTCTCTGCGAAGGGAATCTATCCCTCCAGCATGTTCTATTCAGTGTTGTGTTGAGGTTTATATCCCTAGAGCATGTAGCTCGAGTAGATTTGGTTTTGCTAAGATGGAGCATGTTCAACAATTCTGGGTTGGACATGGCTCTGTACGTTAGACAGAGATCGCCTCTGAGAAGGCAGTATGCAATATGCTATAGACAACAGTTTTAGCTTTTTCAATCATGCTGCATAGGGCAACTGTCTGAGGCCAGTAATCCTCTTGGTTATTTACCTCTGTGGTCTCTCCAGCTGCTGGAGATGTCTAGCCAGGTACATTCCAATTGGTGCATTGTACTCAATAATGGGTCTGATGAGGGAAGAGTAGAGGGGCACCAATACATCCTTAGATCTTGATGCGAACCCTTTCGTGATCAGATGGGTCACATAGAAGGATTTTCTAACCACTTTGGCAGCATGGTTATCAAAGGAAAGCTCACTATCTACGTGGGTCCCTAGAGCCCTTATTTCTTCTTCAGATTTCAGAGGATTACCTCCTACATTGTAGTTTGCGGGTACTCTGTTTTTTCCAAAGGAGATTACTATACATTTTTTTGCATTTAGCTTGAGACCATGGCTTTGACACCATGCATCAGTCTCATTTAGGCCCTTCTGGAGGATCTCCATGTCAGACGGAGACTCTATTATAGCACCCAGTTTGCAGTCGTCTGCAAACTTAGTCAGCCACAGCCCTTCCATGCTTGCCTGTACTTCTGAGAAGTATATGCCAAACAGAAGGGGCCCCAGGACAGAGCCCTGAGGCACACCGCTCATTACTGGTCTGGATTCGGACATATATCCCGTTACTCTTACTTTATGGGATCTGTCTGAGAGCCAGTTTGCAATCCATCTTGTGACGTAAGGGTTTATGCCCAGGCTGGTGAGCTTATCAATAATACCTGAATGTGGAATGGTGTCAAATGCTTTAGCAAGGTCAAGGTAAGCCGTGTGTACCTCCTTTCCCTTATCTATAGCCTGAGTAACTGTCTCAAAGAAATCCACGAGGTTCAGGAGGCATGATCTGCCCTTGACGAAGCTGAACTGTGTGGGGTCCAGCGACTGGAGGTTCCCAATCTCTCCATTTATGAGTTCCATAATGATTCACTCCATAGCCTTACAGATCAGACTGGTCAGGCTTATTGGTCGGTAGTTCCCAGGGTCAGTTGTGGCCCCACCCTTGTGTATTGGGACAACCGTTGCCGTGCGCCATTCTATGGGCACATATCCTGTGGAGAGGCTGAGACTGAACAGGGTATTAAGATGCAGGGTTAATTCCTTTTGGAGCTCGCATATGACACAGCCCGGGACACCATCTGGTCCCATGGAGGCAGTGTTTTTAGCTTTAGATAGAGCCTTGTTAACCAATGTATCAGTAATAATTGGACTTACACAATCCCCTGGAATGGTAATAGGCCCTGTAGGTGTGTGTGTGTGTGGGGGGGGGGGGGGGGATTTGCACTGAATCTGTCAGCCAAGATGTTGGCAATGTCAGAAGGGTCAGTGTATTTTGTTCCATTTTGTACTAGCTCAGAACAGACCTGAGCATTGCCATTTAGGTTTTGATGTAGCCATAGAAGGCCTTATGGTTATCCTTGGCATCCTTGGCAACTTTCTTTTCAAAATTAGCTTTAGTTGACTTGATGAGGGCCCTCAATTTCTTACTAATGCTGATCAGGGATGATTTTTCTACTTGAGATTTGGCCTTTTTTGTATAAGTCTCCTCCTTTTATTGTAAAGTTTGCTTATGGCCGGGGTCCACCAGACTGGTTTCTTCTTGCTTGAGGAAGGAGTCTTGGTTTTATTTGGGATAGCATGGTCCATGCAATCCTGAAGATGCATATAGAGTGCCTTGGTGTAGGATTCCACATCCTGGATATTATTATCCTTCTGCAAGGGAATAGTGAAGCTTTCCACTTCGGCTGCAAGTAGTTTGAAGTTTGCTTTGGAAAGGTTTTTGACTATGGTTTCTTTGACTGGGGGAGGTGGAGGGGTGAGGATGTCCAGGGTTATCAGTTTGTGGTCGGATCTGACCAAGGAGGGAGTGATAATGGGTGTGGTACAATGGGCCCATATTTGTGATGATTAAATCCAATATGTTGTCCCCTCTAGTGGGGGAACATACTAGTTGTTCAAGGGCATTTGAATTTATAAATTCTATGAATCGCTGAGCATAGGAGTTGGAACATTGGTAGTTCATCCAGTCTATACCAGGGTAGTTGAAATCACCCAAGATTATGGTGTTGGGTAGGACCCTTATATTTTCCAATGTCTCAAGGAATGCAGAGTGAGCATCTTGGGACATGGTGGGTGATCTATAACCAGCTACGACTTGAAATGTGGTTTTTCCTGCTGATAGTTGCTCATGGATGATCTCTGGGGCATCATGCTGCGCTACTAACCTGGAGATATGGGTATCCTTGATGAATATGGATACACCTCTGCCCTTTGTACTGCGATCCGGTAACTGAGGCTGGAAGGTATGATACGAATTGTAACCTGGCAGTGCTGGGGTGCTCTCTTGAGCCTTGAACCAGGTTTCCGTCACTGCACAAACATCGATTTTCTCCATGCTGAGGAGAGCCTTGAGTGTGTGCAGTTTGAGGTTGAGACTTCTGGCATTGAGTAGCATTACCCTTAGTTTTTGGTTACCTGTTCTGGTTACAGTGGTTAGTTTGTCCTTTGTGCCTTGCCTAAAAAAGGCACTATGGGGACGGCAAGAGCCTTGGCCAGTATTCGAAAACCTAGGGGTGACAGGTGCAACCCATCACTGGCAAAACAGTGAGGCTTGTCTATCATGTCATACCAGGCAGACAGACACTGGATCCCCTTAGAATGACACCAGAAGCTTAGCCAGTTGTTGAAATTGATCATTTTGTCTTTGTATTGTGGTATCATTCTAGGTGAAGGTAGTATGCTACTCAAGGTCAGGGTCATACCAGCTTGGGCTACATGATCAGAGAGCTCCTCAATGTCTCTTTTCATGTAGTCCAGGGAGGTGCATCTTAGATCATTCACACCAACATGTACAATGACAGAGTCATACCTGTACTTGTTCTGGAGTGACCTAAGTGCCTGTGTTATGTGGCGGATCCTAGCACCCGACAGGCAGCTGACAGTAACCTTCTCCTTGTTCAGCCTGGTGAGTGGAACATCCATGTGTCTTACTATAGAGTCTCCTATTACTAGCGTGTTAGGTATGGTGTTTGCCTTAAGGGAAATGGACCCCACTCTTTGTTGTAAGCCAAAAGTGCTCTTCACAGCCCCCTCCAATGTGCCCAGAATTGTCTCCTTCTGTAATTCATAAGGAGTTACAAGTATCAGTGGCATAAATAAGCCTGTAAATTATTTTTTATAAGACCCGTTGGTCCTACTACTATTGGAGCTGTCTGGGTATCCTTCCACATTGCCCTCATTTCTGCCTACAAAGCCTGGTATTTTATGACTTTGTGTCTCTTTGCATGTAAGACACCATAATCACTGGTTGTAGCAATTTCACTGATCAATGCTCAGTGCTACTTGTCTTCTTTTCATGGACTAATATATATGTTTTTCTCACATCTATTTTTTGAACTGTTGATAATGGGTAATCCCACGTGAGGAATCAGGGATGAAAAGAAAACATAAATACAGATTTGGGATATACAGCTCTTGTGTGTTATGTAAAGAATTAAGAGTTGAGAAGTCCCATGCCATAGACTGATAAAGTCCTTACTATACCAAAAATGACAACTGTTTGATTAGTGGCATGGGTACTGGATGGGCTAAAAGGGAAGAATGACAGTGAGTGACTGTTGTCGGCTCACCCATCCTGAGAGGAGGAAGGCAGCCTAGGCACTCTGCAATTATTCATGTTATGAGCCTGGTGAGATCTGTACTGCATAAGCGGTGTGCTGTTAAGTCTGGAGGTGGAGCACGCATGCATGGAATTGTATATGCACCTCCTGTAGGCTGTGATTGTGGAGCTCACAAGGCTGTAAAGGGGTGGTGGGAGATGGGGCACACTCCCAAGCAGTAGTATGATGCCACACCAGTGTCCTCAATCTCTTCATCAGTCCCAGACAAGAGTCAGGTTGAGCCCAGGAAACACTAAGGTGGGTCCAGTACACCAGATGAATGAAGACAGGACTTAGTAGCAAATAGTGGTCATCTGCAGGGAAGAAAAAAAAACAAAGGTTATTCAAGTATGTTCCTCCAGAAAATTAATTCATATTGTAATTTTATCATAATCTCTCATACCATATAATTTAAATCACACATAAAGACAAAGCATCTCATTCAGGGAAATGTAACCGTAAAGCAAATTATTCTGAACTGCTCTATTAAGAAGCAGCCTTTGCCAAGAAAAGTTAACAACACATTCTCACCTCTGAGACAGAAGAAAACCTTACTGAAACATTGCATTTTGCCATTCATGTGAAGAGCAGTTTTCAGAAATAAGCATTAGACGTTGTCACTCCAAATGACACACAATAGTACCTCTGGTCATACTGTGTGTGTCAGGGCTTCTACTGCTGATAATGAACCTAGACGAGAATTAATTCAGTGAATTCCTTATTACTTCAACAAATTGTACCTTACCCATACTGGATCTGAGCTAATCCTTGCTTGTTTATGTTTAATCTTTCCTAAATGGACACACACTAAATCTGTGATCTTTACTCTAACCTCTTCTGGGTCATGGACACTAGGTTTTCTTTGTCACTCCTGAGTCCTGTAATAAATCACTGGTCTATAAATCAAGCAGAATGCACTGAATCATCACCGCAGTCAGTCTGTAATAAATCACTGGTCTATAAATCAAGCAGAATGCATTGAATCATCACCGCAGTCAGTCTGTAATAAATCACTGGTCTATAAATCAAGCAGAATGCCCTGAATCATCACCGCAGTCAGTGACCATTTGTTTGTTTCAGCTGGAAGCTCGTTGCCATAAAGACTTCAGTTGTTAGTTACTTGACATTTTCCCTTGCAGACAGTTAACAGTTTAACAAGCCTTATTCTGAAAATAAGGTTCCCCTGTTTGTGAATCTTGTTAAGAATCATGTTTTTTGTAACAAGAACTTATTTAAATGTTTCCTAGTTCTGTGACCAAGTTAGACATTCAGAATACTTAGTGTATTCTTTTCAGCAAGCAAATGGGCTGTTTCCTTAGTTGGTTATAACCCACAGAACTGTTATAGTACATATTCTTTATTTAGTTACATACTACGAATGATATATGTAACTTTAGCTCTGGGAATGTTACAAGGTTTAGATAATGCAGTAAAAAGAAAAGCGATTGTTTTAATTACTTCTCCAAGAAATAAAGCTCATAACAGAAAATACTGAACAACTGTGTAAGGAGCAGTCAAGAAAAGTTATTATATTTTGCACTAAACTAATGCCTCAAACAGAGATGTACCAATAGTTCAAAGCAGTTTAAGTGGGATATTGAGAACAGAATGAATGATGGTGATAGATGATGGATTTGTTGCCGAGTAAATACAGGTCTGGGTTTGTACCATGCCATGCATATTCACCAATTACACACAAAAATCACTCCCTCTACTATGATTTTTAACCATGGAATCAGGGAAAATACAAGCAGCTGGGCCATTTGGCCCTTCATGTATTGTCACCCTCAGACCTTACTTCACTTTTTCAAGGAGAGATAGAGTAGTCATGCTGGGGGAGAATTTGCGAATATCCATCCAATTGCCTAAAGGAAGAGAGTGCACCACATTGCTTGATCTGTAATGGAAATTTTATCCAGAGAAGGGGCAGTCATTGCATAATGAATCTGTCTCTCCACAATGATTTGTCTATATGCTGAAGCAGGTTTAGATCTCTGGTCCTAATTTCCACTAGACTGTTGATTTGTGGAGGTGTAACAGGTCTAGGACTGCTGGATCCTGAATGGCCCAAAATGTAAGGCAATTATTGCCCCTAAGGAGTATGCAAATCACTGAATACAGGAACATAATTTCCAGCCTCTTCTGGTGGCTGAGGTCTTTCAGACCCATGGTCTTTCTGTGAGGAATGTTTAGGGTCTCTCCAACTGCTTCATATGTCTAGTAAGATACAGCACAAAGGGGCACTGTATTCTATGATGGGTCTGAACAGTGAGGAATATAGATAGGTAAAAACGTTTTTGGACCTAGAGGAGATCCCCTTTACAATGAGTTGCACCAAACAGAATGACTTACTAACCAGTGTTGCAACATGATCAAAAGTGAGAGAATAATTTCCCATGTTCCAAGGTCTCTCATAAGGTCTTCATCTTGGAGTGGGATGTTGTCTCTACTGTAAGCTGTATTGTCGGATTGTTGAACAAATGAACCAGTATTGCACCTTTTAGAATTTACTTTTATCCCATTTTCGGTGCACCAGTTATTAACATGTGGAAGTTCAAGATGTAGCTTCTACATGCCAGAAGGGGATTTGAGGATGAGACCCTCTTTACAATCATCTGCAGAACTGGTTAACCGAAGATCCTAGATTTTCATTTGGAGACTGGAGAAGTATACACTGAATAATAAAGAACCTAGTACAGATCACTAAGAAACTAGTTACCTTTATGCTCTCTGAGGTCACAACCGCCATCTTTGCTATATGGATTCTGTCTCTCAGACAATTTGCTATCCGCCTAACTACATAGAGATCAGTTTGGAGAACATTTATTTTTTTCCATTTATGTTAGCATGTGGTATGGCATGGCATGGTATCAAATGCTTTGGCAACGTCATGATATGCTGCATGAACAGTATGACCACTGTCCATGGCTTGTGTTACCCTCTCCAAGAAGTTTGCCAGATTCATTAGACAGACTCTACCCTTAAAAATAACCAAACTGCTAGAAGCCAAATCTTATAAAATTTTTAATACCATTGTTTATCAGGTCAGTCATGACCATTCCATGGCCTTGCAAATGAGGCTTATTAGGCTAAAGGGACTGTAGCTTCCAGGTCCATGGCAGAGCTATCTTGTGGGGTGGCATCACAGTGGCTGTGTATTGCACCTTAGGGACAAAGCCAGTGGCTAAGCTCAAGTTGAATACCAGTAGGAGCAGATCCCTCCAGTGCATGTTTAGTGCTGTTCAACAGGCAGCCATGTGTGTTATCACATCCCAAGAAAGATACACACACACACACACACACACACACACACACACACACACACACACACATATATATATATATATATATATATATATATATATATATTTTTTTTTTTTTTTAAGTACCTTTAGCAACTATTCTTTTACAATGATAGTGCATTTGAGATCCTTTGGAATATATTGGTTTTTGAATAGTTGTCTCAGTTGTAAACTTTGCACTGAATTTGTTATCTAGATAGGGGCCAAGGGTACTAGCTGCTAGATCAAGGGCCTAGGGAACTAACCAAAGGGGCTGTGAATACCGCACAACGTGGCTGGGCTAATATATGCCTTTGGGCAGATAGCCCAGTACCTACCTATGAACCTATAATATATTTATGGTATCTACTGGCTCTGAGAAGGTGGTTCCATTTTGAGTAAATTCAGAACAATGGTGTGTGTTACTTCTTAATTTCCTAACATAAGTAAAGAAGGTTTTTTAATTATCCTTAGCTTCCGATGCTAGTCTAAGTTCATGAGATGCCTTTGTCTTCCAGATGAAATTTTTCAGTACCTTAAATAATTTTTTGATGTTGATTTGATATGTGGGTCTTTAGCATTGTTTATTATTCTAAGAAGTTTTTTTTCTTTTATTGCATTGTTTATTTATGCATGTGGACCGCCACCCCAGTTTGCTTTTGAACTTCCCATTTTGTTTGGTTTTGGCAGGAATTGTCAAGTCAATACATTTATCCAGGTGAGCAAAGAATTTTATTTGCATAACTACTGCCTGTGTCAATATTTTGAGGGTTGCAATTATACTTTAATTTTTTCCAAACACCTTTATTGAATTATCACTTGTGGCATAGGCAAAATGATATTCATATAAAAGTAATCACACCATAATTAACATAACCAACATTTTATTTCACATATACTGCTATATGTCATATAACCTAAGCAACATTACATAAATTATTCAATTCCTGCCTTTTTTTTTAAATAAGAAACATCTTTATTAAACCATCACTTACAACATAGGCAATCATACATTTATACAAATGAAAACAAAACACACCAACACAATCCTAGTTGCAAGCACTTTACATCACAATCCATAGTGACACACACTCCCAGATACAAACATTATACATCATTTATAATCTACCCAATCTTTTTCAGTCAAACATTGCATAGCTCATTTAAGTCCTGCCTTTTTTTAAACCTCATTCCTCCCCTGTATGTATTGCTTCTACAATTCCCATGTTTTCCAATGTAGTTTGCTCCTATCTTTTTCTAAAGATCTCAATTCCAGTAGTTTTATCTCTTTTATTATACTCACTGCTTCCAGTATAGTTGGTTTAGAGTTTGATTTCCATTTTCTAGTAATTGCTTTTTTGGCAGCCATCATAATTAGACACAGCAAGGCCCTTATCATGCTACAGGCAAAAAACTATAATTCAGAGTGGAAAGGGATGATGATGAAACATGGGGAAGCTCAAGAAACAATGAGAGACTGGGATTTTGGATGCAGACTAGAACCAGCATCCAAAATCCCAGTCTCTCCTCTAGTCTTTTTTGGCCTCGGACCCTTAGGCAAAATAATTTTGTATAAACTTAGCATATGAGAATTTTCGAAGTAACCGCAAAGATGAACAACAACTAGAAAAAAACGAAAATGTAGCTTCTGGTATGGCAAAAAAGACGATGGATGCCTCGGCTCGGACACACCACACTTTATTGAATAACAGTCACAAAATGAGATACGTTAAGCGCTTTCATCTGCCCCTGCAGACTTCCTCAGAACATTCTGAGGAAGTCTGCAGGGGCAGATGAAAGCGCTTAACGTATCTCATTTTGTGACTGTTATTCAATAAAATGTGGTGCGTCCGAGCCGAGGCATCCATCGTCTTTTTTGCCATACCAGAAGCTACATTTTGGATAATTTTCGAAGTACTTGTGTGGACTGCTGAGAAGATGTGTGGTGACCACAGACTGTTCACATATGAAAGTGATGCCTCCATCCATCCATCCTCAACCCCTTTTTCCCATTTTGCATATGGGGTCAGGGTGTCACTTCAACAGTGACAATCATCTTGAGTCAAGGTTCACACCACAGGGTGGCTAGCCTTGCTGCAGAAAGTGGTACCTCCATCTTAGCTAAATACTTGCATCACTCACAGATAGGTAAGCCCTAACTGATTTTCTGGGAGTGTCTGGCAGTTGATGCATTGCCTGTGGAGACCAAGTTCTGTGAGGCTGGTAACTGAGGAGGACAAACTGGATGATCTTCCATTTTGTCCAAGAAATATGGGATATAAAACTTATCTGTACAGTATTTGACTTGCTTGAATAAATTTTTATAATTGCAGTGTAATAAATATTAGCAAGCACAATAGAATTGTTTCAGTATAATAAATAAATATCGGTGGAGGTCTAACTATAGCTAAAGCGATTTAACTTGGAGATCATATCCTACCATACCTAAAGGCAGTGATTATATAGCCTTTTAAATGTAAAATCCATTTTGAAACATGACAACTCAAATGGCATGAGATTCACAAACTACTTCCTTGTGGACAGGGATACCATATGGAAGCTTGTCACATTGTGATGCCCACACTGAAATTATAAAGGTTGTGTGGACAACTCATCCCAGCAGACACTAAGGTTTAGGTATTTTAACCATTCTAGCTACAGGGTCCTTTCAGTGACATAAAGGGGACAAACTAGGACTTTTGTAATCATCAGCCTGTTGTATCATGCACTGGTAACTCCATATAATGTTGCAGTGAGTGTAAAGAAGCATATCTAGTTCCTAGGCACTGCAGAGAGGACACCCATCACCATATAGAGGTTTTATACTACTGTAAATTTGCATGAGGTCTTGGGCACCATTGATTGCACACTCACTATCCCACCTGGTTGACAGGATGTCAGATACTTCAACAGCGTGGGCTTCTACTACCTTAGCTACAAGGTGGTTTGCAATGCCCAGGGTACCACCCAGGTAGTTCCCATGATTTCCATATCTGGCACAAGTCCAACCTACACCAGTTTGTTATGTGAGGTGACTTTTGAAGTCATCTACTTGGTAAGTGCACATAAAGATGGGTATAGATGTCAATCTATACAGTTACCATGCAATCAGCATGAGTGTTGCATGGGTTGCTGGATATGTATTGGAACCACAGCTACTAAAACTCATCTGCAGCCACTGAACACTGGTAGAGATGGCATACAAAATTGTGCATGCAGAGATTCAGAATGTGGTAGAACATGCTTTCATGCAATGTATAGGATGCTTCTGCTGCCTTGATGCATCCATTAAGACACTGCAGTATTCACCTGAGAGTTATAGTCAAATAGCTTCAGTGTTGTATAATATGGTTGTGCAGAAACAGCTACAACAGAAGAGAATCATCCTAAAATGGCCCACCATACTAGTTAGAGCATCAGACAGGGAGCAGAATAGTCAGTCAGAGAGAAATATTCAAAATCAGGATCCCATGTGAGGCACAGACAGACAAAATACATTGTAGCACTGGGAAAAAGGCAGCATTTCATCCACAACTAAGGGCCATGATACACACAGCACAGTGTAAAAATGATGCATGCATTTCCAAAACCAGGCTTTGCACTTCCCTTTACGGATTCAGGGCGGGCAGGTTCATAGTCATCATTATTTGCATGGTGGGGAGGGATACATTGCTAGGTGACAATGCTATCATAGAGGCTAGGAAGTGGAAGTAGTACCCCTGCAGTCAAGTAGTAGGTTACTGGAAGTCAGGGATCACATCTCTCAGTGGTAGAGCGGAGCTGCCATGTCATGAACATTGACAGTATGTACTTTGGTGGCTCGTGTCATGGGGATTTGATACAGTCTATGGCAGGGGGAGTGTGAAACTACAGGAGCATGCATGTGCAGCCTGGTAGGGTGTACCTTACCAGCCTTCACATTTCTACACAGCTTTGCCTCCCTCTTATCTCCTTACTCACATATTTCATAAACTTTTAAATGTAACTTCTGGCCTATGCCTGACCTACAAGGCTATCAGAAATCTAGGCCTGATGGAGCTACTATGTATCTGCAAGTCAAACAGCACGAGGGTCACCCAATCTAGGGATCTAAACTTAGTCATCCACTGAAACAAAAAATGCTGGCGAGACAAATGTGTGTCTCAGAGATTGCCCTTCTATGGAACAGGCTTCCTATTCACAATAAGCTGAACTCTTCCCTGGCCCCCTTCAAATGTAATTTAGATCAATGGAGGGGAATTGCAAATGTACACCTGGCGTAGTGCCTATGCCCCTTATGGGCACAGGCAATAGGCACAAATCCATGCTATCCTCTTGCCCCTAGGAGCCACCTATTTGGTAAAATCGGTTGTGTTGGTTAAACTTGTAACGGCTCTTCAGCCATTAGCCTATTAATCTCATATGAACGTATGGCAGACCTTTATCCATTCTATTTCTGCTTTCCCTTTATCTGGTCTTCATACACTCATGTGTTTCCTAGCTATTTCATTCTACTCCTTCTTCTCTCTGCTTTCCAGATGCACTACTTTGCTGTCAGTGCTTTCCCTAATCTTTCCCGCTCTACTTTTCTTCATTTCTCTTTCCACAATCCATTTATTCTGACTCCTGTAAACATAGACACTTCTCACCTAATCTCTACACAATTCACCTGCTATTACCCAAGATCTTGTCTCTACTACTCTTATTTATGTTCTGCACTGCATTGCAGCTACTATCCTTATTGTCCTCTGATACTGCTACCCAGGGCCGGCCTTAGGCATAGGTGAACTAGGCGACCGCCTAGGGCGCCGTAAAGACTGGTGTCATAAAGGGCGCAAATTAAGTGAGTTAACTTTCCTTCTCTCCAGTTTTCAACTCTAGCATTGCACCCTCCCCCACTTCCGTAATTAAGCACAATTCGTCCACCAGAGCACATAGAACGGTCCCCTATTGTATTCTTCCATTCCCTCCCTCCCCACCCATCTATTTGATGAGTCTTAGTGACTGCTCGTGTTGAGGATTATTTAAAGCATCCAATCAGTGATGCTTTCATATACCACTGACATCCCTGGCTACTGCTCCAGTCACCAGTATATAATGCAGCTCACGCCCGCCTCTCACTCCTTTCTTCATTGAAGAGATAGAGGCGGGTGCATCTATTGGCTGTCGTTGCTTCCTCTTTCTGATCTGTGGACTGCTCGGCGTAGATTATCGGCGGTCTGATTAGCTTCACCATGTGGGCTACGACAGGCTACCAACTTGGATTTTTGTATTTTTTTTGTGCTTACTTGCTTTTAAAGGTAAGTAAGTTGATTCAGGCAGACAGCTTTCATGCTTATGCTACGCAATGCCAGATAAAATATAATATTGCTGAATTTGCTGTGTTTTCCTGCTCTTGCCTGGGTTAGCGGTTAGTTGTGAAAACTACTGTTTTTCCTCTTTTCTGCAGTTAGTTTTTTTGGATCGGATGCATCACTTAGCTCGCTGGTCAGCTCAGCAAGTGCATTTCATAATCTTTTCTTATGTGAGCCCCAGTGGTGAGCTGGACTTTACTACCATAACTTTGTTCATGATTAGCAATGCCTGAAACCGTCCCATCAAACAAGCTAGGGAAACTGTCTTAGCTCAAACGCCAGACAATTTGTTTTGAATTGAGTTGTCAGTCTTAGTCTTCTTATATGGTGTTGGTGTTGACTTCTATACAAATTGCTGCTTTTAAAATCGTGGGCTCTGAGAATACCTCTGGTGAGAATGCTTCAGATTAACACAATAAAGTGCCACATTGCTTGAGTTTAAGTGAAACAAGGGTGTTGTCAGGCATACGTAATATATTAAAGTGAGTACATTTTCTCCTGAGAATTTTTCAGAAACATCATAGTTCACAGAGCCCAGGATATTTAGAATCATCAGACTTTCGTGTCTGCAACATGGACATGCTAGCAGATTTTGCGTAAATCACTCGTTCCAGGGTTGTCATTGATAAAACATCAATAGCATTATTGAAAGAATAGTGAGTGGGTACAGGAATATAAAAACAGCACATAGAATTTGTTAAAACAATGTCACCACTCCAAAATTAATTAGGTCTGTTTCAGTCCATAAATTAAATTTAGGACAAGAAATAGAGCTATGAATTCAGTTTACCTAAGTATTAACTCAAGATCAGCAAGAATGAGGAATATCTGTACTCAGTTTTGCCACTTCATCTGAAGTAAAAAAAAAAAAAGTAAAGTTTTCAAGTAAATATATTTAAATTACAAGATTAGCCTGCTATATCAAGGGTTATTATAAGTATATTTTGGTGGGAGAGAGTGAGAACAGTATGATGTTTAGATACAATACAAACTTTTTGCTAACCCGCTGGAGTTAAAGTCTTCTTTTTGGATTTGTATTCAGCAGGTAGTTGTGCATCAGATGTATAGTGGTCCTTTGGATGTTGCATAATCCTGCCATTATGCTTGCTTTGCTAGTTAACTTCTTTCAGTCACTTTACATAAAATAGTCACATTTTCCTATCTTAATAGTTTGCATGTCAGTTTTGATATCCATTTCATATTATCTTCACGATATTGTCAGTGGGTTTGTACCTTTAGCACTTTGCCATGCTAAGTCATGTGCTCCTACATAGTTCTAATGTCAGTGTTAGACGAAAGTGGGTATAGTAGAGATGGTTTAAGTGGTGTTTCTCTCTCTGTTGGTTGCACAAGATTTGCACTTCAGTCCTGTTATGGACTGGAGTGTTAAGAAATGTTTATTTCTGATAAGCACATAAAGGGCTTTGTATGATGATTGCAAATCTGATTTCAGTACATCAGGATATTATTACAGACGTGGCAAATTCATACTGTCAGAGCAGAGTTTTCCAATATGCTGCTTATTGCAGGCAATAGAAAAGAATGTTCTAGTTAATAGACGAGATTGCACTCCAAGAGCTTTGAAAAAGAAGCAGAAAATTCTTTTCATTCCAAGGCTTAAAACAACTTTAGTAGAAAAAACTGCTTTATCTTAGCAATAATCGAAAACAATGTGTTTTTAGTGTAATATGTCTTGAACAGACTATATTTTTCCTAGTATGAAACTAAACTGTCCTTTGCTCTGTATATCCAAATCCATGGTCTTGGGCACCAACAAGGTTCAGAAACTGGTAAATTAAATTAGTCTACCTTTTAGAACAGAAGTGTAATTTTGCCAAAGAGCATGCAGTTCTCACCCTCTTTATAGCAAAAATCTATTTTCAAACAGTAGCATCAACAGATTTTTTTCTACAGCATCTTTCAGTTTACTTTGCTTTATTACTTTTTTCAGAGTTTTATATCTGGGACAAGTTTCCAGTTGCACCTAATTCAGTCCTGCTTAACTGAACTTGTCCAGGTTATACTCACATTTTGTTTTGGACTACTAAAGGCTGTTTCTAATGCAACACAGCAGGCCATACATATTCCAACTGTTCAGGGTTTATGCACTTGTTTTCACATAACCCTTTACTCCATTTTTGACACAGGAGTCAAATGAATAGAGAAGCCAGGGCAAAGAGGTGAGACAAGCCATTAACATCACTCCAGGCCTGTGGTCAGCAGAGAAATGCTTGAGTTGTCTTAGCCTGAAGAACTAGCACGTAATCATAGAGTTCTTTCATTTATCATGCTGCATCCATATAAATTGTTTTGCCACAGATGGAACACTTACCTTTTGCACCGTGTCATAAGATTCCAGTAACACTGTGATGCATTTTCCTCTTATTTCTTTAATTTTTTATCCTATATGTTTATTGTATACGTTATAATTGTATATTTTCCCTACACAGAAGTCTGTAAACCTTTGAAACTAATGACACTAAAGCAGGGATAGCAAAGAGATGCATTCATAGACTTGGACACAACTTCAGGAGCCTACCCTGACTTCACTGGGGATTCAATAGATTTTTGGGCCTTGGTTTATGCATTTTTTATTAAAAGGGGCACATGCATATACTAGGAGTGACATGGTAGAAAATGCATCATTGTATGTAGTATTTAAATGCCTCAATGTGTATGTAATCTTTGGCAAATCATTTTAAGGTGGGCATAACCAGTGGCCAGTCTCAACTGTTTTCTCAGAAGATAGTTCTGAAGTGTTGACACTGTTTAGCTAGATAGTCTCTTTCCTTGCAGTATACCTGGTTTCTTATGGGAAGATGCTTCCTGCTTAAATAGCAAAAAAGAATGTTCCTCACCCTGCGCATTAGAAGCTTCTATCTTCACAGTTAAGTTCTTATTGAAGACCGGCATGATTGACACAGGTAGCACAAACAATGCATTTTTCAAAGTCACAAATGCCATTTGAGCTTCTTCAAACCAGTTAACTATCTTGGGGGGCCTTGACTTTAGTCGGCTATGTTATTAGACATGCTATCATGACAAAGTGAGGCATGAATCTTCTGCAATAATTATACAGCCATAAAAAGCTCTTACTTGCTTCTTTATGTTTGGTCTTGTGCAATTTCTTTTAGCCTGTACTTTCCTCAGTTGAAGTTTCATCAGACCATACCTTGTGGAAGCTTCATGCATTCCAGCTGTACATTTAGAAGGGTTGGCCCTCAAATCCTTTGCTAGATTGAATCCAGAACTGTCTGTATCCTTAGCAGGTGGAACTCTCAGTCCTTACTGCAAATTAACATCATTCTTTGAAATGTGACTGAGACCCAATATAACTAAAAAACACTTTTTGCTGAAGTCTGCTATCTAGGGTAGAGAAAGCTGTCTGCTCTTTAACTTGCTCTGTTAGAGGGGACTGCCTGTAAGATTTTTGTTTACATCTAGCCTCATAAAGTAATGTGCTTTCCCTAACCTTTCTACTAATTCATATCTTCTAGGCATTAGCTACGCTTCTATTTTAGAGACCTTTTAAGTTTACAGAAGTCATTGCAAAGTGTGATGGTGCCATTCATTTTTGACTCCAACACCAGTGATACCACCTGTCAAGCTTCAGGGATCCAGTAAGACATTTTCTTCTGGCTTTATAACTATGTCATGCTTAACTAAGGTATTTTATTTTTTTTCTGTCAAGACTAACGCCATAAAATGAATAGCATCACCCATGAAGCCAAATAATACTTGAAACCAAAAACCTCCTGGACAGATGCAGTTCTCAAAATACACACAGCCAATAAAAAATAAGATTTTCTTTATTAAAAAGTTAAGCGCTTTCATCTCTGTTGAACTAGGGACTTCAGAACAAAATCATTAAAACCTGGTTCTGATTTTCCATGCATTTAAACATTGAAAACTGGAGTGGCTTTTGTGGGAGTGACCCATCTGTGGGTGTGGCTCAAATAGGGGTGTTCCTTGAGTATGGTGTGAGTGGAGCTTAAGGGGGCACCAGAGCAGTACTTCGCCTAGGGTGCCATTTCAGCTAAGGCCACCCCTGCTGCTACGTAGCTCTATATGAATGTGACTGATTTATATTATTGATCTACTGTGAATCTGCTTTGTATATGTAATTGTGATAAATTATCAATGAAATTGTAAATCTGTAGGATTATCTCCTTCTTTTGTCATTGTTGTTAATAAGCTGACTTTCTATTATGTTATCCTACTAGGACAAATTATTGTAACTATTGTTTTTCTATGTTGCATACTTCATCTTTTTTCATATTAATGTATGGTGCTTTTCTCCACATGCCTCCATTAAAATGGCATTTGTTTTGCTGGCCATTCGTACTATCCCAGTAAGCAAATGAAAATAAATAAATAAATATGTGGTGTCCGGTGAAAATAAATAAATAAATCTGTGGTGTCCGGTCCACAACCAGGATGGTAGCCATGAGTAGTTGTGATGCTCCTTATGCCAGAAAGTACAATTGTGTCAGTTACTTAAATCTACTGTTATGATGTGTAAGTAACTTACAGTTACTTATATTTACTATAACAGTAGATGTTTGATTAAATCACTGCCGTAGTAGCTTTTGCTGTATGGGTTATATCCTGCCAAGGGTATAACAGCTGGACAAAATTCAAAAGCCTTTGGCCCCCTCCACACATGGACCGAAACTGCTGTTAACTCGGGCTAACAAAGAAGAAAACTGTGGCCTGGGAGCCAAAACTCTACAGGACTTTCTTGCCAACAGAGAAAGGAGGCTATTGTTCTGAAAAAAAAGTAAAGTTAGAAACTTATAACTTTAACAAAAAAACTATATACAAAAATAGGGGGGTTTGAAGGTGGATGCAGCTACTGAAGCTGTGATTTCATAGGTTAGTATGTTTATACTAGGGCCTTTTTAAGCTTAACCATGCATCCCAATACAAGCAGGAACCTGGGAGATGAACCAGTTACAGGCTGCCTGTGTCCTTTAAAGATACAGGTGCCAAACCAAGGATATATTTCCTGTTCCCCATCCGATTGTCCAATGTAAACTTGAATTGAGTTAAGGAGGAACTCTGCTTCATGTGGATGGGGAGCCTGATCCAGAGAAGGGATAGTCTTTGGGATACATACCTGTCTCTCCAGCAGGTCTATTTATATCACAGGCAATGTTTTTAAGTCCATAGAATGACTATTTTATTTATTTATTTATTTATTTATTTATTTATTTATTTATTTAAATAGACATATCTAGACTATACTAGACCTATCTAAAGCATTTGACATGGTCCCACACAAGCAACTTATCTCTGTCCTCAATAACCTATCCTTCTCACAATCTGGTTTCAGAGTTACCTGTCTGACCGCCAATAATCCATTGTATGGCAGAATGACATATCTCCTCAACTACCTGTCTCCATAGGGGTTCCCCAAGGATCCATCCTTGGACCCCTACTCTTCTCTGTTTACACCAATAATCTAGCCTCTGCCACCAAACATGGCCCACTCATACAATACACAGATGACTCGACCATCATCTGCTCAGCCCAGTCCCTACCAAAACTGCAAAAAGTCAAACAGGAAGCCTTTTCCTCTGTTGAAACATGGTTATCCGATGCCCGATTAATACTCAACCCAAACAAAACTAAACTACTCATCTTCCAACCCACCAAACATACTCTAAACAACTCTCACTTTAACATCACGGCAAAAGACAACACCACTATATACCCAACTGAACACACCAAATTGCTATGAGTGGAAATAGACAATAAACTAAAATTTGACATTCACATATCCGTGACTATAAAAAAAGTCCACAAAAAACTAGGAGCGTTATACAGAAATAAGCAATTTCTCACCAAAGCAGCAAAGATTTCAGTAGCAAATTCCCACCTTATCTCCACCCTACTTTATGCCTCTCCAATATATACCAACCTAAGGCAATGTGATCTAAACAAGCTAGAGACCTGCTACAACAAAATCGCCAAATTCGCCACAGGGGCATCCTACCGTAGTCACCACTGTCTCTCACTTGCTGAACTGGGCTGGCTTGAACTCCCTCACCTCCTTCAACTCTCACTCACCCAAAAACTAGTAAACCATCCACTAAATGTCCCATCCCTCCAGAATCTACTCCAACCCTATCGCACCACCAGACCACTAAGATCCAGCAGCAAAAATCACTTGCAGATCACTAAAGCCAATAACTCTGCTGGTGAAGCACTATTCTCTTGCGCCATAGCCAAATTATGGAACTCACTCCCACCCACAGTGCCATAGCCAAATTATGGAACTCACTCCCACCCACAATTACCTCCATACCATCACGCACCCACTTCAAAACTTTACTAAAAGTGCAACTAAAAATATGCTAGCTATGCCCTTGCAACTCCCACTCTAATATCATCCACCCCATCCAACCACTACCTTTCTTTCCACTCCACTAACTACCTTGATTATAGCAAGCTCAGATGCTCATAAGCCAGTACTTATTATACAGCACAAACTTCTTCTTCTTGTAACATTTGTTAATGTCTGGTATGCACTTCACAGATAAAGATTCTAGTTGTCTACTGATGTACTATGTTCTTCATCTGTAAATATATTGTAAGTAATTGCTATGTAAATTGTTAATCACTATGTAATCCAATGTAAATACTGTATGTTTATTTTAACTGTGGAGCTTTTCTCCCCAGGCCTCCGCTGAAAATGGACCTACGTCCAGTCGGACACTCCCGGTCAACAAATTTAAATAAATAAATAAATAATATCACAGGCAAGGTTTTTAAGTCCATAGAATGACTAGATCTGGTGCTGTTTATTTTGAGCTATGCAGAAGGTCATCAGGTGATGTCCAACAAACCTTGTATGCCAGGCATAAATCTCCCCTCAACAGCCTGTAGGAGACATAATACAGGGATAGGACTTCAAGGAAGTTTGCATAGGACATGTTACTTATGCCCTCTTATTCTTTTAGTTAGGAACCTCTGTGGATGTTCAAGTTGTTCAATGTGTCTGGTTAGGTACATAACAAAGGGTGCATTGTACTCAATGATAGGTCTGATGAATGCTGAATACAGTGGGACAATGACCTCCTTGGACCTAAATAACTATACCTTTGTTTATAAGCTACACAACACAGAATGATTTCCTCATAACTATAAATGCACGATGGTCAAAGGCTGCATTACTGTCTATGTGTATGTCCCCAAGTCCCTGACTATAGGATCAGCTCTTAGGGGTGTGTTGTCAATATGATAGTTAACAAGGATGGATGACTTCCTGAATGACACTAGTATGCATTTCTTGGCATTTAGTTTTATTCCATGGATCTGTCATAAGTTGTTTGTCTGTTTCAGCCCTTCTTGGAGAACATTAGTGTAGTGGAGGATGCTATGACTGCTCCTAATTTGCAATCATCTTGCAAATCTGGTTAGCCAGAGGCCCTTGACATTGACCATGACTTCAGAGAGGACAGACACCTGACTGACTCTGCTTGTCCCTGGTCATTTTGTAGAGGTGGACTTTCCAATTCTATCTTCCTGGGTTCTGTCTGTGAGTCATCTGACTATCCACTGGGTGACATAAGGGTTTATACCTAACCTCTTGAGTTTATCATTTTGTGTCAAATGTCTTGGCCAGGTCAAGGAAGGCAGCATGAATCATTTTTTCTTCATCCATTGCTTTGGTGACCTTTTCAAAGAAGTCCACCAGGCTGAGTAGGTGTAACCTGCCCAGTGAAACCAAGTGAAATTGAGTTGGGGCCAGTGTTTGGAAGTTTCCTATGTGATTATTGATTATTTCCATGATAATTATTTCCATGGCTTTGCATATGAGACCAGTGAGAGTTATGGGTCTGTAGTTTCCAGGGTCTGCAGATGGCCCACCTTTGTGCAGAGGGATGACTGTTGCTGTTTGCCATTCATGAGGCACAATGCCTGTTTGGAGGCTACAGTTAAACAGCAGCAGAGGGCCTGATAGGTCATGTTTCATGGTGTTTAGGAAGCATGCAGGGATATTGTCTGGGCCCATTTATGCATAGAGAGAGCATTGAGGAGCTCTTCCATAGTGATAGCAGAGGGAGTTATATTTGATGGAATTTCCTGAGGAGAGGTTGAGAGGAGGGAGGGATAACATTAGAGCTGAATTTGTCTTTCAGCAGGTTTGCTATATCTTTTGACTCAGTGTAGGTGGCTCCATTAACAATAAGCTCTGTGCACAATTGTGTATAGCCTTTGAGGTTGCAGACATAATTAAAGAATGACTTGTGGTTGTCCTTGGCTTGTGAATCCAAGTTTACCTCAAATTTGGTTTTGGTAGACTTTGCCATCTGCGTTGTTTGTTTAGCTTGATGAGACTGCTTTTATCCTGCTGGTTGCTACACCTCCTAATTTTTGCTATGATTTTCTTCCTTCTGTTATACAGCCTACTGATGTTGTGATTCCACTAAGGTGACATTTTTTGAGTTAATGTACTTCCTGGTAGGTACAGCTGCCTCTATGCAGCTATTAACATGTCTATATAGGGTTTTTGTGAACAGTTCCACATAGACAGCAGTGTTATCAGGGTTTATGCAGGCTTGACATTTTGCCAGGTGTTTCATTTAATAGTAGGAAGTTAGCCGTAGAGTTGGGGTAATTAAAGTAGTACATGAAAATGGTATTGGATTGGAAGGTGACTGCTTCCAATAAGTTTAAATACATGTTATGGGTTACCTGGGTCATAGAAAGGGACCTATAGCTTGCAAGAAAGTGGTAAGGGATTTTGCCTATGGTGATTTGAACATGGAGAAGCTCAAGTGCATCATCCTGTTAGATCAGCCTTGAGGTATATTTAATTTTGATGTAAATCAAGACACCACCACCTTTAGTCCCTGTCTGTGTAGTAGCTGGTCTAAATGTGTGGAAGGCATTATAGCCTTGCACTGCCTGTGTGCTCTCCACAGCTTTAAACCATATCTCAGTGACTACACAGATGTCAGCATTCTCTATGATGAGGAGAGCTTGTAGGGAATGGAGTTTCATGTTTTAGACTCCTAAGCACCTTTAGATTTTTTTGGTTTTATTTGCTATGTTAATAGTACATTCCGTTTGCCATTGCCTAAAAAGGCACTATGGGTGCAGGACAACATTTTACCTAATATTAGAAAGCCTAGAATAGAGAGATAAAGACCATGCCTGGCAAAGTAGCATTTCTTTTAAAGCCTTGAAATGTTTTATTTCACCCCTTAAACAGAAGGTTCAGTTCCTAGTTCCACCCTCATTTCACAGGTAATTAACCTTAATTGGCCTGTTCTAATTTCTGTGCGACTCAAGAGACACAGCTCTGGTCTATTTTCTAGTTTAAATATGCAACTATAAGCAGAATACAAGTAAAACATAGTGTAAAGAAAATACACCACAATACACAAAATAGAAGAAGACAACAAAGCGATAAAAATTACCTCACCATAGTCTATGGCAGAGTCTAAGTGAGCTTTTCTTGTAAAGCTTTGATATGTTTTATTTTACCCCTTAAATAGAAGGTTTAGCTCCTAGCTCCACCCTCATATCACAAATAATTAACCTTAATCGACCTGTTCTAGTTTCTGTGTGACTCACAAGAGACACAGTTCTGGTCTATTTCCTAGTTTAAATATGCAATTGAAAGCAGAATACAAGTAAAGCACAGTGTAAAGAAAATGCACTGCAATATACAAAATAGAAGAAGGCAAGAAAACAATACAAATTACAAGAAAGCAAAACTAAATTAACCTTTTCCTCACAGCAGTCTGTGGCAGGGTCTGAGTTGGCTTCAGCAGTAAAGCCCAGAAAAAACAAGTAGATGTTTAATCACACATCTACTGTTATATTAAGGGCAGCATACATAATTGTATTATTTTCATTATAAATAACTGTTGCAGAAGCCATTGCTATATGGGTAGATTACTATAGCTTATCCCACATGTGAGGAGATAGGATGAAGATTAGGAGCCCCTAGAAAAATAATCCAATTAGTAGCAGTTTGTAAAGGTTTTCACAGAAGACCAAGTAGCTATCCCTAGAATGCTTCTATACTCCAACACTTTCCAATATGCCACTGAGGGGCACAGGAAAATAATTTTCTTGGGTGGCGAAAGCCAGGGTACCTTTTTGGCTAGGCTTATATAGGCCTTAAGACCAATAGCCTAGTACCTACCTATGAACGTATGAAGGAGCCAGTGCAAAGCTGTAGTGGAATCTGCCTTCACCCTGCCTGGGGTGACCATTTTAAAATTGTCTGTTTTAGCATGGGTTGCCCTTTCTTCATCCCTATAGGAATGCCACAACTGTTCAGCTTTCCTAAATAACTTAGTTCTGTCAATATATTACCCCACTTGTCTATGCACATCCATTCAGCATGTAGACATATATCTCCCCAATTCTTTTGGTTCAGGAAAGAAAACAGGGAGTTTGATGACTTGATTTAATGTAAACTCAAAAACCACTTTTGGCATGATGAGAGATTTCTTCTTAAAGTCTTGTCTCTATGGAATACTAAATGGGCTCACCCACCTTAAAAGCTTTCAACTCAAATACTCTTCTTGCAGAATTCAGAACAGGGTAGCCTTCCAAGAAATAAACTGTAAATCAGCCTGATGAGCTGATTCACAATGAGACATTTTTAACTTTTCCAGCACAAAGTTAAGATCCCAAATAAACGCTACCTGTTTACAAGGTGGCCTAATTTATAAAATCCCTTTCAGAAACTGCTTGCCCAAAGTTTGAGAAGAAAGAGGATGATTCATGGGCAAACATGCTGTCATGACCAACAAATGAACCTTTATAAAGGAATAAGCTAGGCCAGAGAAAAGTAACTCACACAAATATTTGAAAACAGTGTTACAGATAGCCTGAGAGGGCCTCAACTGTTAGTTTGGCACCAACTAGCACATCTTTTCCACATACTAATATAAGATTTCCTAGTAGCATGTTTTCTTGCCTCCTTTAGTACCTGCTGCACACCCTCACTAACAAGGTGACTAAAAGGTATCAAAATTGTATCATCCAGGCAGTTAGTAGTAGTTGCCTCAGGACAGTGTGTATCAAATGTTCCATGTCTTGTGTGAATAGATCCAATCTGTAAGAAAGTCTGTGGTAATTGCCCTTGACAAATTCTATGTGAAGGGTAAACCACTGCTCCCTGGGCCAAAAGGAAGAAACGACAATAATCTTGGAGAGCCCTTTTGGATTATCAGGATGTCCCTGGATATCAGTGAAATGGTGACAATGCATATTGAAACTTCCCTCTCCAAGGAATTGAGAAAGCAACTGTTTTCCAGACCTGTTAGCAAGGAGTCCGGGAATAGAATTCACTTAGTTGTCTGTTCTGAGAGAAGGCAAACCAATTTATTTGAGGTTTTCCCTGGAAGAACATTTTACTCAGTTTCTATTTATGAGTGTCTGTTCTGGTCCTACTCAACTTTCCTGCTACTACATTTTTCTCTGATGGAATGTAGAAAGCCTGGAGGATTAAATTGCGCTGAATCATAACCTCCCACACTGTCACAGCCAGCTTGCACAGAGGGTAAGATTTAGTGCCCCTGCCAATTGTTGAAATACCACATCATTGTAGTGTTTTCTGTAATCACCAGCAAAGGTCCTGGAAACCACAACTAATGAAGAGATTCTATAGCATGGATCACAGCTAACATCAGTTTGACAATGGTGTGCTGAGTGGAGGGCACGAAAGAGAAAGACTGACCTGGATTCAGAGTGATTTACACTGTCCACCAAATAAATACTCTTCACATACCCCAAAATTGAAATCTTGAAGTCCAATGGACTAGAATGTTGGATCCAAACAATGTTTAAAGAAACCACTGAAATCTTCTCACGTGTAATCAGGCTAGAGGGATCATGAGAATCATAGAAGCCATGAACACAAGAATCTTGAAAATTTCTCTTTCTGAAGTCTGAGACTGACAAGTGAAGTCCAAGAAAATTTCTAGATAGAGGTCCACTTTCTCCTGTGTGAGGAATACCTTTTTAAGTAAGAGTACATAAGGTATCCTAAAAATACAATTTGTTGAGAAGAGATCAGATATGACTTCTGATTGTTGATCAGAGAGCCTAGGCACTACAGATAATGTGACCTAGACACACAAAAAAAAAAATCATAGAAACTTTCCGAACTCTGTGGCAATGGGAATATGATGATAAGTATATCTGAGTTACTGTATAGCTTGAATGTGGGATAAGAGGTAACAGATGCTGCAGAGTCAACATTTTGAAATTTGGAAGCTTGGCAAAGTGGCTGAAGATAGAATGTTCTAGCACTGGTCTCCATAAAAGCTCTTTCTTTGGTACCAGAAATATTCTTGAAGAAAATCCTTTGCCCAGCAGAGTTGGTAGCACTAGCTCTATGATCCCCAGTGTAAACATTTGTTTGATGTTCGCAGGAAAGAGCAATGTTATCTGATTTGGGGGCAGAATTCCTAGAAAAGGAGGAAGGCTCTCCCAGTGCCATTTGTATCCCTCCTATGCCATTTTTAGAGACCATTTGTCTGCAAAAATCTTTTGCCAAAGGGATGGGATGAAGAGGCAGGCTGTGGGACAGATTTAAAGTATTTGCAGGAAGGCAGCAGGGTTGAATGATGTCATAGTCATTCACTGCTTGTGGAATGTCCCTTTTACTGGAAGGTTCCTCCTTTTTTGTTAAAGCCTTCCTGACCTTAAAACTCTGCTTAACAGAGGATTGTTGAGATTGTTTGTTCTGCTTTTTGAAAAAAGAAGCAGAAGGTTTTGAGTCCTTACAATGAAGACTGAAAAATCTTTTTAACTCATCAAATTGTTTGTGGGCTTGGGTAGCAGAAACCCCAGAAAGTATCTCCTTGTCAAAGGGAGAATCTAAGATGTCAGATTTTACATCTTCAGAAAATCTTTAAATGTGAACCCAAGGAAAATGTCTCAACAGTAACAATGGCAGCTGTACTGGAAACAGAGTCAGCATAATTATAAATACATTTTAAAGAATGTTTAGTAACCCGAGAAACAATGGAAACAGTAGAATTCAGATAAGACCTTCTATCTGCAGATAGTACATGCAGAAAAGTCTCTGACATTGTCAAAACAAGTCAACAAATATTTCAACATAAGTGCCAGTTTAGAATATCTGAATGCTAATGTTGTAGAAGTACAAGTATGCTATCTTATCCTGTGGAACATCCTATGATGAACATCTGTGGGACTGAGATGCATACAACCTGGTAAGGATTCCCACAGGTGGGAACAAAGGAGTGCTGTTGAACATGTATGTGAGACTGGCCACAGCCAGATGTGATGCCTTCAGTGGCCAAAATTGTCAATGATATGATACTGCTGCATCAAGAATGGTCTGTGCCATCTGAGTATATCCGGGTTGTGCCTGGCCATCTTGCATCTGAACCTTTCTACAGCCAAATACAACAGAACCTGCAAAGGTAAACTGGAATTCAGTTATCAACTGCCTCATGGATGCACCAAAAAATAAGGCATTAGCCAGCAGCAGGGTTACCACCTGTCCCACTTTGCGAGGGACAGTCCCTTTTTGGGCAGTTGTGTTCTGCAAAAAAACTAAAAAATGACAAATGTCCTGAGATTTTAGGCCAAAAAATATTTCATAAGTTTTCTTAATAGTTGCATGAAACAGTTATTTTTCATCTAAAACACCTAAATGTTATTTTTTTTCCAAAATCTCTTTATTTCAGTTTTCTTTTTTCAAATAATAACAACAATACGGTAACTCAAAAACACAAATAAACAATACAAATACCTATCTAAAGAAAACAGACAACAATCTCGTTCCGAGAAAATTATATATATATATATATATATATATATATATATATATATACATACACACAATATATACACAAGAAGTCATTACATCGTCAAGTAAAGTATGAGAATTCTTATGTTCATTTGGTCTCATAAGGGATAGTTAGAATGGGGATAGTCTATATATAAAGTAAAAATAGAAATGTAACCATTTATTTGTATGTTTAGGGGAAAATATCTAGTTACACATATACTAAGAAAAGGGAGAAGATGCAAGAAAGGCTGGTTATACTACATTCATTTCTTATTTAAAGGTTAGCTTTTCATGACAATTTGTAGGCAAATTTTATTTGTCAAGAATTATATCTAGCAAGTAACCCCAATATTTTTGGTAATAGCGTTTGTTTTTTGTTTTTAAATAAATTAATTTGTGAGATGAGATATATTTGATAGAAAGATTGCTAAAATTTTCCCATGTAATTGGCAACATGACATTCCAATTCTTTGTAATAAAGAATTGAATAAGGGCACACCATAATAAAGACATGTTTTAATATTTTTGGGAGTTGATTGATATTAATGTACAATATAGCTGTCTCCCACGTAAGGGGTGATTTTTCATATCCCATCTTCTCTAATCTTACTCTCAAGGAACCCCATAAGTTGTGTATCTTAGTACAGTTCCACATGACATATAAAATATCAGCTGTTTGATCCGGACAATGGGGACATATAGGCGAAAAGTTAGGATTGAATTTATTTAATTTAGATAAGGTATAATATAGATTGTTATTTACCATAATTTGTGTATATAACAGCTTCTTGAAAGGAATGAATTTGATTGTATTTTCAATGGCTAGTTTCTTATTTTCTTCAGTCAGTGATTGATTTTTCGTTTGCCAGTAGTTTGAAAATAATAACTAATTCTGATGTTTTGCACTCATTACAATTTTATAAGTCCTAGAAATTGTTTTCCCTTTAATCACAAAATTTTTCAAGTATTAATTTAACTAAATCTATGTTCTGTAAGTCAGTGTGTATTGTGTGAATTTAGCATTTATAAGATGATGAAGTTGGTTAAGGATAATACTATATTTCATAGGAAGTTTGAGTTCAAGTCTCATTTGCCCCGTGTTAGAGTCTTTCCATTGGTATATATTCCATATTGTGTAGTCTTTTATCAGGGGGTAGTTTGTTAGATTTACTGGTTTATTATTTATTAGTAAATTAGGATTTAGGTGTAATGGTTGTATAAGGGCAAAAGTGTCAGCTAATTGCAATGATTTAAATAGTTTCTATGTTGTAAGAATCATGTTTTTAATTAGTGGGTGTAAATTCTTTGTGTATATGTTAGCCTGGTTTAAATTTAAGAATGGTAAGGATATGATATTACAGCCAAGGGATTTCAACTGTTCATACCAGATTTTGGTTCACTGGGGTATCCAAGTATTTATATATGAGTCATAGTTTATTATTTGTATTAGTCTGTATACAGTAATTATACTATAGTAAAGCTTAAAATCAGGTAACCCCAATCCCCCCTTATCTTTGGCGAGTACAAGTTTTGCATATTTAATTCTGGTAGATTTGGGATACCATAAGAATCGTGATATAGCTTTTTCCATGGCAAGGAAGAAGTTTTGAGGAATATTTGAAAATGTAGCATTTAATTGAAAGAGTATTCTTGGTAGACAATTAATCTTGACAACACTAGCTTTTGACAGTAAAGACATATTAATGTTCTTCCATCTATCCATATCGTTTTGAATACTAGTCCATGTAGTTAGTAGGTTATTGTTTATAATATCTTTGAAGTCTGAAGTAAATATTATTCCTAGATATTTTATCCGGTAGTTTATTTTGATCTCACTCATAGGAAAGTACAATTCTTTATGCCCCATAGGATTGAGGGGAAATATGTGTGACTTGTTTAAATTTAAATTATAATTTGAAACTACCGAGAACTCATCAATAACTTTAAGTATTTTTGGGAGGTCAGTAGTGGGGAGTTGGAAGTATATATTTAAGTCATCAGGAAAGGCCGAGTATACAAGATGTGTATTGTGGATTCTGAGAATATGATGAAAGTTTTTTTGTGAAATAAACAGAAGGAGGGGTTCTAGATAAAGATTAAATGGGTATGGCGAAGGAGGACATCCTTGTCTTGTACCATTGGATAAGAGTACAGGGTTAGTTATAAGTTTATTTACCTGTATAGTGGTAGAAGCTTTCTGATAGAGAACCTAGATCATTTTAATGAATTCTTGAGGAAAACCATATAAAGGCAGTATAATAAAGAGAAAGTGTAAGTTTACTCTATCAAAAGCTTTAGTTGCATCTACTGTAAGGGCATATCTGGGGCATTTATCCCTATTAAGTAGTCTTACAATGGTATCTAAAAGGAGGGCGTTGTCACTTGTTTGCCTGTTTGTCATAAAGCCCATTTTTTGTTGGGAAATAATAGGGGGGAGTATATTCTTAAGTCTATTTGCTATAACATGGGCTAATATCTTAAAATCAGTGTTTATGAGGGCTATTGGTCTATAATTTGCTGGATCTGTTGGGTCAGAATGCGGTTTAGGAATCAACACTGTCTTGGAGTTATTTAAGTATTTGTCTGTTATACAATATTTTATTATATAGTTGAAAACTTTTAATAACACTTTGGAGATAGGTTCCATGAATAGCTTATAAAAATCCAATGTGTATCCATCAGGCCCAAGGGATTTACCTAATTTTAGTTTGTTTATTTCAGCTTTTATCTCTTTTAAATGTAACAGTGATTTTAAGAGTTTCCTTTGATCTTCTGTAATTTGTGGAAAGTTTATATTATGTATAAAATCCTCAAATCTGTCTGTAGATGATGATAAGGGTATATTGTATAATTTCTTATAAATATCTTCAAAAGCCTCCATTATATCTTGATCTTTATATTTCACCTGTCCTTCATATTTTATTTCTTTGATCCTAGGATGTCCACTTTTTATGTTAATTAGTCTAGCTAGGAATTTTGATGGTGTTTGAGCCCATTCTGAATATTGATATATTGACCTTAATTCTAATAAGGAGATATTTTCTAAATAGTGTTTGTGTAATTGTTTTTGCCAATCAATTATTTTTTCCTCAAGTTCTTTAGAATATTTTTCCTGAAGTTCTAGTTCAGCAGTGTTTATTTGACACTCTAGTTCATTCTTAAGATTGTTATACTTTTTTTTGAGCCATGCAGATTTTTGAATAATAATACCTCTGATGACCGCCTTGGTAGCCGCCCATTGTATGGCATATGGAATTTGATCGGATATAAAATCATTTTGAAGTTGGGCTAGCACATTCTGAATTTCTTGTGTAGTTTCTTGGTTTTGTATAATTTTAGGATTTAATGTCCAGGTATTGAAATAGGAAATATTTTGTTTATGAGCTTGAAAGATTATTAAAAGTCTAATTTTGGAATGATCTGAAAGACTTCTAGGTGATACATCATAATTTAATTTGTTAGAAAGGAAAGCAAGGGAAATTAGAAAAGCATCTATCCTGGACCAAGTTTTATGAGTGGCTGAAAAGAAAGTAAATCTTGATATTGTTTTATCATATTGAAATTTGACATAAGGGTCAACTAGTTCAAATGTATTTTGTAATTCTTCAAGTGCTGTAGTGGCAGATTGTGACTGTCTGTTTTTATTATGCAATCTATCCTTATCTAGATTTAGTAAAGCATTCCAGTCCCCACCTACAATAAACAGATGATTTGGGTATTTGGCTAATATATTAAAGATTTCATAAATTACAAGCTGTTGATTTGAGCAGGGGCTATATATATTAAGAAAGAGTAATGGTTTGTTTAAAGTATGATATCCAGTAGTAAATAATACCCATCTTCCCTTTGAGTCAGCTTCATAGGAAGTCACCTCTCCTTGGGAGGATTTATTTACTATAATGGCCACTCCCCTGGACAAAGACTATAATTTGCAGCAACTATTGTTTTAACCCATTTTCTTTTCCTTTCCCTAACCCAAAGTTGGTAATCTAAGTGAGTTTCTTGCAAGGAAGTTATATCAGCCTTAGTTTGGTATGTGAGGTGCATGATTAAATTTCTTTTCTTTTTATCTACCATCCCTTTAACATTCCAAGAGTCTATGGTTATCATTTTTTATTAATATTGTTGAAGTTTCTCATTAGTTCATACACAAAAATACAGTTATAAACATTTTCTGTTAGTGTATTTATCTTAAGAATAAATGTTGTGACTTCTATACTCCTAAACTCTAAATAGGTGCCTAACCACCCATCCCTCTGTATTTGTAAATGTGCATGAGTTAAGAAACTAAAATAAACTATTATTTTTAACAAGGAGTAGATATATATATATATCAGAGGGATGTCAATAATACCCATACTGTTCCAAATGTGAACAGTCATCAGCTAACAGACTGTGCCCATCCCACTCCTTTTATTATTTATATACTGCATATTCATTTTCAGACTTCTTAAAATATTATATTAATTGTACCCTTAGATATTATATAGAGAGAAAAGGAAAAGTAGCTTTTATAAAAAGTTTTGTAGTAACAGCAACATATAATTCTTAACATTTCAAGAGTTATTAAAGAGTTAACAAAACAATATTTTTGAAAACCAAGTACAATATATGTATATTTAAAGAAGGCATCATTTTTAAAAATTCAACATTTGTATTATTCTTGCTAACAGCAACTAACTGTGGTTCTTTAAAATGTATCGGAAACCTTACAAGCAATCATTGTGAACTCATATTATTAATTAACCAGTGCCATCTACTGGACAAACAGGGGAAAAGAAAAAAAAAGGAAAATGTTTTTGTACCTTGCTCATAGACACCTTTAAAGGTAACTCAATGGTTATGCCAGTAGAATAATGATTATACATTTTAAACATTTAAAGAAGGCAGTACTTTAAAATTCAACATTTGCCTTATTCTTACTAACAGCAACTAACTGTGGTTCTTTAAAATGTAGTGGAACTTCATTTAACATTGCACTGGCAAAAGCCATATAGATCCATCATTGTGTACTCATATGTTAATAATTAACCAGTCCCATCAGCTGAACAAACAGAGAGGAAGAAAAAAAAAGAGAAATGTTTTTGTACCTTGCTCATAGACATACTTAAAAGCAACTCAATGATTATGCCAGTAGAATAATGAGTATACATTTTAACTGAAACTACTTATGTCTAATATTTACACTACTTAAACTATTATATCAAAGGTTTTGTCCCATTTTTTTTAATGTAATTTAACACTTCTTTTTGTAAGCTGTAAATGCACTTTAAAGTCATTGCTCTATGCAGACAGTGTTAGGTAGCTTTGTAACTTTTAAATGTAAAGGCAGTTACTAAAAGACAGTACCTTAAGTATTACAGTGTAGCAAAGAGGTTTTCTTTACAGGCAAGTAAACAGAGTTATTTAGAACACATTCCACATCCATTTGTTTAAAATTTCCCATAAGAGTGGTATATTCTTCTGTCCTGTAGTTCTTTGGAGCTGTAACACTTGTTTAGCCTTCCAAATGTTGTTTTTGGATCAAAAGATATGAAAAGAGTTGACTCAGGCAGGATTTACTTTGAAGAGACGCAGAAAGGTGGATTTTGCCTGGTCAGGTGTTTCCAAGGATATTTTTTCTTCTTTGTAATAAAATGTTAAAGTTGCAGGATATCTCATTTGGAAATGAATCTTATTTTCAATGAGGTAATTGTAGTATTTGCTAAGTTTTTGTCGATTTTGTTTAATTTGTAAAGGAAGATCTTGAGTAATCATAATTTTATGCGCTCTCCATGTAACATTCTTTTTAATCTTATAAGCTGACAGTATCTGTTGAACATGTGCTGAATTAAGCAGTCTGATATAGATTTGTCTAGGAAGATCACTTGTTTATATATGCTTTATAGCTCTTTGAGCTCTTTCGATCACTATCTCATCCAGGAGATTGTTATTAGCCAGAGGAGAGCTTAGTATTTCTTTTATTATTGGAATAAGTTGTGAATTAAAAATGCTCTCTGGAATACCTCTTATGATAAAATTATTTCTCCGGCTTCTAGCTTCCAAGTCTAACATTTTTTTGCTGTAATTCTTTAATTATGGTGTCATTTGTTTGTGCTTTTTATTGCAGTTCATTTATTTTTAGCTTATTGTCCATAATTTTAGCTTCATTTTGTTCAAGCCTAAGCACAATTTGGTCCAGAGTAGAACCAAATGTAGTTAGATTATGAGAGAAACCCTGCACTTCTGTTTGTAAAGGTTGTAAAGCAGTTTTCAGATTCTCCAGTGTTAAAGGTTGTTCCTGTTTTAATCTTTGAGACATTTTATCAGCTTCTTGTTGTTGTTTGTTAATTTGTTGCCTTTTAGAAGTGGTTTCTTTCTCAGGAGTAGTAATTGCAGACAGTTTGGTTTTTGTGATTACAGTTTCCATCCAATCTGGCTGATTCTCCATTAATCTTGTATAGTTAGATTCCTAGTAGTAGTGCAGAATTTTAAATGATAAGTCTTGTTATGAAAGTTGTTTTTCTTGTTACTTTCCTCTTATTAGGCCTGTTAGTCTTGTAGAATCCACACCATGTGGTTCATGGCTCTGTTTCCAACAAGTAATTATTTTTCCTTCAGAATGAGAGAATCTTTGAAAAATAAAGATGAAACAAGTAAGTACTCGTATTTCTGCTTTAATCCATTGATGTTTGGTATACTTTTCCTAAGCGATGCACTGGTTTGAAGTCAGATTATAGTATAGGAATGCAGGAGCTGCACTGTCAGTGTGCTTACAGGCTGTCCACCATTTTGGAATCTAACACCTAAATGTTATAAGAAATAGCACAAGCAACTCAAATGCTACAAGAATAAGCTTTTATTTTGGAAACATATAAAGTACTGTCCTTTGTACTGGCTGTGGGCATGTTTTGTCCTGCAAAATCTCACATTTCTACAAAAAATGTCCAACTTTGAGCATTTGAAAAGGTGGCAACCCTAGCCACCAGTGATCTGATGAGTACAATCTGCTCCTTGTCCTTATAAACTGTGTCACTGTGCAGTTTGGTTTAAGACCTAGAACCTAAAGAATACTACCACTATAAAAATAGTTTTGCTGAAGGGTTTCTTATTAATACTTCTTTCATAATCCCTGTGGTTTCAGAGATATGAACATTTGTTTGAAATGTGAGGACATAAGTTGATTCTGCCAAAAGGCTTGGGCTCCGCCCAATGGAAGTTACAGTGCAAACTTCCTGAGCTCCACTGGAGTGAATGAGTGAAGCAGTAGGAGAATAAGTTAGGGACAGAGAACATTTCACTGCATTTTATTCTTTTCTTTTCATGCGTTCATTAGTGTAATGTTTTCCTACTGTTTTTTTTTTTTTGTTTGTTTTTTTTACAGTGGCTGAAGAGCAGCAAGCTAAAATGAACAGCAGTTGCTGGAGGCAATGCCATTTCTTGGTATTCCATGTGCACTTCTGCACTGCACCACTTTAATATTGTGTATAACATGTGCTCTCTCTTTTGATTTCATTTCCTTGCACAGGCTCAGTTGCTGTATGCAGATAATGTGGCAGTACAAGTAGACTCTGAGCAAGAACTTCAGCAAAGGACAGGAGAATGGAATCCAAAACTGAAGGAACATGGCATGAAATTGAGTGCAGATAAGGCAGTTGTAATGGCAGCAAATGGGGGAAATCAGAAGAAACTAAGAACTGAGTTAAAAGGGAAAATAGTTGAACAGGATAACAGCTTCAAGTATTTGGAAGGATGGTTGAGGAGAAGGGAAGTCTGCATGAGGAGGTCAAAGCTTGAGTCAGAGTGACTTCAGCCAACTAGCACAGAGTGGCAGGGGCAGTGTATGACAGATGATTGCCAAAGAAGCTGAAATGTAAGGCATACAAAACAGTGGTGTGACCAGTACCACTGTATGGTACAGAAACCTGGGCAGTAAAGCAGAGCAAGTGAGGATGCCGGAGGTGATAGAGATGAAATGCGTGAGACAAACAGTAGGATGCACACTTGGGACAATTGCAGAAATGAGGGCATAAGAGCAGAAGCCAAAGTAGCTCAATTTTTCAGAAAAGGTAAACGAGAACAGCTTATGGTGGTTTAAGCACATGTACAGAAAAGCAGGAGACAATCTGGTGAAGAAGATTTGGGACTGATAGGAAGAAGGCAAGAAGAAATGAGGACATCCAGCAAAGGGGTGGATGGATTGTCTGATAGAAGACTCATGACAGTCAACCTTGAGTGTCAAAGAAAGTAGGAGACTGGCAAAGAACAGAGAGAGGGTGACAGTTGACATGGCACCCCAACTTCAGGTAGAAATGGGAAAAAAAAGGGGATTGATGATGATGATGATGACAATGATGCAGGTCCAGGTGTAGTGGTGTGAAAGGAGCATCAGTGGTGGCCACTTCAGTCTGCATTGGTCATTTTTAGTGTTGTTGGGTCACCAGTGGTCATTAAGTCTGCCTGTCAGCAGGGGACACAGGTCATCACTTGTGGCCCCTGTAGCCACTGTTTGAGAAGAAGTGGAATTTCCTGTTCTGATAATAACCCAGAGGAATCCCCTTTGGTCTCCTAATAATATTTGCATAAGCTGGTGCCATCTGATGTACACCAACAGCTGGATGCCTGTCTTATTACTGTGGAGGCATCCTGACATGGTTTTTAAGTAATGTGAACAGCAGGCCTTGGCCAACAAGCCACCAGAGGCACAGACTGCAAATGACATCAACTATATAGATGACTGACATCCCTATGGGTTGGCTCTGTGTTGGTCTGCCATCTGCCATGTACCATTCCCTATCCTCCTTATATGTGTTCCATGTCCCTGTCTCTGCGTCACTCCATATACTGTTTGTTGTCCATTCCTCCCCATTACCTATGATCCACTTTTTGTCTGTATCCATCCACTGTTCTTCTCACCTTTTGTGTCAGTAACACTCATATATCAGTGCCTGTATTTGTGTGCCCCTGAAACCATTCTTTCTCCCTCAGTCCCTCCTACAACTATTCCCCACAATCTTCTACAGCGACTTTCATCTTTTTACATGAAAAATGGAAGACTCTTCCATAGAAAATGTATTCCTTTTACACCACTACCAGTCATTACTTATGGTTACTTTTGTGTATTTCATTTATTTGCTATTACCCTTTCCCCAGCTTTTCTATCTACCCTATTCTCTCTATTCATATGAGAAACTGGACTGACACTTGCACTGGCCATTCTTGTGCTGTCTGCCACTGCATGTGTAAACAAAACTACCGGACTCTCAAACGCCAAAAAATTTATTCACAATACAAAGCTTTCAGGACAATTTCCTTCATCAGAGTTAATACAAATTCCATATCAACTGACAACTTAAATGCTAAATCCAAATTAATCACAAGGCATTGTTTATCTTTTATTTTTTATATTTTAGGATTTTTGTATAAATAATTCTTGTGTATGTCTTTTAATTTTAAGAATGATATAATTAATTATGGCATTTTATTGGGGGTCTGTACCTTGTGGCTAATTCAAATGTAGCATTTGAATTTAGTATTTAAGTTGTCAGTTGATACAGAGTTTATATTAACACTGATGAAGGGAACTGCCCCAAAAGCTTTGTCATGTGAATATTTTTTTTGCGTTTGAGTCCGGTAGTTTTCTTTGCTCTAGATTTGCTTTGTACCTCTGACTCCATTTACCCTGTCCTTGTGATCCAGTGGTGTGTGCCACTGCATGTGTGGCAGCTATGTGGGGTTTTTTTGCTATTGTCGGGGTGCACTCACTTGCCTATCCTGTGATGTCAACCACTTCAGTCATGTGCAATTTGCTAGTGTGACTCCTAAACTGATCCTATCTAATGCTACTTGTCCTCATAACATGTCTTCATTAATTTATTATGCACCTCGTTTCCCAGTTCCATGTAAGCATGCATATCTGGACAACTACAGGCCATTTTTCAGTTATAGGTATAGATATAGAAATACAGTAGAATTTATGGAACATGGGAATGTTAAAACCTGCAAATTAATTCCCTCATCCTAAAAAATTCTGAAGTGGTAAAACTATTGCAATCAAAATAATTAAATGTCTTTCCTGTCATTACACTCTGTAAATGTTCTCTAAACCATATTTCCATTAATTAGATTGCACGCTCACCACTTTTAAATGAAACAAAAGGAGATCACTGTGCTTTAGCTACATGGCTTCTGAATGCCCATGGTATTTTACTTTTTAAAGTTTTTAAGGATACATTCAATGCATCTAGCTGTAGACCTGCATGATTTGGACTCTTTATGATCTCTTCGGTACAGCTGCTTGGCTATGCTTTATAAACACAGAGCTTAAAATCAAGTCAAACAGCATTCAAACCAAAGGGTAGAAAGGCCACATAGACAAACCATTCAGTAAAACCTTGAAGAAAGACCAAGCAAAGCTAGAGTCTTTACTGTGTAATATCTTAAACCTCCTTTGCAGAGGCCCATGGGATATATACAAGTGACCCCTTAAGCACACACCAGTGTTTCAGCTACATGGCTTTTGAATGACCATGACCTTTTATTTTTTTAATTCTTCATAGGCACATTCAGGCATACCTCTCAACTGTACAGTTTTTTGCCTCATATTTTTGGTCCATTTTTCATAAAATTGTGGTTTTCTGGCAAATTAGTGGCAAATCATTAAAGATTGAAGTTAGAAAATAATGGCAGACATTTCAGTTTCAGATCATACCCTTCAGGAAATTCATGCTAATGCAAAACCTGCTATTCTATCAGCTTTCTAAGTTTGTAAGAGCAATATTGAAAGTGTCCTTATTTATTGGCCTTTGTCCCACTTTTACATATGGCTTTGTATATATTTCTTTCTCTAACAGGTTGAGAGTTATATATTCAGGCCAATGACATAAAATCATAGTAGCTATAGAAATGCATGTTTCGGACTTTTTTATGACCTTGTCAGTACAGCATAAGTTGATTGTTTGGTTATACTTTAGAAACACGGCGCTTAAAATCATGCCTGATGCCCATAAACATGTGACTTTTTTACCTTTTGGTATGA
>NC_056744.1:465593492-465795992 GCF_019279795.1 Protopterus annectens | reverse complement strand
GTATACCTCAAGGTTTGTCAAACAGGACAATGCAGTTGAGCTGCTTCATGTTCAAATCACCATAAGCAAAATCCAGTACTACCTCCTTGCAAACTATAGGTCCTCCTCTATGACCAAGGAAACCCACACCATGTATTTAAACTTACTAGAAACACTAACCATCCAACTCAACACATATTCATGAGTGATTTTAATTATCCCACTATTAACTGGGAATCCTATATGACACCAAATGTACAAGCACAGAGATTCCTGGATTTTGTAAACACAAACTCCCTGGACCAGGCAGTCAATACACCAACCAAGGGTGTAAGCATACTGGATCTGGTCCTCATTAGTATAGGAGAGTGCTGCACACCCTACTGTAATGTCTTTCCTGGTAAGGTCAGACCACAAAATGGTCTCCTTTGAAGTAAAAATAAATCTGGGGACCCCCAGCTAAACCTAGAATATTCAGGAACAACTCTAAGGCTAACCTCCTGCTATTAAGTGATAACCTGGCAAAATTTCAAGCCCCCATAAAGCCTGAGAGCACTGCTGTCTATGCAGAACTGTTGACAGAAACCCTGTATACCCATGTTATTAGCTGTAAAGAGAAAGTTGTACCCACCTGGAAGAAGCACAGAACTAACTCAAAAAACAAGCCACCCTGGTGGAATCACAAAATCAATAGGCTGTATAACAGAAGGAAGAAAATTATGGCCAAAAAATAGGAGATGCAGCATCCAGCAGGATAAAACCACTCTCATCAGATTAAACAAACAATGCAGAGGACAAATGAAATCTACCAAAGCCAAATTTGAGGAAAATATGGCCTCCCAGGCCAAGGACAGTCACAAGGCATTCTTTAGCTATGTCCACAATCTCAAAGGGAATACACAATTGTGTGCAGAGCTCATTGTAAATGGAGCCACCTATACTGAGCCAGAAGATATAGCAAACCTACTCGCCAGTAAATTCAGCTCCAACTTTACCGCTCTCTCTCCCTCAACCTTCCCTCAGGAAATACCATCAAATATAACTCTCCCTGCTATCATTAGGCAACACGTCCTTAATGCTCTCTCTAAGGCCAAGAGCACTGCATCTATGGGTCCAGACAATATCCCAGGATGCCTTCTAAATAGCATGAAACATGACCTATCAGGGCCTCTAAAATTACTACTTAATTGCAGCCTCCAAAAGGCTTCATGTCTCAGGAATGGAGAACAGCAACAGTAATCACTCTGCACAAAGGTGGGCCAGTTACAAACCCTGGAAATTACAGACCCATAAGTCTCACTAGTCTTATATGTAAAGCCATGGAAAGAATTATCATGGAAATAATCAATAGTGATATAGTAAACATCCTGACACTGGACCCAACCTAGTTTGGTTTCTTCAAGGACAAATCATGCCTACTCAACCTGGGGACTTCTTTGAGAAGGTAACCAAAGAAATGGATGAGGGCAAAATGATTCACACTGCCCAAGTGGGGTATTGTGTCAAATGCCTTGGACAGATCAAGGTAGGCATTGTTGATAAACTCAAGAGGATTGGTACAAATTTGTATGTCACCCAGTGGATAGCCAACTGGCTCATAGACAGTACCCAGGAAGTTAGAATTGGGGAATCCATCTCTACAAAGAGGCCAGTCACAAGTGGAGTCCCTCAGGGATCAGTCCTTGGACAGCTTCGTTCTGGCATATACTTATCTAACATCAAGGCCAATGTCAGTGGTCTCTGGCTGATTAAATTTGCATACAATGCAAATTAGAAGCTGTCATTGTATCCCACACTGATACAAATGTTCTCCAGGTGGGGCTGACACAGACAAACAACTGGTGACAGAGCAATGGACTAACTAAATGCCAGGAAATGCATAATAGTATCCTTTGGGAAGTCATCCCCCCCTGGTAACTATCATATTGACAATACACCCCTTAGAGTTGACCTAGTAATCAGGGACATAGGGACACATATAGATAGAAATCTAGCCTTTGACCATCATGTGTCTACAGTAGTGAGGAAATCATTCTATGCTGAGCAACTTATAAACAAAGGTATGGCATCTAAGTCCAAGGAAGTCACTGTCCACTGTATTCAGCATTCATCAGACCTATCATTGAGTGCAATGCCCCTTTGGTATGTACCTAACCAGGCATATCCAACAACTGGAATGTCCACAGAAGGTCCTCACTAAAAGAATACAAAGTGTAAGTAAAATTTCCTCTGCAGACTGCCTCAAGGCCCGATCACTGTATTCTGTCTCTTACAGGCTTTTGAGGGGAAATCTAAGCCTGGCATACAGGACATGGTCAGATCCCACTCTTATGGATCTCCTACATATCCAAAAAACAAACAGCACCAGAATTACCTGTTCTGAAGACTTAAACCATGTATGTGATATAAATAGGACTTGCTGGAGACACAGGTATGTATCCCAGAGACTACCCCATCTATGGAACAGGTTCTTCATCCATGTGAAGGAGAGTTCCTCCCTAACCCAATTCAAGTGCAACTTGGACAATTGGTTTGGGAACAGGAGATTCATCCCTGCTTTGGCACCTGTGTCTCTAATGGGCACAGGCAAATTGTAAATGGTTCATCTCTCAGGCCCATGCTTACACTTATCAAGGGTATCAGAACTTGTCACAGATTTGGGATGCATGGCTAGACTTAAAAGGTCCTTGTGGTCATTAGCCTAGTAAACACCTATGAACCTATGTACCTATGAGAAGAGAGACCCTTTCGGGGATAAACAGACATTTGGCCATTATAAGGAAAACACAGTGATCTCTTTGTCAGGGAGAAATAAATCAGCAGGTATTTTACTGAGGATGATCTAAAAATGAGCAGCATTGGAGGTAAAGGATAATAAGCAAAGGGTTAGGTATATATCTGTCAAACAAATCATGAAAATGTCTAATGTTTTAGGACTTTTATCTGAATCTGTACTACATTTGTACATTGTATTATTTACTATGATTTCTTATATTCTCTTTTTATTTCTATCATACTATGTGTTTACAATTTAAATTTTGTTACTGCACCAGATAACATCTGAAGAGAGCCCAATATGACTCAGCCAAGTCACTCAGTTAATAAATAGACAATAAATAAAATGGTAAACATCTCCCAAATTATTTCATCCGGTATCCAAAATTCATTCAGCTTGCATCTAATATAGTCAATTGCTTCCCATTATAACCAAAGTCACTACATGTATTATATAAAGCTTGTGTACTGCCTTAAGGTCCACACTTTCTCTTAACTTGACTATAGATTTTAATTGGCGACTTCTGTGTTGCTCATTCATTCATTTTTCATTAACCTGCTCCATCTTCCAAAGTTGGAACGTATGCCATCACTCCGAAGGAAGACAAATTCTGAAAAAGATACCAGATAGGATATACACACACACACACACACACACACACACACACACACACACACACAAACTTGCCACTTACTCAACACAAACATGCCTATGGACAATTTGTAAGACAGCTAGTTCAACTACAGCATTGTTTTAGGATGTAGGAGGAAACCAGAGCACCAACAAAAGCTCACATAAACACAGGGAGGATGCATACACCTTGTACAGAAGGCACCACACCTGAAAAATGAAAAAAAAAATGTGTAGCAAGCCAACATTGTGGTATCCAGGTTTATCATTGACCATCACCATCTACTATTTTCACTCTCGGCATGGATTTAGATCTGTCATAGAAAACACTACTCTTCTTATAACAGAATACTGATGTAGCAAACCAGACTCTGGCACTTTTGCTGGTACTTTGTTCCTTAATTTATTAAAGACACTTGATACTGTCAAACATCATCTCCTACTAAGAGACTCTCATTCATGGAACTATCTGATCATAAAGCCATTAATTCAGCAGCTACCCCAAAGACATTTTGCAAGCTGCTGTAATATTCAAAACTCTTGAGAAATGTGGAAAACCCTTAACTGTTAGAAATGTTTTTTATCAAAAAGGAAAGAGAATAGATTTTATTTCAGTTCTGCTTGAATATCTTCAGCTGCACTTATTGTGACCTATGTGATACTTTTTTGTACTTTTCTGATTTTTCCATATTTTGGCAAAAAAAGTTATCTGCTTGCATATTTAACTTGTTCTAGGACCTTACACTTACCGCTTCATTTACATTTGTGAGAAAATTGTGACTTACTGCAAGACCTAAGCATTGTTTACACATTATACTGCACTTCTATCTCCATAAGTAGAATTACTTGCAAAAGGTAGCTGTTTGTATTTTGAACTCAGTCTGCAACCTTAATCTTGTAGTTTCATTTTCAGTTGTGGAAGAATTGTGGACTATTGCAGTATCTGAGCCTTATTTAGCTATTTATTACTGTATTGTTTCAATAATAGTGTTACTAAATCTCTGCCTAGCCTGGTGATGTAGACTGTATTTTGGATTGCAATAGCAACAGTACTGTAATGTTTGCTGCAGGATTTGTGATTCTGTGCTCCTACAGCTGTATGCATTCAGTTTTCATGTTACAGTCTTACATTCTGCTTATCATTTGCCTGCTTAAAGCTGCCTTCCAGTGCTCTTTCGGTTTGTTATATTGTTACTGTCCCCCCCCCCCCGTTCTTGTGTCTGCCACAGTCCCCACTGATACATAAAGTACTGCTCTCCCTGCCGCTCCCTACTGTTTGTATGCCAGCTACAGTTGACTCCTACTCCACTGAAAAAAGCTAAAGTTTCTGAAATTGTAACTTACCTGAAGTCACTGACCTGTAGCTCAGTCAAAGAACTAAGAGAACTGACTTGCTACAGGATCTGAAATCACAGAGCTCCACTATTGGTTTTATTCAATTAGATCCCCCTCTAGCTTGTCTGCTATGACCATCATAGAGCTGCGCATACTCAAAGTCTTTTATTCAAGACTCTGAGAATGGTGGAAAACCCTCAACTGTGGGAAAAAGGCTTTTCAGCAAAAAGGGAAGACAGCCAAATCTGTTCTGAGTACAGCTCAGCACCCCTTCACAGCTGGATTCCCTGTATAGTGGGTTGTCTGCACAAGAGCTTTTTTCTCATAAGAGACCCATAAAATCTATACAACCTTTGAAATTTAGGTCTGAAGCTCAAATAACATGCACCAAGTGCAAATAACATGCCTTGAACTGCAATACACCCCTGAACAAATAATTAGGCATTTCCCCATGCCTTAGTAATAAGTTCATACAAACACTATCCTAAAAAAAAAAAAACTCTAAGCAGTTATAGTCACCCCTTTCCACCCTGATTCATTCTTGTGTTTTGGAGGCCTTTGGGGCTAGTTAATCTTTAGAATTTCGACATATAAAGTATTATGTGTATAGCATGATAGTGGTGGTGAGGTGTGATGTATGGTTTACTGTTGACAATCCTGATGATGGAGTTGTCTGTGTATGCAAATGTGTATGCAAATGGTGACCCCTGTTGACAATCCTGATGATGGAGTTGTCTGTGTATGCAAATGTGTATGCAAATGGTGATCCCAGATAGGCATGTCATCACAAAATGGTGGGAGCAAGAGCCAAGAAATGAGCCTGCAATTTTTACATGGGTGATAGGGCAAAAAATTCTACCTGCCTGCAGTGAGATCCTCACTGAAAATAGTGTCAATGGTCAGGTTGACCAGAGAGAGAGAGAAGCAGAAAGAGTGCATCACAGTGCAGGCAGTTAAAATTGTATGCCATAGCACTCATATACCATTTCCAGGCTCATATGTGAGATGTGGCCTTGCGAGGTGAACATCCCACCTTTGTTAGGACATGCCCATCTGGGGTCCCACTCTCAATGAGAACATAGTGGGCCACTACGATATAATGCTCCATCATTTGCAGATACATATCAGTTCCTGCATGACCCCACTCCCCCTGATCTGGGATGAACTCTGAGGTACCCTAGATTCCTGACCACACAGTAGCCACACTCCTCCTCAGCACAAATCCTCAGTCCCCCGACCTTAATGGACAGGAGAGCAGGGACAGCCTATTCAATCCTTTTCCTTCCTTTATCAAATTTTCCAGTGTGGCAGGTGTCTAATCAAACCCCACTTACCTGTCTCCATCCCTTTATATCACAGAACTGACTACATGGATAACTTGATTTTTCTGTTTCCAGGCTGTTTGCCTGCTGTACCTTCAATGCTTTTGCACACATTTAACTCTGTTTATTTCTGGTTGTCAAATTCAGTACCACTATTAAGTTACACTGAAATAATAGTTCTGTGTTCATCTGTATTTAAAGTAAAGTAGACTCGAATGGGAAAAACGCAACCCAAATAGCTAGATCTACAAGGATGAAGTAGTAAACAGTACAATCAGATATGAATGAGTTAAAACATCCTAAAACAGATCTATGCTCCTTAGTATGCACCATCCTTTACCTCCACTCACTTCTGCTTATATATTATCTCATGGAACACACCCATACAAGCTGTGACATCATTAGTACAGCTCCCTGGGGTCATCTTGGACAACAAATAAAAGTTTGACTTCTGTATCAAGTCTGCCTTTACAAAAACTAATAAAAGACTTGACATGGTATACATGGCCAAAATGTTTTATGATATACGTCACCTGAATCTGTACTGTTCATGCTTTCATGTACAGCTTTCTGTATGATTTCCACAGTCTAACTAAACTTCTTACAACCATCAAAATAAACTAATGCTGTTTGGGTGTATGCCACCCTTTTCTTGACCCACCTCTGACTTGCTTATTACCTCCATAGAAGATTATCCATTTAGACTGTGAAACCTGAACAGAACCTTGGGGTCATATCCCTCTCACAACTTCTAATTTATTACTCTGGCCTTTCTCCCGTATTCTTCTTCCTCTCACTCTATTCACACCATTTCCTGTTCTGAGCACTATCAATATCCATATATTTGCTAACTCTTATTTACACTCTGATTAGTTTTGCATCACACTCCCTACCACCTAGTCTCATATCCATTTCCTTTTTCTAACTGCTGCTTTCTACACAATCTACTAGGTATTATATACCTGCGGTGCTTCTGTCTTGCTTTTGCTATGTGCAATCTCCTCTGCCAGCTGGGTACATCATTGGTATAACTACATCTCATGTTCTAATATTTATTCCATATCCTTAGTACAAAATCACTGGGCATGCTGCATGCTTTTGATTGTTTCTTGCATGCACCATGTAAAGCAACTAATCTTTTGCTGATACATTTCCTTCTATTTGTACATAACAAATAACACCACAGTAGCACAACAGTGAATGTTGCTGCCTCACAACACGTGTTTTTTGTTTTTTTTTTACTTTAGTTCTGTATTGGAGAGTTTTCTGTATGGAGTTTACATGTCATTCCAGTGTCCATACAGTTTTTCATTGGGTGCTCTGGTTTCAAACCTTAGCTCAAATAAATGCTGAACATGAAACGGTGAATCTCCAAATTGCCAGTAGGCATGTGTGCTCTGTATGAGTTTGTGTATACTTCATGTAACCGACTATTGTCGCATCTAACACCAATTTACTTGTCTTGCACCATCTAAGTGCCAGAATATTCCTAACTCCCCCATAAACCCTGAAATGGACTAAGCAGTAAGTGAAGAATGAGGAAACGGTATCTACTCATGACCTGATCGTCAATCTGTATTCAAAGTACAGTATGCATATTACACTCTGCTCTTGTCTTTGCTTAAATCTTATGCCGGTCATTAAGCAGAACGATCAAAGGATATTTTTTCATTGTGTAACTCCTGTTTATATGTAATTCTTTAACTGTAATTATTGTTGAAGTATGTTTCCTTTTTTCCATTAATTAAACTGCTGAGTAAGTGTAAGTGAACTAGTCCAACTCTACCTCTTTTCAGCTATGACCTGGGCTAAAAGGCATAGATTAATGCAAGATATATATGGATAATTTACAATATTTAAGCAAATCAGCATGCTTTGGGGATATTAGGAAAGTGACAGGAAATCAAAAGATTTGAAGGATGTCCAAACCAAAAGGTTAAAAGATCACACAGAGAAACTGTTCAGTAAAAAAAAAAACTGCAAGAAAAACACATCCGTGCTGTGTAAGACATTAAAACTCCTGTAGTGGAGGAACATGGGATATATGCAAATGATCCCTTAAGGACATACCTGTGTTTTAGCTACCTGGCTTTTGAATGTCCTTGACTTTTTACTTTTTAAGTCTTTATGGGCACATTCAGGACAATAAAGCCAAACCCCACTAGCTGTAGACATGCCATATTTCAGCCTTTTTCTGACCTTATCAGTCCAGCATAAGTGCAGTATTGTCTGATGATTTTTTAGAAACACAAGAGTTTAAAACCAAGCCTAACATACATAAACATTAAGGTGCCTGCAAGAGGTGTTAATGACAGGCCTGCTGCCTCTTGTAGTCTTTTCCATACTCTGCTATATATTCTGGTTTCTGTGTATGTACAAATGACATATATACATTCAACACTTTTAGAAAGTCTTATAAGCCTAGACTGTGTATTCTCAATCCTTCAGCATAAATAGGTTCTGCTCAATTGCATCTCTCAGTCTCTCATAAAAATCAATACATAAGTACTTCCATATATAAATAAATAGTTCACTCATTTTCTGTTTGAATTCCCCCCTCCCAAAGAAAACACCATCTTAAATGTCCTAGAACAATGTTACACTTAATGAAAGCCATCAACTCCTGCAGTCTGACTGCAGGACTCCACTATCAAGAAAAAGCAGAGGTGTCAGAGCACCACAGGAGCTCAGGCTAGTACATTAACAATGAGCAGTAACAGAAAAAAAGTGAAAATGCTACTGCACACAGCACGATCACATACAGAAGATAGGTATATTACTGTAAATCAGAAGAGCTAGTCAATAAATTCATCAAAAACTTCAAATTACTTTCATATGGACCACCTCCAACCTGAAAATGTCTGTTTTCATTGTGGATTAATGAAATATATATTGCCACTAAGTTTAGATTTCTGTCATTTCTGCATGCATGGCACAGCACTGCAGAGGCAGATAGCTAATAGCAAGACGTTTGATTCACTACCATGACAGCAATCAAAAAAAAAAATCATTCAAGATAAGAAACTGAGACACGGAAAAAGACATGGTTTATTTGGTATGGTGTCATGTTTTCAGATTTAGTCTTCTGAATGTATCCTGCGCCCATTTTATGGCATTCATGTATGGCACAGAGACAGAATAACAAGACAATATTTCTTTTAATGGATCAAACTGAATGGCATAATGACCATATAATTAAGAAATAGCATGGAAAACTGAAATATGGTCCTGGCTGTGACTGCTGAAATTAAGCCAAACAGTACAGAGTAGCATATTGCAAGTCTTAGTGGGCAAGTTCTGAATTCCAATAAATAAGAAAATGAAAGAAATGTAAATTTTAACACTATAAACTAGACAAAATCAATGAGAGAAGATCACATGGCATCTGAGTTGTTCTTTGTAGGTCAGAAAATTTCCTGTGTGCTGGACCCCCATTTAATTTATTTCCAGAACTTAAGAGGTGATGAATACCTTTTTCCTAGGCAAACGGAATTTACTACACACAGACATCAGCTTTTGGCCTCTTGTCAGGAACTAAGCTTTGGATGATGGGTAATGTGTATCAATACCACTTGCACCTGGCAAGGGAAAATGGCAAATGTAATTAATTCTCCAATTGCAAAAAGTGGAATTTTTAAAAAGCACCAGAGCAAGTAAAAAAAAAGATCTACACAAAAAATGATCTTATCGTGTAGCTCAGATATTTAAATCTGTGATGACAATAAAGCAGAGGCACAGTATCTGTAGGTCTGACAAGCTGCTTGTGCTCAAAGGCTTAGCTGGCTCAACTAGCATCCTCTGCAAGTCCCATAAACTAGAGCCCCCACCCATCTCTTCAAGTGAAGAGAAAAAAAAAGTCTTTGGATTACTATAGAAAGCCAGTGGCCTTCCTACTATAATTCAGTCACTCCCCATCAAATCCAGCTATCCCCCACCACCAGTCCTCTACACAAGACAAAACAAGCAAACAAGCAAAAAAAGTCTTCAGATTACTGCAGGAAGCCAATAAACTCCTTACAGTAATTCAGCCAATCACGCCTCACCAAATCCATGCCTCTCCATCCCTCAACACATAAAAAAGTCTTCTAATTACTGCAAGAAGTCAGTCTGCTTCCTACAGTAATTCAGCCAATCAAGACTAACCAAAAAAAGTTTTCAGATTACTGTAGGAAGCTGATTGGCTTCCTGCAGTAATTCAGCCAATCCATAGCCCCCAGCTCTTCAAGTGAAGAGCAAATAAATCAATTAATTAATTAATGAAATAAAAGCTGAACTTAAGTGCCGTTCTGTACTTGCACTTCAGTACTGAAACAAAGCAACTGCAGAGTTAGTCTCTCCATCATGCCCTTTAACACTGTTTGCCTCAGCCTTGCCACACTAGTGTGTGTGTGTGTGTGTGTGTGGTAGAATTCAAGGCCTACTATAAAATGAAAGTCCTTTTTGAATAATACACTGGAAAACCATTGTTCACTTAGTAGAACAAAAAACGCCAACTCAGCCAACATTATTTCAACACATCTTATGTAATACATAACAAGAGAATATACCACAATAAATAGTGATGTATTGGAAAAAAGAGTTAAAACAAAAGGAAAAGTACAGAAAGTCATAATGGCCAGTAGGGCTGTGGTATTCAGCATTTTATCATCAGTATTTCAAGGCTCTGTGTTCAGCATTTCTACTTTTTGAAATTGCCACCTAGGAGTTAATGCTAACAAGAATCAATGCACTTTTACCACAATTCTAGCAATATTAATCTTACATGGTGGACAGGTAATAATTTCCTTTCTTTCCTCCCTGTTAGCTAAAACACAATTATGCATAACATACTTATTGGTCATATTGCAGACATGTTTCTTTTACTGGTTTAGATCAGGCTTCCCTTTTCCCATACACCAGCACTCCTGGTTTAGAGGCATCCACATATTTTATGCTAACACATTTTTTCTAATGGAAATCCATACTGTTTCCATAAGATACACTATGGTCTGGCAAGTTTCTTAAACAAGAACATATTCTATACAGCTAGAACATACTATCAAATTATGATTTTTGTTCGCTATGGTTTTAAATACTCTTGCAGCTTATCGCTATCTGTAGGTTCATTGGTATGTACTAGGCTAATGGCTACTGGTGCCTTTTTAAGCCTAGCCATGCACATGCATTCCAAATCTCTGACAAGTTCTGACCCCTTGGCAGTGTAAGCAGGAGCTTATGAGATGAAACATTTGCAAGAATGGGCCTAGGAAGTGAACCATTTACAGGCTGTCGAGTCCTATTAGAGACATAAGTACCAAAGTAGGGGTGAATTTCTGGTTCCCCATCTAGTTGTCCAAGTTCCACTTGAATTGGGTTAGGGAGTAATTCTACTTCAGATAGATGGGGGCCCTGTTCCAAAGAAGGGGTAGTCACTGAGATATATAAAACTATCTTTTCAGCAGCCCTAACACTCTATGTTTAAATCTTTATAACAAGTAATTCTGCTGTTGTTTGTTTTGTGGATATACAGGAGGTCTGTCAGAATGAGATCTGCAATGCTCTGTATGCCAGGCATAGATCTCCCCTCAACAGCAGGCAGGAGACAGTATACAGGGATAGGGCTTTGAGGTGATATGCAAAGGACATGTTATTTATGCCCTGTATTCTTTTATTAAAAATTTCTGTGGATGTTTGAATAATTCGATGTGCCTGGTTAGGTGGTTCCACTTGAAAACATAGAAATTCCAAAACATCGAATGTCATATGGTCGAGACCATATCATCGATATTTCGGAACATCGAAGCTTTCAAGTGAAACCAAAAAAAAACTTTTAAAACAAGTGTATGCAGGGGGGGCAGGCCCTTTTCACCCCCTCTACTATAATATACCAACTCCAAGATTGCACTACAGTGGGGTAAAGGGAAAGCACTAAATGGGAGATTTCCCGTACCCTGTTTGCAGTACCATCACAGAGAAGGCACATTCACAGACACAGTGTGAAGGGCACCTTGCTGCCCTGCAGAAACACTAGCTTTTTCCATTTTTTATTTACGTTTTTCTTCCCCTTGACAACATCGATGTTCTAAACACTCGATGATATGGTCTCGACCATATGAATTTCGATGTTTTAGACTTTCAATGTTTTCAAGGGGAACCAGTTAGGTATATACCAAAGAGGATATTGTACTCAATGATATGTCTTATGGACCTCCTTGGACCTACATGGCAAAACTTTGTTTATAAGTTGCACAACACAGAATGATTTCCTCACTACTGTAGACACATGATGGTTGAAGGCTCGATTACTCTCTACATGTGTCCCCAAGTCCTTGACTACTGGGTCAGTTCTTAGAGATGTGTTGTTAATATGGTAATTACCAGGGGTAGCTGACTTACCAAAGGATGCTATTATACACTTCTTGGCATTCAGTTTTAGTCCATGGCCCTGACACCAGTTATTTGTCAGTGTCAGCTTTTCCTGGAGAACATTAGTGTTAGTGGGGAGTTCTATGTTTGCTCTTAATTTGCAGTCATCTACAAATTTGGTCAGACAGAGGCCTTTGACCTTGGCCTTGACTTCAGAGAAGTAGATGCTAAAAAAGGCAGAGTCCCAGCACCAATCCAAGGAACTCCACTGGTGAATGGTCTCTTTGTAGAGGTGAACTTCCGAATTTTAACCTCATATGTCATGTCTATGAGCCAGCTGGCTGTCCACAGGTAACATAATGGTTTATAACTAATTTCTTGAGTCAGTCAACAATGCCTGCATTGGGTATTGTGTCAAGTGCCTTGGCTAGGTCCAGGTAGACAGTATAAACCATTTTGCCCTCATCCATTGCTTAGGTGACCTTCTCAAAGAAGTTCACCAGGCTGAGTAGGAATGGCCTGCCCTTGATGAAACCATACTAGGTTCACAAGTGCCTGGGGTTTTTCTATGTCATTATTGATTATTTCCATGATAATTCTTTCCTTGGCTTTGCATACAAGATTAGTGAGACTTATAGGTCTGTAATTTCCAGGTACCACATCCGGCCCACCTTTGTGCAAAGGGATGATGGTTGCCGTTCTTCATTCATGAGGGACAAAGCCTCTTTGGAGTCTACAGCTAAATAGTGATTGCAGAGGCCCTGATATGTTGTGTTTCATGCTATTTAGAAAGGAGCCTGGGAGATTGTTGGGACCCATCAATGCAGTGTTCTTAGCCTTAGAGAGAGCATTGAGGAATTGTTCTCTACTGATAGTTGAGAGAGTTATATTTGATGGCATTTCCTGAGGGGAGGTTGGGGAAGAGAGGGGAAAAGTTAGAGCTGAATTAGTCTGCCAATAGGTTTGCTATATCATGTAGCTCACTGTAGGTGGCTCCATTAGCAATGAGTTCTGCACAATTGTGTATTGCCTTTGTGGTTGTGGACACAGCTAAAGAATGCCTTGTGGTTGAACTTGGACTGGGAGGCCAGATTTATCTCCAATTTGACTTTTGGTACACTTTATTTGTCTTCTAGTTGTTTAATTTATATTACCCTGCTGGGTGATATACCTCCTAATTTTCACACTATTTTCTTCCTGGTGTTATTTCCTACTGGTGTTGTGATTTCACAAGGCTGGCTTATTTTTTGAGTTAGTTTTTTTACTTTTTCTTCGTGGGTACAGCTGCCTCTATGCATCTATTAACGCACATATAGGGCTTCTGCGAACAGTTCTAGATAAGTAGCAGTGTTCTCATGGTAAAGGAAACTGCTCTGTGGTCTGACCTTACTAGAAAGGACATTACACTTGGGGCTGTGTAGCACTTTCCCATATTAGTGAGGATCAGATCCAGTATGTTTGCTCCTCTGGTTGGCATATTGACAACCTGGGCCAAGGAGTTTGGGATCACAAAGTGCAGGAATCTGTGCCTGCACATTTACTGTCATATATGATTCCTGGTTAATAGTGGGATAATTAAAGTTGCCCATGAATATGATATCGGGTTGGATAGTGAGTGTCTCCAGTTAGCTTAAATATGTGTTATGGGTTTCCATGTCATAGAGAGGGACATATATTTTACAAGGAACTGGTATTGGATTTTGCCTATGGTGATATGTACATGGAGAAGCTCAAGTGCATTGTCCTGTTTGACCAGCCTTGAGGCATATTTATTTCTGACGTAAATAGAGACACCTCTACCTTTAGTGCATGTCTGTGTAGTAGGTCATCTAAATGTGAGGAATACATTATAGCCTTGCACTACTGTAGTGCTCTCTATGGCTGTTTCAGCATTCTCTAGGGTGAGGAGTGCTTGTAAGGACTGGAATTTCTTGTTTAGACTCCTGGCATTGAGCAGTAACAGCTTTAGATTTTCTTGGTTTTGATTTTCTATGTTGGAAGGACTGTCAGTTTAGCATTGCCTAAAAAAGTCACTATAGGGGAGAACAGAGTTTTAGCTAATATTCAAGCCTAGAGGGGAGAGGTACAGATCATCCCTGGCAAAGCAGCATTTTCTGTTGACCATCTTCTTCCATGCTGACAAATACTACGCCCCCTTAGAATGACTGACACCAGAAACTAAGATGTCGGTCATCTACAGTTCATATTATGGCATCATCCTTGAAGAAGGTAGAATGCTGCAAAATGCTAGGCTCATACCAGCCTTGGACACATATTCAGAGAATTCCATCATGTTTCTCTTTATATAGTCTAGAAAGGTATGTCTCAGGTCATTTATACCCACGTGGACTATAGCTGAGTCATACTGGTACTTGTGGTCAACCTGAGTGCATGCATAATCTGGTGGATCTTGGCCCCTGATAAGAAACTGATGGTGACTGGATTCTCCCATGACCAGAATGTTGAGCTGTGTGGCGGCATACCTAATAGGCTTATAAGTAGAGGCTCCATGAGATGTGGCTGTATGCGTTAATGATTTGAAATAATGCATTTGGACCTGCTAGGGGCATGTGTTATGTGTGCTTCACTTAGGAGGTTTTTGGTGTTTAGGGAGGTTACATTTAAGTGGCTCAGCATATATGGGTCTATGTCTGGTTCATGCTGTGTGTGATGGGTACAGTGTCTGCACTACTGACAATCTGATTGACATTATGAGTAAAAGACATATGCCATGTCAAAGGCAACACAGATGGGTTGTCAGGTAAACAATGTATATGTGTGACTTTTAATAGAATAACATGATCCAATCAGAAAGAAGTTTCATCGCACATACACACATGACATGGTATATAATATAAATGGTGATATATGTATGAGTAATGTCAGCCCCTGCATAGCAGGAAGCATACAAAGTCTTGGCTAATGCTCAGCACACTTGTACAGTATGAGCAATGATGGAATCAAATCAATTGCAACCACCTTGCATGCATATGATACCAAATATAGTGGCACAATGTAATATTTTACCAGTACACCTACATGACAATCATTATACCATAGTGGAATGTAAACATACACATAACATACACCATGTATATGTGCAAAATATAGGGCAAAGCTATAAGGGGGAAGGGAGATGGACAACACAGGTCCACATCAGTGAGGAAATGCCGGCAACATAAGGTAGGCACAGAATAAAGCAGGACAACCCTGTCTAAGGAAACATATTACACACACATCTGTTCACCACATCCTCATAAGGTACATTGAAGCAAATGGCCAATGTATGTCACATGGGTATAGTGGATTGGTGATGGCTATAAACATGTTTGTGTATAAATGGCACAAACACAATAATGTGCAACAGTTAAATAGCAAGAAGTATAAGTACACAACAAAAGTCATTTGATTAGCACCTACACATACATACTGCCACGCAAGCATAACACAACAGGTGCCATAGTCATCATACTTGATATAAATAGCACAATACATGTGTAGAACTAACTAAAGGACCATCCTGTGAGCAAAAGAACAGCACAAAAAATGGAATAAGTGCATGAAACCAGTCAAATATTACAAGCGGGTTTGTGTGTCAATCATAATACAGTCATACACATGTACAGCCATGAAAAGCAGTGCATATGTACTACAAATGCACACACATGTACATGTATGCAGTCTGTGTATGTATGTCATAATATAAGCTATTATCAAAAAGACTGACTGTTAAATGCAAGATACAGACAAACAAGGGACTCATGGATGATGACAAAAAAGCAACACCTTTGTATATTTACAAATGAACCAGTGAACATCTGTGCAGTATATGAAGGATACATGCGCATATATCCAGTCACAATAATGTAATACAACATGGCACAATATTTGCCAGTACATGCCACACATAAGGTCATTGTGGCCATTGTGTCAGTGAGACAGTAAGACAAAACAATGTCACACAAATCACACAAGCAAGGACCAGTCATGTTGTTAAAGTGAGATAAGACAGCAACAACCAATAGAAAAATGGGCACAATGCACACACATGGATAATGTGTACAAAATAAAAAGAACGGACCCACCTTACCATGTTATGTGAGAACTATAGGAATAACATACTATGTGAGTTGCTGCCATCCCTCCTAAGTATATATTGGAACAACATAAGCAGAACAAACATGTCTCACTTGCATTATGCTAACTGCAACAATCATATTTGTCACACACAAGGCCTGAGTGTATTGGACATAACAATATTATGCTGCACTGCATGCATTGGAGTATGTACACACACACACACACACACACACACACACACACACACACACACACACACACACACACACACACACACACACACACACACACACACACACACTTAAGGAGTAGCATCCCAGCTTATATGGAGCAATGTAATGACAGCATGATCATGTAAATAGTAGTGGTCACAGCATGTGTAATTTGGTAGTGTGTGTCATACTGCAGCAGCAAAATAAAGCCACATATGACATGATGCCACATGTGCTGAAAGGCATGAATTCAATCCACACCAATGTACAAAATGGTGTATAACAGACATCACAGTCATATGCAAAACAGGTCTGTAATAAAACACAGATCAGATGTGTACCTACATAATGGTAAAGAGAGTACATGATATGCAGTTAACATCATCAGAACATATGAGATAGGACTTGTGAAATTTTGGTCAAGGTATATCACAATACAGTACATTTCGCAATTCAAGGTAATCGTCAAAAGGTATAGCCTGTAGGGTTAATTATATGCTGTATAACAAAAGACACAAAGATGTGATAATAACACATGTACCTTCATGATTGCGCAACATTCTCAGTGTCCCAATATCCATATATTGATGGTATGAACAGAAGGCCATGTATGGACCAGTGTGTCCATCATATACTGTCAGTATGTACTCAAGTACATTACATGCCATGTAGTATCCAGTTTATCAGACATGATTCAGTTACAACTAGTTAATTTAGTGACATATCAGTCATCAGAATGCATGCAAAACAGACATGCACAACTCACACACACACACACACACATATATATAATATATAAAATATTTTTTTTGCTCAAAAAGAACAGGCTTTAAGCACAGTTGAGCCACAAGGTTTTCAGTTTAAAAAAATCACAGTTTATGCCTCCCTATCACAGCACTATCAAAACATTTGAACAGTTAGTATTAAAAGATTTGCATCTTAATCAATCTAGTGTCTTTTGTTCAGGGTTTGAAAATTTGACAACTTCAGAAGAAGAAGCATTGAAAGGGTTAATGAATAATCAAAATATAGTGATAGTGGGTGCAGATAAGGGAGGGGCTGTTGTGATCTGGGACAAAGTTCAATACATAAATGAAGCACTTAGGCAATTGTCAGATACACAGTTTTATTCAATTTTGAGTCATGATCCCACATTTGAGCATAAAACCATGATAGACAGGTTTCTACAAGAAGCTACTGAACAAGGTATTATTACCACCTATTTAAAGGGACAGCTCCAGGTCGATAATCCAGCTCCACAATACTTCTACATGGTCCCTAAAATTCATAAAAGACTCGACAATCCTCCATGGCACCCTATAGTGGCAGGACGGGGTTCATTGACAGAACCCCTTTCAGAATATCTCGAATATAAATTAAAAAGATTGCTAGTATTGATAACAGCTAGGATTCGAGATACTAAACATTTTTTGTCTCTAGTGGATGATGTACAAATTTTAGCTAAAGATAGTTTGGGGACCCTTGATGTACAATCTTTGTACACCAGTATTCCTCATTTAGGTGGGATTACAGCGGTGCAATTTTGGATGGAGCAATCAGGATTGTATAGTATGCAGGAAAGAGAATTTTTGATTCAGTTACTCAGATTGGTATTAGAACATAACTCCTTTGAGTTTCACAATCAGTGGTATTTACAGATAAAGGGGACAGCAATGGGGGCTACTTTTGCCCCCACATATGCTGAGCTGTTCATGGGGTTTTTGGCGGAGATACCTGGATGATCGTTGGGATGTGGGGGGGGGGGGTGACCATTTGGACTGGCAGAAATTTGTAGAATATCTCAATCAAAATCCACATGGTATTAAATTTATAGGGGGTATTAACCAATATGAAGTGGAATATTTGGATGTTAAGGTTAGAAAATCCAAAGAAGGATTTTTGTATACTGATTTGTACAGGAAACCTTTTTCTAAAAATGCATTCCTGCCTGCTGGCAGTTGTCATCCCCCTCACACAATCCAAAACATAGCAGGATCCCAATTTCAGAGAGCTAGAAGAATTTGCTCACAAAGTAACATTTATGAGACACAGGCTTTGGACCTGGAAAACAGGTTTATTAAAAGAGGTTATAAAAAGAGCGGTGTTAAACATGCACATAGGGCGGCTAGCCAAATGGACAGATCAGCATTATTGGCTGATAGTGAACAGAAAGTTGGTACACAATGTGTTAGGTTTATTACTACTTATGGTAGTAATACCTTTTGTATCAAAAATATTTTGGCCAAACATTGGCATGTTTTGCACTCTGATACTTTTTGTACTAATTTTGTGGATCAAGAATGTCATTTTGGGTATAGGAAAGGTAAAAGTATAGGACAACATTTCTCTTCCTTTAAAAAGGGTAGGCTTCAGATGTCTAATTCTCATACCAACATAGTGGGGAGCACTTATTGTGGAACATGTAAATACTGCAAATTGATGGCAAAAACAAAATCTTTTACATCTGTTAACACCAAAAAGGTGTTTGATATTAAATATCTTATTACTTGCAGTAGTTCATGGGTTGTCTACATGGCTGTTTGCCAGTGTGGAGCGTTCTATGTGGGACAGACTTCTTGTGTATTTAAACAGAGAATAGCTCTTCACATTAGTGATATTAAATGCCAGAGATCTCGTAGTGCTTTGTACAAACACAAAATGGTTCATACCACAGCACATTTTGTATTTATAAGTTTGGATATGGTAGTGATGCAGGAAACTAATGAAACAAATAAACATCGAATATTAACACAAAAAGAGCGTAGGTGGATAGTGAATTTGGGGGCATTATTTAAACCTGGTCTGAATGACCATTGGTGAAAAAAATATATAAATATACCATTATCCTTGTCATTTACTGTAGATAAGGGGAGGTTTTTTGAATATTATAATATAGTAGTATATTATATTATAATGGTGATGGTAAAAATAAAAACTATGCAGAATTATGATAGGTAAAAATAAAAATATACAAAATATGCTTATAGCATAAATTGGTAGGTTTGATCTAGAAATTCATAATTCAGCAAGCTAGTGATAACAATAATATATAATTATTAATAGTTATTTCTCTTTCTAAATTTGACAGGGAAAAGGTATTGTCAATGTTTCTGGGTGGAGGGAATTATTCATGTACTATTTATTCAAAATATTCTAAGGGGCTTTTGGTTTGGGGTTAAGAAATAAAACATTAGTGTAGATTTATGGGATTATTCATTTTCTATGATATGAGAATGTATACACGGTTTCTTTATAAAATGTTTTGTTACATGGTGATTACGATTGTAGTATGTGTATGCATCTTCAAAACTTTGTTAGTTGCTTGCCTGTTTATATACTTAAATCTGGGCTTTAGCCTGATGATGTTGCACACTAAAGACGCTTTGAGCGAAACCGGTCACCGGTCTGTGTTGGGCAGGTTGCCTAATAAACTTCTTTCAGCTTTGGCTGTTTGGGATTTAGTTTCGAGTGCTAGAATATTTTTTTGTATATATATATATATATATATATATATATATATATATATATTTTTTTTTTTTTTTTTTTATTTAACATTTGTTGACTGGGAAAGTCCGACTAGGTTCCACAGAGCCTGTTTTCAGCGGAGGCTGAGGGAGAAATGCTCCAGATGCATGTCTTTGGAATGTGGGAGGAAACATATCAACATAATATTAATTCTATATAAGAGATACTGGTGCTAATATAGCATTATTGTTTTAGGATCAGAATAATGCCCCTATTAGATACATTTTTTGAACATATACAGCCTATGGGTCATATTATGGTTTTGTAGCGTTTAATTATGCTTAACGCTAATGCCTATATGCTGTGGCTTATTCATAGCCAGAGACTATATATTTTGACAAGCTTCGCTTGTTGTTATGATATCCACTAGTTGTGGCTGAATATTGATGAAACATCATCTGTTGATATTTATTTAGACCCATTAAGGACCATTAATATTTATTTTTATGTTTTTGGTTATTATAACACTCTGTATAATGTGTATTTGGAGCTGTAGTCTGGAAGGTTGAGCTTTTAGCACTTTCGCCCGTTTTGCTGGAAAGTGACTATTCTTTCTTCGCCACATTGAGTGGCGTTTTTTATCTATAACACTTGTTTATTGTTTGATTTATACATGCACTTGTTTTTATTATAATCTTGATTATCTACATTACATAGTCAATGGGATGCCTTTTGGCTCCGTTGATGTTTAATTGTGATAAAAACTGATATTTTTACGTTAAGGTTTTGTTTATAAATATAGTGAGCACGCCCTCTGATTAGCTTCTCCTTGTTGACATGAGCTTTATTGATTGTGGCTGAACACATTGAGAAACATTATATGCTGACACCTACCCAGTATTACTGAGACCCGTTGGTGATCGTGTTCCTGATCACTATAATATCTTGTATAATGTATACCTGGATTGTCAGCTTGGAGTTTTGAATCTTTATTTCTCCCATGCTTTGTCTGGGTATGCAATTCTTTACACCGTTGCAAGAATGGCCTCCTTTCATTTACATGACTCATATTTTATTTCATCTACTTATATACGCTTGAGGATACTTATTAAGATGCTATCCATGCTTTATTAGTCGCAATAGCGTTTTTTCATCATTATATAGTGTAAGATTCAATGAAGGAATCATGTTATACACATATTAAGAGTGATATTCCATGGCTTGGCTTTATTATGTTGCTATGCCTAGCATAGACAATATAGGAATATATATATACATTTATTATATCTCCTGAGCTCATGAAATGTTTGTCTTTCATCGCTCTCACTATGTTAAGATAACATTTACTGGGAAGAATATTTGTTAAAGAATACATAGGTTGATATATAGCTACGATTTTGGAAAAGCATTAAGCTTATTGATAACTTTTTACAGCATGCGCTATACTAAGAGCTGAATGAGACATAAGCTATGTCTGCAGTCATATGTTATGTCTCCTATATGCTGGCGTTCCCAAGGTTGCTTGCCTTTCACGGAACCAACTGATTACGCAACTAAGAAATGGGATGATTAATAACTGCTTTGGTTTATCCACGATAATAAGTTTAGCTTAGTCTATTTAAAATAGTATAACACATATTATTTAATCTATGCATTTTTGCATAATGTGGATTTAATGTGCTCCACTGGATGTCTAGAGATTGCTGTTTAGTTAAATATCATTGCCCTTACATGCTATGATACATTTTTATTGTATATATATATTTGTTTTAAGTTATGCAAACGTTTTTAGTGCATTTGTAACTTCGCATTAGACTTGCTGATAGAAGTAATACAAATGATGGGTGTTCCCATCTCAGCAATTATGTTTTAATTAATTGATAAATTGATAATTGTTTTGTTAAATTGATGGTTGGTTTTACTATATAAATGGGCGTTTTTTATGTGTAAGTTATAACCTGATGAAGCGCATATGTATGCGTGAAAGCGCTTGTTTGTTTTAAAAATAAAATTGGATTTTTGCTTATCGTGGTGGTTCCTGGCAGTATTTCTTCGTTCTATGTCTTTGGAATGTGGGAGGAAACCGGAGCACCCGGAGGAAACCCACGCAAACACAGGGAGAACATGGAAACTCCACACAGAAGGCACCCCAGCCGAGAATCGAACCGGAGAACCTCTTGCTGTGAGGCGACAACGTTAATCGCTGCACCACTGCGCCGCCCAAATATATATCATTATATGTCATGGCAAGTACACCATGCCACTCTGGCATGCAACACTGATATTTCACTCCATTATAAAAGGCTTTGCACATTATAAGTTGACAGTGACACTAACAGCATACCTTTGGAAAAGTGGCCCTGGTATAACCCAGTTACAGGGCTTACCAATGTCATTCAGAGAGTCTGAGAGAAATGCCTTAGTAATATGGACCAGTATTCATTACTCAATGTGTGCCTCACACATTTATGTTGAAGTGTCAATATGGCATTTACATTTCCACTATAATATGCAATTGTGTGCAAATAATGTGTCATGTTGACATCCATGAGTAATATGTATTTATTCAAAATACAGTGTAAAAATAGCAAGCTATGGTACACTTAAAAAGGTATATGCAAATGAGATTAGCAATGTAACAGTGTTAATGGGTGACATCACAACATCATATAACTGGAATGGAATTGAAAACTTTGCAACAATTGCACAATTGCAAGCACAGCGACAGTATGTGATAGCTAGAATTTATGTGTATGACACACACACACATAACTGTCTCTCAACAAATGTATCACAGTCAGTGCCTACATTTGTGTTATGCTTATATATGTACCTACACAGTTAAAGCAATGGCATGATGATGATGATTACATGTAATACTTCAGAGATACCAGAAAAGCATGAGTGGGTTGTGGCACAACAATAACAGTAAATGGTATTCAATTTTATGTTTAACAAACCATCACTGTGCAGTTACACAGCATTAGAAGAGATATGGGACCCAAGCTCATGCCAGTAAATGTCTGCCAACAGCATTAAGAATGCTGAGGCAGCAGACATCCATCCAATTATAAAAGAGGCATCTATGTTCGGCCATCAAATTAAAATCTCAGCGAACGTTAAACACTGGACATGGGAATTACCAAAGAAGCATATCTTTGAAAATAATACCATCAAATGGTCATAGTTGGTCAACAACCAGGAAGTACCACAATGCATAAGGGAAGCTAAACAAGCCCTTTTATAAATTTGCCCTATTCCCAACTTTAGTGTGATTCTGGAGTTGGTATATATAGTTAGAGGGAGTGTGGGGGGTACAGCCCCCCCACACTGGTGGGTGCGGGGGCGGACCCCCCACCTTGGTTGACAAGGTGTTTTTATGAAGGCTGTTCATGATGTTGGCCAAAAATGGCCATTCAGTGGTATTAATTTCAAAGATAAGCTTTTCTGATAATTTCCACTTTCGGTGTTTAATGTTTGCTGATTTGCCATTTGCTGAACTTTTCTTTCTATGGCCAAACATAGAAGCATAGATGAGGCAGACTATGCACAACACAACATTCACTGAGAACTACTACCTGCTGCTCAAACAGCAATAACAGTATAAACAACGTATATGTAAAACATTCAAGTGAAAATCAACAAGACAGGTAACTACAGATATCTGTCATTTAATCTGCATCAATAAAAGTCGCATAAAATCAAATTATCCAGAAAATCCAGTTGATAATTCCTAAGACAACACTGAACTTGAATATATGTACAGATTACTTTACTGAACATTAAATCAATGACTATTACTCTCACCTTGCAAATGCATTGTGGGTAGTCTGGCATAAACATTAGTATGCCTGAAAGTCCTAAGAATACACATTTAAAATGGCAGTTTTAAATATGTTAGTATTTATGGAAAAATAAAGGTGGACATTAATAATGATAACACTTACTGCTTTCCTTTCACAGCGCCTCCAGCTAGTGCATATGCTCTATGCTCGATGCATGATTTCGGGCCTGATCTTGATTACCTGTAAAGAGGAAAATAGGATGTATTACAGCAAAAGAACGATTGTTTCAGGTCATTATATAATGTCTGCTATGTACAACAACAAAATGTGAAAAATAGTGAGTATTACATGCCAACTACACTTGACATGAAATACAATATTGCATTTTACAGATTAGACTATTGCTGTGTCAGTCTCAACACTGCACACAAATGAGGGTTACTGTATACAAATTTCAAGAATTGAAATTCAAGCCTACAATTGTCACCTATGTTCACATAAGAACTCCTAACCCTATCTGCCCAGCTAATCTATCTTGGCTGTGACTGTATGGATTTCATCCGTCCACAGCTCCTTTTTCCCATTATTGCACATGGGGTCAGGATGTACCTTCAACAGTAGCAATCATCTACAGCCAAGGTTTACACTGCCAGGTGGCTAGCCCTGCTGTAGTTGTTCTTCCGCATAACACAGTCACATGCACACTCGCACCTATGGCTAATTTTAGAGTATCCAATCCATCTACTGCATGTCTTTTGAATGTGAGAGGAAACTAATGCACCCATAGGAAACCCACATGAACATGGGGAGGGCAATGCAGACACCACACAGAAGGCACACCAGCCAAGAATTGAACTGGGGGACCACTTGCTATGAGGCAACAGCTCTATCTGCTGTGCCATTGTGTCACCTGTTATTGCATGGACTGATAGAAGTTTAAAAAACTCACCTATATGAATATGCACACAGCACAATATGAAGTTATGTTTCTATATTACAGGACAAGTAAAATAAATGTACAACTGCTGCCCTTTGCTGTACAATTGAACAACAAATGTATGCATCTATGAGTCCATATTAGAACATTGCTCAAAGCAGTAACACACAAATATAACACTTCAGAGTTCTGTCAGAGCTCCAGTAAACACTTGACTGCACTTGAAACACATAAGTATACATTAAAGGAATCATTGTTCATCTGTGTGATTTAATACATACACATGTAATTTATGTAGGAGGGCAGTCACTGAAAAGAAAAATAATGGATTATAACATAATGTATAATTCAAACTTTATCGGTAATACATGTGTGTATTACCCAGCATTTACACATACATAATTATTTACAAAAGTATGATGTTTCTAAAAACTTTGAAGATGTCAGAGATATTCTTCATCATCCACAGACTAAGTGCTATAGACATCAATGCACAGCCTTGCTAGATGAGTAAAACATAATTTACCAACCAAGTACAAATCTCCCATATCAGTTGTTAAATAGGAAATGCCGAACTGCAAAAATATTTAAAATAGGCTACACTGAGATTCAAACCCACACATATTCATGAAATATTTATATTACCATATTGCTTAACCATTTCAGCTAATGGACATCACACATTCTTTAATGGTGTACAACTCTACAAAGTAATGACAGAATACATATTATCCACCTTATAACATTATCATGTGCCAGCACAGAGAGTTTAACTGTCAGTCTGCAAAATAAACATTGGAAAATAATTTTAAAAAGGAATAAACCACTAATGGCATTAGTACACAACCATGTGATTCAATACCACACATCTTCACATAAGTGGTAAACCTATAGCCATAAGACAAAATAGTAATTATTAATCCACACTTTGTATACTTGCATTTTGTTTCACTCAAATATATTTCAGCCATACTGACCTGCATTGGCCTTACATTTATGAAAGTGATTACAGCAAACATGATTATTAAAATAATGTTGCATTTTTTTATAATGTATAACTTACTAATGCATGTATTATTCAGAATTCACACATACAGAAGTAGACTGTCTGATGCTTCTAGAAGTTTTGCGGATAATAGAGACATGAGTAGTCATCCGCAACCTATGTGCTGTATGTATCAGTGATCCATAGCCATGCTACTTGTGTAAAAGATGTAACTGTATAAGTTGCCAAATGTAGGTCTTCCATTTGTGATGTTCAATATTACATAAATAACTGCCAATATTTTCAAAAAAAGGTTACTATGGGATTTGAGCACACTCATAGGAGATCAGCAGTTACTTTGCGCAGCTGCTTAACCATTTGAGCTAAGGAACATCACAGTTCATTACTGATGATAAAAACAGGTTTTAAAGAATATCATTAACAGTTATATGTGTGAAGCCCATATGAATGTACAGTCATAATCAAAAATCATTCATATTGTGTGTACTGGCCCAGTATAGTTGCTGATAACCTCAGAATGCATCAGTGTGCAAATGGTAACTTTAATGAAAGGAACTTAAATTCCTACATTTGCATTACTATTATTAATACAGATACACTCAGAATACACTTGAAACAGTCTCATAAAGAGAGATGCTTACTGAATACATATATGATGTAGATGTTAAGGTGTACATTATGCTACTTATTGTAGTATCTGCTGGCTGGCATTGGACCTCTGTGACCCTCCAGTGAAGATCCTCTGCATCCCTCTAATGTAGGTCATCGGATTCACTATACAATCTCAAAATACTAAAATGTCGAATTTCAATATTTCGAGACTGAATAGTCAAAAAACCATATACACAAAAACCCACAATCATGAACACTACAATCGCGACCATTCACACACACACACACACACACACACACACACACACACACACACACAAATCAGGACATAATCACACACACAGATACACCTACCTAACAAAACAAACATAACAATACACACAAACACACTTAACCTACCTATAAGCAGGGGGGCAAGCCCCCCTGTACTCCCCCACACACCCCCTTCTTATATAGTATAACTCTGAGGTTGCACTAAACACACAACCACACAAAAAACACACCGCACACACTTACACACACTAAAATCCCTACCTGTTATCCTCAGACACACAACACTTACCTGAAACCCCAGATAAATCCACAAACTGCACCCCACATCACGAACGCGACACCACAACAGCGGTGGATTCGACATTTGCGGATTCGGCATAGTGTAGTTTCGGTTAACTTTAAACTGCACTTTCCACTATTCAGTCTCGACATACTGAATTTCGACATTTCAGTACATCATGATTGTCTAGTGTATCCAGGTCATCATAGCAGTGGCAGACCTGCATGCCAGTCTGGTAGATCCCATTCCATCTGTGATGCTGCCTCACTATCTGGTTCCATATATCGATCATTGCAAAGTTCCTGAAGCATGCTCACATCCTCATCTTATGTCCAGTATAGACAGCATCTGGGTGGTCTTGTCCTTGGTCCAGTTTGTCACCTAGACATGCCTCCTCTTCATTATTGTAGTTGAAAATGGTTCAAAAACATCTTGAAAAAAAATGCTAACTGAGGTTCGACTCAGTTCGCAGATAGAAATGGTAGGAGCAGTAAATGTATCAATATTACATTTTAACGTTGGTGCGTCTAGGACAGCAGCAGAATACTGGACAGCATCAGGCATGTGTTAAAGATATTCCCATTTAATCATACCTACTGGGTAGTGGAGATGAGCACCTTACAGTTACGATGAGCTATTGGTTAGTGTGCTGAATTTCAAGAACTTACACAGACATTCACAAATGGAATTCCAGAGCATTGAATGTTAATAAACCATATTAATTATGTAGAGTACAAACAGTGCACTTCGCTAAATTCACTTTAAGGCACAGCTGATTAACAGGTATCTTCAAAGGTAAGCTGTCACCTGCTGGCTTTGTTGTGGTGGAACAGATTGGTATTATCAAATACCTATGTTATCATTAATCTGTATAGATCAACTTATACATCTTTTCAGTCTTTTTTTTTTTTTACATACATAAAGGAGGGGGTAGAGTTAAAAAATATGCATCCAGATGTGTAAATGTCCAACACTGATAGGAGATAATCCCCATATGCAATTATATAGATATAAAGAAAACAGCCCTGGTGAACTATAGATATGGATGGAATGAAGATATATCCCTAGTTATTTCTGACTAACCTGTAAGGTCTGTGGTATGGTTACAGAAACCACGACTTACAAGGATTTACGTAAGTTGTATAATCACAGACTATTTTACAGAAACTCTCTGATGCTTAGTAATATAGTAGTAATTGTTAGTACAGTCAGTCTGAGGCAACATGAGGATGGCTTTGAATGTTCATTGTTTGTTGTGTAGCCATCACTGCATAACTGTGCATTTTAATATGCTTTGTTTCTTCACTGTTTCTGTATAACTTCCACTATGTGTTCTGCTTACCATACAATGACAGTAACATTCATTATGATGTTTGTCACTGACTTTGGTTGTATATGGCATGCATTCTTGAGGTATGCATGCTCTTTCTTTTTAGTTGCACTTGTAACTGTGGCAACACCATTGCAATAGTACTGCGTTTGTGGCACATTGGTTATATGATTGACCCTTTAATTGCTGCAATATCTACTGACATGAGTTCAAATCCCACATATGACGTATGCAGCATTTTTAAATGTATTGGTAGATGTAATGATGATGTTATTCCATATGGATTACGTATCCAGGCATGTTTTTTTTCATTTTCATTCCTATTATCTGTACATAACAGTGTTATACATAAAATGGATTGTTTTGCATAGCTTTACTTTGTAGATGAGAGGCAACCAATTCAATTGACATATGCTTTTAAGGTTATCATGTCAGTATGTCAGCCCCTATATAAAATCTAACATGTACATATCTCCCTGTTTTTCAGATGTCAACCAGAACTACTGAAGACAATTTCTCACACACAGACAGAATGAAATTATAATCAAGGCTCTGCACAACATGGCTGCAACCTTTTTGATAGCTGACAATACTGCCTGAAGGAATCAAGTATGAATGGACCTCAGAAACATGATGAATGCTCAGTGTGGTCACAATGGATCCAGGAGAGGACAATCAATGATGTTGCTCTGACATGATCATATGTGTAGCCAGCAGACTCCAACACTATGAGAGGGAGATGAATGCCACTGGAGGTGAGCCACCCTTGCCCCCTCCAGATGAGCTAATGGTGTTCATGACTTGACATCATACCCCCAGTCAGGATCATCAGATACTCAGGGGAGGTACTGACACAGGTGTTACAGGATGCATAAATATGTCCTACCTTTCCAAATACTGCAGCATACACCATTTCTCATTTAATAACATTATTTCACAATTATTCAGGTATTGTTATATTTGTGTTGCAGTAGCAGAAGTACACCATGAATGTGGAAACACATTTGATGTGGATTCACAATGTAAGTATTACAACCTGTTATCTTAACAACACAGTACATACACAACACTATCACCAATGTGTGATATTGTTTTTTTTTTAATTGCATAGTTCACCAACATCTGCACATAAGTAACACATGTCATGTAAGTGTCTCCATATACTGCTTGTGTAAGCCATTGTTTTCTGTGCCTCTGTCAGCTGTCATGACTGTAGAGTATACTCGCATGTTAATGTTTGTCTGACATTTTAACCTACAGATACATCATCACAAGATATGGGCCTTGAAGTTGCATGTATAGACAGGCCAGGTAAGGTTGTCCATCTTGTTGATACAATCCTGTGCATTTTAGTACATCTGTGATCTAGGATATTCACATTGCCTTGTTCCCTACACAGGTTATACAGATCCGAGAAGTGTAGTATGAGAAAGTGGGAAGACCATATGGCTGCGAAGGGTATGTACAAATGTGTTGTTTGCAGCCAGTGTAGGTATGTTTTTGAGGGTGCCAATTTTACTTTAGGCACATTTCCAAGATTGGTCTACCATAATGGAAAATTTAATTGTAACACTAAGGGCATTATTTATTTAGCATAATGCAGTACATGCCCTGCATTTTATGTTGACAAAACATTAAAGGCTTTGAAGGTTAGAATTTACCAACATAATTATGCCATTAAGAAGAAAGACGGTAATATTGCATTATATATAAACATTCAGTAACTTGTGCACATTTTAAGAAATTTTGGGGTTTTTTTGTACTGGAAAAAGTGTGATTTTTGAAAAGGGAGTAACATACAAGTGCATGTCGAGAAGTGTGAATTATACTGGCAAGTGTTGCTAGATGCCACCAGTTCCCCCGGGTATCTAACTATTACACTTTAAAAATTTAATGGTGGTTCACCATTTAATATGGTGATTAGTTTTTATTATGTTAATAGCAAGTGAATAATGTTCATGATTGTGTTTAACATATTTTTTCAGACTGAAGTACAATTGCTTGGTTATTGAATAAGATATTAGTCTTTCAGAGAGTAGTTTTATTTTTTAGTAGTATGGCTTAATAGCCACTAGGTGACAGTGTATGAGTTTACTATTTAAGCAGTAGAGATGAGGAAGCCTTTTAATCTGATGAAGTTCATGCTGGCAATGAAGTAGACAAAAGCGCTAATTAAAATTATATTGGGTTTTACTTCTGGTGACTGCAAATGTGTTTTTTATTTGTACCTCAATCTTGTGGATGGATTTTCTTGGTTATTCTGTTTGTATGCATTCCGTAACCGGTGAGTTTAACTACAATGTCCCAGGATTTGTTTGACCACAACAATGTTACAGATTTGTATCCTAAGACTGGTGTAGCAAGTGGCAGTTCTCCCTCTGACCTGACAATTTTAATTGGACTAATTTCACACCTGTCTGGTAAACTAGACAGCATGTTTAAGGATAAGCGACAGGGTTTGATAAGAACATATCTCCCTTTGTACATGATTAAAGGTTAATAATGGAATAGCAGCAGGTAAGCAGTTTGGCTGTTCACCAGGATGTAAATGTATCCATTAACAATAGAAAAGCTGCTACATCAAGAGCTTGTGCTACAATTAATGATTCCAACAGGATTTTTGTAACACAAGGAGCTAGACCGAAGAAGCCAGCAACTAATAAGAAACTTACTGGTTTAAGCAGCCACTAAAACTAGCATGTCATGTACAGATTTCAGTCTCTGCTGTTAATGATACATTAAAAAGGAAGATGCTTAAGTCTGAGAAATTACTTCCAAAATACAGGAGATTACAGTTGGACAATATTTATTTTAAAGGCAGTTTATCAGTGAAATGGGTACCAAAAGGATTACAGATTGTTAAGTACCCTAATGGATTGCAGGAATGTTCCACTTTACACAAGGAATTGTTGAGTTTTTTTGACCATGTGGGTTTGGAGTTTATGGACATTTTATGTAACAATAATGAAAGAGTTTTGAAGAATTAGAACAGGATATTAGAACATTGCAAGATGAAATTACCACTGATATACTTTTTAGATCAGTACAATGGTATTCGGAATCCCCATCCGATGGCAGTGGTGAAGCCTAAGGGGCGATTGTCTATAAGTAATGAGAAAGGGGTTGATCCAACAATGGGCATCATTGCTGATGATTTTGATGAAGATGTTTTAGATGAGGGCAGACTCCCACTTTGTTCATTCAGGATTTTAAACAAGAACGCCAGAATGCAGCAACAGGTTTTGGGGTGGCAAGCCAAGACACATGGCAGCAGTCAGAGAAGAGAACAGCAGTCAGTGAAGGCATGGCATTTGAAGTGGCAGCAGCAATGGAGACAGCTGAGGATTATCCATCACTTTGCCAAGGTACTGTTTAGAACTTTAGAGCTTTCAACATTTACAACTACAGTCTTTGGTCATCACCCCCTGTTTATGGTGTGTTTTTTTGTAAAGTTTTTATGCTTGTACCAGCCACTAAGTTTAATTTGGTGGTGAATTTGATTGACTTGAAATTGTTTGTTCGTAAGCTGAATTTAGCTTTAAATTTTAAACATAATAAGCAGCATAGTGACCTGGGTAGTGATTTACAGAGATCCAGTTTGTTCAATCCTCCTTTGAACCCTATTTTAATGTCTTTTGAAACTGCTAGTGAAAAGGAAATGTGAGCATTGAAAGCCAACTACAGTTTTTACAAATTAACCAACAATGAGAACAAACTATTGCGGGAGTTCACCGGTAATCAACTGATTAGAATAATAAAACCTGTTACGCGGGGTGGTGCTGTGCTGAGGGATTGTTTTTATATTCTCAAAAATGCTACCATATCTTCTGAATGGTGAATTTTTTGTGGGCGTTAGTAAAAATGAGATTAATATTGTATACCTGCATATTGATTTTTGGCTGAAGGACACTACCACAAATTTTGGGTTGGAAAATGAGACTTTGCAATTTTTGAGGGTTGGCAAACTTATTATAGTGAATATTTTTACCATCACAAAGGTCCATAAATCAGTAGATGGTCCTCTGCTTCATCCTATTGTGGCAGTGGGAGGCTCTAAAACTGGGCCCAGTATGTTGATTACACTTTAAAACATTTTTGATGATAAACCTAATGTTCTTGAGGATACTTGGCATTTTTTGAATGAACTTCACTGTGTCCTGTTTGATGAAGATGTTACATTTTTGGTTATTGATGTGAAGGATTTGTTTTTAGCAGTTCCACATCAGGAGTGACTGCAATGATTTCATGAAGCTTTGACAAGTGGCACTAAGATGTCTTCCAGCACTATCAATTTTTGGTGGAAGCCACAGGCATTGTGTCATCAAACAACTTTGTATTTTTTTTAGTCCAAATACTTCAAACAGGTTACTGAGGTACAGTAGGTATGGGGGCATCAGCAGCCCCCGTTTTTGCAAATATTATTTTATGGAGGTGGGAGAAAAAGTTTATTTTTCCCTCAGCTTTAGCTAATATCATCCAGATTTACTCAATATTTTTGGATGATGTATTTATTTTATGGGTAGTTAATTCTCACTATATGAATGAATTTTTGAGTTATATTGGCAATACTACTTCATTTTAAAGGGCATTTTAATGCAGTGGGAACTGATTTCTTGGATGTTAAAATTACTACAGATTTTGAGAGGGAGTGTTTTTCTTCCATAATTTATAGGAAAGAGACATACTGTAACAGTTTATTGCACTTTAACAGTTACCACCCTTATGGCAGAAAGAAATATGATTAAAATTCAGTTCATTAGATTGTTACACCTGATTTGTGATAATACAAAATTTAGTGAATAGGTAAACATTTTAACACAGATGTTTTAAGACAATCACTACCTGAGGTCCTACCATTATAAACCTGCTTTGAGGTATGGTTTTGTTATCCTGGCAGTAAGATCAAATGTGAGAGTTATAGCTATTGAAGGGAGTGCAAATTATGAAAATACTGATGCATTTCCCAGCATTTGTATGTGTTTACAATAAAGCTATCAAAAATGTTAAAGACATTTTAACAAGAAATTAGCTTAGCTTTATTACAGCCCAAGGTTTGGATAAGTTTTTGGGCAACAGCCCTACTTTGGTATTTAGAACGAGGGATAAACTCAAGAAGAGATTTGAGAACTGTGGTTTGAGAAAGTGGAAGACCATATGGCTGCAAAGAGTATGCACAAATGTGGTGCTTGTGGCTAGTGTAAATATGTTTTTGAGGGTGCTAATTTTACTATAAGCACCTTTCTACAATTGTCTACCCAAACAGAAAATTTAATTATAACACTAAGGGCATGATTTATTTAGCACAATGCAGTTTATACCCTGCAGTTTACAGTATGTTGGCAAAACATTAAAGGCTTAGAAGGTTAGAATTTACCAACATAATTATGCCATTAAGAAGAAAGATGGTAATAATGCATTATACAAACATTCAGTAACGTGCACATTTTAAGAAATGTTTGTTTTTGTACTGGAGGAAGTGCCTTTATGTTTGTAAAGGGGAAGTAACTGGGAAGCGCATGTCGAAGAAGAAAGAATTATATTGGCAAGTGTTACTAGATGCCACCAGCCCCCCCCCCAGTATTGATAGAATATTTAGCAATAATTTATTATTAATTAAAAGGGCACAGATCTAATTATTACATAGTAGAAATGTAATGGTAGTTCATCATTTAACATGGCGATTAGTTTATATTATGTTAATAGTAACTGAATAATATTAATGTTTATGTTTAATGTACTTTTTCAGAGTGAAGTACAATTGATTGATTATTAAATAAGATCTTACTGTTGCAAAGTAGTTTTATTTTTAAGCAGTATGGCTTAATAGCCACTAGGTGACAGTCTATGATTTTAGTATTTAAGCAATAGACATGAGGGAGCCTTTTAATCTGATGTTCATGTTTGGAATGAAGTGGATGAAAGGCTTAATTAAAACGATACTGGGTTTTACTTCAAGTGACTGCAATTGTGTTTTTTATTTGTACTTCCATCTTGTGAATGGATTTTGTTGGTTATTGTTACTGTTATATCTAGGGAAAAAAAGCTTGGCTGTGGCAAAAGCATCTATATTATCCGATCGAACGTTTAGGTTAGCGAATACCTAAATGTCAATTTGGTAATATCGAAAAATTAAAACAGCGAATGGCGGATGTAACGTAGGGATGTACCCCCCCCCCAAACCTGCAACTCCTGATAAAAACAATATTATAGCCATTTACAACTTCAACTGAAAAGTGGACCCACAAAATTCTGCACATCAGTCCATAACCTGCAACATCTGGGCTCAATAAGGTCCTTCACATAATACCTCTCCACTAGAAACTGATGCTTTATTCAACATCTGTCATAGAAATCATTACCTCCATAACTAAAAACTGTTTGCCCCCAATCCAGTGTTTCTACTACCCCCACAATAACATCTATTCCTAGTATTTCTGTGATTAAACCAAAACCAACAGTCTCCATACATCACACAAACATACAGACAGATGCACACACACACATAACACACTCACACTACTAATCCTACTACTATTTCCTTTATCCCTCAACATGCACAAAGTTCACACATGAGCCTTATTCACCATCTATATCCGTAGCTAGCAACTTTCATGTAGGACGTGTCTCTACATAAATGATAAAATCTTCTAAGGAAACTGCAGCTGACACCCTCACACTTGAATATCTAAAGATAACTGCTGATGCCATAGCATAACCAGTCACCATCCTTATCAATAAATCAGTATCTGAATCCTAAGTACCCCCCTCACTATGAAAAATCCTATATTATCTCTCATCATCAAGGTGGCATCTCTAACTTCTGACCTATTGCAATATTATCACCTTTCTCAAAAATTCTGGAAAGATGTATTCATAAACAACTCCTCAACTGACTCAAAAATAAGGCTCTTAATACTCATCAAACATGGCTTATGTCCAACACAGTGTACAACTACTGCTCTCCTATCATTCACTGACAACATAAGTGAATACAGGGACTCTATGAAAACTTGTTTCCTCTTTATTCCTCGACATATCTAAAGCTTTCAGTACAGTTGCTCATCTTAAATGTATGTATAGACTGTCTCAACTTGGATTATCCACTTCTTCAGTACTATTATTCAATAGCTATTTAATTGTCAGGCTCCTGTCTGTGAAATGGCAGACCCCCCCCCCCCCGCATGTCTCCATTGGTTTACCTCAAAGCTCTATTGTTGGTCTTCTTTAATATCTTTTTTATTAATCACATCTAATACCTCCACAGCTCTGACCTCTCCTATACAATTTGCTGATAATTCCATGCTTATATGTACATCTAATAACCTGCCGCAGCTGCTCCATATTACACAAGAAACTTTTTCTTCAGTTGAGAAATGGCTCTATAATGGCCAGCTACTACTTGATCTTAAAAAAAAAAAAAAAAAAAACAAAGTTACTGCTATTTTCCCCCAAATTACACATGCCTGGCAAAGTGAATTTCAAAATATTTTCTTTAAACAAAACTGAAACTGAAGTGTGTCCCATATAAAACTTCTCGGTATGATTATAGATGATGACCTTAAATCTGACTTGCACATTCAAAATAACATAAAAAAGAAAACAAGTAATCTGCGTGGTATCCCCGTCTCAAACAACCCACTAAATAAGTATAGTGGGTCCAAAAACAAAATAGTGTAAGAAACTTCTCTGTGTGGAAGATTTTCAGTCCATATAGCTCTAGTTAATCACTGTATATTAATCAGATCAGACAATAGTAGTAGAAGTAGAGAACTTAAACTCGTTTTAACTCAAAAAAAAATAATAAAAAATATATAATTTGAAATATTGTACAGAATTACAAAGTATTCAAATGTAATCCAAGCAAGGCAGGCGGTCTGTTTCCAGTTGAAAATCCTTTCTTAAATATTTTTTATTAAGTACTAAAATTGAATTAAATTTAATTAATTAATTAATTAATTAATTAATTAATTAATTGTTATTTAATAATAATAATTAATAATTATTAATATTAAATAACATAAAAAGATTCACCAAAAAATAGGAATGTTCTACAGACATAAAAAAATTCTTAGCAACACCACCAAAATCACTCTTGCCACTACCTACCTTCTCCCATCAATGTTATACAGTGCACCTTTCCTAACCAAACTTCAGGCTACAGTTAAAAATAAACTGAGGGCATATAATAAGGCTGCAATATTTGCCACCAACAAACAATGCCACATCCACCACTGTATTACCCTTAAGGCATTGAATAAGCTCAAACTTCCTAACCGCTTAGATTACATACAGTTATCTCCACACACAATATTATTCATAAAGCCAATGACTGTCCTGTTTTTACTCCTAGTCTCCATTCCTACCATTCTAATATTCTATTTTGAACTAATGAAGGTCATTTTCTCAGCATATATAAACCCAACAAGTCCTCTGACCAAAGTCTATACTCATACTCTGTCGCTAAGAAATGGAATTCTATCCCTCTACAAATTAGATCTACCTCTAACCTCTCCAATGTCAAGCAGCTACTAAAAGACTACCTAAATAACACCTAGCTGTGCTACTTCACCACATCAGGCTGAACTAGTCCCTCCATCCTTCCACCTCCAGCATACTTCTTACCAATTCCTTCTCGCTGAACATAGTCAATCTATTTTTTAGATAAAGGGCAAATATAATTTTGCACAGGCTAAGTTATATAGTCATCTCTGTTCTTAAGAGTGTATTCAGTGTGTTTAATGTCATCTCTATTACTTGCAACTTGTGAATTCTTTAATTACTGACAATGTTCTTTTTCAACTAGTTATAGCTGAATAAATATTTGCACTATCTATATATGTATAGTTTTACACTGTGTGAACTGAAGTTGATTTTTTTATTTTAGTTAATATGTTCTTTTATATTAGGTTTTGTAATAACTTTATATAACTGTAACCTATTATGAAAAATATGGAGCTTTTCTCCCTGGACCTTCTCTGAAAATGGGACATTATCTCAGACCAAATTCCTCTGTAAACATATGTCAAATAAATAAATATAGCCAATTAGAGGTCTTCGTCCATGACCATTCACAGCATGCAGAATTCCTTAATGAGTTATAAAAGCAGTTGAACCAAATACATTCCTTAGAGGTGACTTCAACTATCCAGGCATACATTAGCAAATGTTTACCATCAAAATCTAGTAAGCTGAGAGATTTCTGGATTTTGTAAATAATGCAGTTGAGTAAATTGTCCCCCTACCCACTGGAAATGTTAATATTATTGATCTTATCCTCACAAATATTTCTCCCAATTGTACCATGCTGCTTGTTAGCCTCTGCATAGTCAGCTTTGACCATCTCACTGAGATCTTCTTTACATAAACCTTCTTATGTGGTACTTAACAACTCCACAATATTCAGGGATCACTCAGTGACCAATTATTTACTATTTACTGGTCTTATTGACAGTCACAAAAGGTACAGCTCCTCAAAAAATCCTCTAACTAAAGGTGCTCCTTACTGCTCTGAATTTTACTCCTTTTGAATAGAAGCATCAAGGCATCCAAGCCAGTCCAGAGTAAGCACAATGACAAGTTTAGAAATAAACCCAAATGAAAGATCTTACACATCAGCAAACTTTATAATAAAACGAAAAAGCTCCTCTCTATCATTAAAAGATGCAGACTTCATCTTTATAAAAGGGATTTAAAACTGGTAACTCTCTAAAACTTATCATTAGGAAATGTATGGCCAACTATGAATTTAGGATTAGATCTAATTCCAGCTGTAACCAGAAGGCCTCTGTGACCATTTCTTTGGGGTACCCCCTATGGATCAACATACTTTTGAAAACTTCACATTCCCTTGAAAAATCATCACTTGTGGATATCATATGGGCCAAACAAACATGCTAGTTATGGAAAGGCCTAAAAGAATTCAGGATATCAAAGGAGCATTTATTACTGATTTCTGCAATGAGGAATATGAGATCGGTAACATCTTGCATAAAGAATGGAATATTCTTTCCCATTTCAAGGAAGTGGCCAATATTTTGGGCGAAGCCCCTGAGTGGTGTATAGAAGGGGTAAAACCTTGAAAAACTATTTAGAACATGTGAGAATAGATTGTGGTTTATATAGTACTAACAAAAAATGGGGGACCTACAAGTGTGGTGGTTGCACACAATGCACGGTTATATTAAAGGAGGACCATATTTGGGTCAACCATATGAACATCCGGTCTAAGGCTTATAGCAATTGTAATTCCATAGGGGTAATTTATGTGGCCAGGTGCCAGAAATGCGAGCACTTCTATGTCAGGAAAACCAAGAGAAAATTAAGAGAAAGCATATATGTATCACCTTCTGGATATTAGGAAGGGGGAACATAGGAATGCTTTAGCTAAACATTTTTTTGGAATTCTTGGGGTGGGCATGGGAAGATATTCTGCAGAAAAAAGAATTACGGTGGCAGATAAGATCAAATGACACTACCCCCACCCCCACCCCCCAGCTTGAATGAGGGCCTTTCTATCTCTAGCATCCTACGGCTTAAATCTTACATTGTTTAACTGTTTAACAAAGTGAAATTCATTGACATGTGCATGATTTTGGACATGAGCTTACTCTAGTATTAACATCAATATTAATATTAATGTTCATATTTTAACATTTACATCGAATGTGTATGTCTTTTAACTAAGAAGTGTTGGAATTTAATGTACTATTCAAATGGTGTGATTTTAACAGGTCATGTGACCAGGGAGAAGGTATTTAAGGATGGTGATTAGTAATGCGCAGTGATTCTGAAGAATTATTTCAACAAAAGTGTTTCAATAAACTGGTGTTAGAACTGTGGCATACTCTTCCATGTGTTCTTGGATTTACCTCTGGCCTGTTTTCATTTTTCTGGTTATTCAGTTGTTACTAAGCTCGTGGCAACCAAAAAGCTCTTGGATACCTCCTCTTACCTACAGTGCATCTCCCCTGTTACCTCAGATCTTGTTTGCTAGGATTATCCCCATAAACGAAGGAAGTGAGCTTAAAGTTGAACATTTTTAAAGAGACCACTTCTGGAGTATTGGAGATAATAAAGATGGCCTGAATTTTGCTTCCCGTCCAACCAGAAAAACCAAAGACAGAGCACTTGAAGGGAGGGAATGTGAGGAGAGAGGAAATAATTGACAATACAGATGGAATGTTATGGTGAGTACATAACTTCTTTACCTGATATTGTCAATTTTTCATCTCTTCCTCACATATGGGACCAAGTCCCCAGCTACCGTTATCCCAGCTAGACTCATGGGAGGATGTTTCTCAGAACCATTGAAGCAAAGGAAGTTCTTCCCCTGGAGACCAACTCCAGCCTGTAATGAGTGATAAAAGTATGATGATTGGCTTGTGGCCACTGCACAAATCTTGTCCAAGGGGCATTAAACTGGAAAACTGTGGAAGTAGCCATGGCCCTGGCTGAGTGAGCTCAAATAGATTTGGAAGGATCTATACCTTTTGTTGTGTAAATAAAAGAAATACAACCAGAAAGCCATTTTGCTAAGGTAAATTTGGATGCTGGTAGGCCTTTCCTAGGGCCTGTATATCTAAGCATATCTAAACAATCCTGCCTTGGTTTGTGATTTGTTGTGGAGTTGTCTGGTAAGAGAAGTTTTATTTATTTTACTGTTAAAAGGAGGTGTGACTGCGAGATATAGTGAGCAAAAGCTACTGCACACCTTCACGTGCGACGTAAAGAAATTACAACTTCTGTCTGGCTGGTAGAACTTGTATGGTCAAAACAACTTTATTGTATTTTATTATTTAGTTGGATATTGCTGGTATAATTTTTGTCATAGAAGTTGATTTAAGTTCCTTTGAATTCTTTGCTACTGACTTTGTGTAATTCTTTTCCTTTGCAATATTTTATTCATTTAAAGCTGTGCTAATGCACAAGTATCTTATACAGTGTAATAAATGCTATGCATATTTAAAGGTAACAGCTGATAACACTGGTGGTCTTTGTTCCTCGTGTCAAAAGTTGGATGATTTGCTTACCATTGTTAGAAGCAAATCTCGACTTAATTATAATGATTGCACATGTGCAATTGGCATGGCTTGGACAACTGTTGTATCATATATTAATGACTGGACTGATGAACAGATTTAGGAAATGATGCATCTATTTTCTGCAAAGAACATTCAACCCCTATGAAACATGATGATGCTCCTAAGAACTATGGAATTGTGGATGCAAGTATTGAGAAATCTGAGGATCCAGTTTGTTTAGAAGGAAACAAAAAAGAAAGAAAGGAAGAAGTTCTCAACAAATAACAGGGAAGAAAAAGAAACTGACTAATGACTGTAAAGGAAAGAGAATACATAGCAAAAAGGATTCTGCTTTGTTATGTAACACACTGGTGACAGGGAATGAAGATATCTGTCTATCAGAAAACCCTCAGTCTACAGAAAAAGGCATCACCTTTCCAATGGAAAAGGTAGAAAAAAGAGGCAAGGGGCAGGTGAAAAGGAAGAAATCAAAACTGAACGTGGAAGGATTGAAGAACATTACTGTAAGAAAAAAGAAGAGAAAGACAGATGTTGACTACGTGGCTCAAGCTGTGGATTTACAAGGCCAGCTGGATGAAAATTTAATACACAATGAAAACAGAGGAATTAACAAGACTAAGTGATGAAGATCTGTCCTTCATAACAATTGATAGAGCAGAAATGACTGTATTAGAAGATGAAGATTCTTCAGAGATGGCCAGCAAAGATATTATTGTAATTGGAGATTCAGTTATTAGAGGAACTGATACTTATATTTGCAGAGATGATAATGAACATTGGGTAGTGTTATGTTTGCCAGGAGCAAAAATAGAAGATGTGAAACAAGCCTTGGAATGCCTTAATGCAAGGAAGTATGGACCTGTTTTTATTCATGTTGGTACAAATGATCTCATCTACAAGGATTCTCTGACTGTTAGTAGGGAACTGAAAGCCCTCCTAGATAGTATAGCTTGTATTGGTGTTAGGACAAATCACCTACAGAAAGGATAGTCACGTCACTGTGAATGAAAAGATTTTTTGGATAAACACCTACATGGAAAAATGTCCTGTTTTAAAAAATAGAAATGTGTAGAGCATCCAAGCCTTCTTTTGGGCACACGTGTTCAGACAGGATGGTGTGCATTTGTCTAGATCAGGGAAGAGAATTTTTGCAGCAGATATTTTGCAATATTTGACAAACACTAGCCAGGATTTTTGCCAGGTCAAAAATGCAACAGTTCACAGATAGCAACATTTGATGCATCTCTGATGGTTGTTAATGCTAGGAGCATTAATAATAAAGTTTTTTTATTAGAAAATTTGCTACGTTCCCACAAGATTGATGTTGTTATCGTTTGTGAAATGTGGTTAAAGAAAAATGACTGGAAACCAATTCTGACAGGCTATAAATGTTTTTACTGTAACAGACATTCTAACAAAAAAATCAGGTGGAGGTGTTATGATAGGGATTAAAGATAGCTGTGAGACTTGCCATTATTACATGTTCAATGATACCAATACTATAGACTGTGTAACTGTGGCAATAAAGACAACCCTGGAACATATAACAATTGTTGGAGTGTATAGACCAGCAAAGTCAAGTGCAGATGACCTAGAGGAATTCATAAATTTCTTACATGAAACACAGGAGGGAAGAATAATATGAGCTGGGGACTTAAATTTACCAGAAACAGACTGGAATAATATCAATTCAACAATGGTAGTAAAGAAATTATTCACAGAGTATATTCAAAAACAACAAATGCTTCAGATTGTAAAAAAACCTACCAGGGGACGGAATATACTAGATATTGTTTGTGCTCCCAAAGAAATTACTGTAACTTCAAGTCAAGTTTTACCACCACTGATGTGCAGTGATCATGGGGTTATTAAGGTTAATTTGTTGCTAATAATTCTGCCAATCTGAAATCTAAGCCAATGCACAGAAGGTTAATTACAGATTATAGGGAAGCAAAACAGTTACTATATAAAACTAACTGGAGTGAGGTGTTCAGTGGAAAAACTGCAGATGGAATGTAGAAAGTTTTGAAAGAGAAATTATTTGAGTGCAAAAAGTCAAAAAAATGTTTAATATCAGGCTCTAGGCACGCAACATCGGGGGGGGGGGTATATTTCCATAAGAACAAGATACCTGATTAAGGTGAGAGACAAAACATATAAGAATGGAAGAGAGGTCTAACTACAACTTTGAAAATTAAAATAAACAAGCTGGACAAACAGATTAAGTATAGTGTTAGACAAGATCAAGAAATCTTTGAAGAAAATTTATATAAAGATATTGAGCATAATAGGAAACCTTTTTATAGATACATAAGATGTGGAAGGAGTAAAGATACACAAATTGATAAACTGTGTGCAGATTCTAAAATTTATTCTCAGACACAACAGATTATAGATATATTTACAAAATCTTATGCAAAACAGTTTGGCTCCAAAAACGGGGTGGTAAGTTGTCCTAGTGACATCCAGGTAACCCCAGATACTGGAATCAAATTAGATTATATTGAAAAAGAACTGTGCAAACTGGATCCAAACAAAGCACAGGGAGGAGACGGAATAAGTAACAATGACCTGAGAACACTTCAGCAAGAACTTACACTACCATTATATCTATTATTCACGAAATCATATAAATATGGGGAGATTCCTTAAGATTGGAGACATGTACATATTAAACCTGTCTTTAAGGGAAAGGGGAGTAGGACAAACCTAGACTCATACAGACCCTTAAGTCTACTTTCATGTTGTGGAAAAATAATGGAGAAGGTAATACTGGATAAGTTATTGTCAGAACTGGATAGGTTGGGACTTGAAACCATATATCAGCATGCACATGTTGAAAATAGATCTATTACCACCTGTAACATGATGTTCTATAACAATATAATAACAGCTATGAATGAAAAATTGTGCTGTGATGTGATTTATATAGATTTAGCTTCAGCATTTGACAGGGTCATATACAAAACACTGATCAATAAATTAGTACAACTAGGTATTGATGTACTGTTGATAAGAATGATAGCTGCATGGCTTACAAATAGGACATGGCAAGTATCACACATCAACTGGACAGGTGCAACCCTTGGTTACAGTCAAGGTGTCCCACAGGGCTCTGTCCTAGGCCCTTACTCATTTAGATTGTATCTTTCAGACCTTACTTTTTCATATGAGGTGTTCTACAGTCTATATGCTGATGACCTGAAATTGGGTAAACTGATTACAAGTGTTACAGATAAGGCATGTCTGCAAAATAATTTGACTAAATTAATCATTTGGGCACAGGAGAATAATATGTTGATAAATACATCAAAAACTAAGCATATGAGATTTGGGAGATATAAACTGAAAGGTGAATATTTAATATAGCACACAGTAATTGAAACTGTAGACTCATTTAAGGACCTGGGTATATGGGTAGATTCAGCTATGAGTTTTTCTAATCATATCAACCAATTGGCTAATGATAGTTATAGAACTATAGGTTGTATAAAAAGATTTATAAAGTCTAGGAAATCAAACATAATGAAGTCATTGTTTGTTAGTTACATTAGACCCAAATGTGAGTATGGAATAAAAATATGGAAACCCTATAGGAAAACAAGCATGAATAAACTGGAAAGAGTACAGCAGAAATATACCAAGGGCATCCATGGATGTCAAAATCTAAGTTATTATGAAAGACTAAAATATTTGAACTTGTACAGTGTCTCATAGATATTTAAGAGGAGATCTTATTCAGATATATAGGGCATTTAGGGACAACTACCTCTGGGAATGCTTGGGGTTATCAAAAAGTACTAGAGAGTCAGATAACCTATGTAGAAGATTCTATAGGAATGAGAAGTGTACTAATTGGTTCTCTGACAGAGTAGCTGATGCTTGGAAGAGTACCAAATTACATTAAAGCAAGTACTAGTTTAGATATTTTTAAGAAAAGCCTGGACATTTATTATGGGAACAAGTGATTTGGTATATTGGTAAGCTAGAAGGGCATTAATGCCCATGCTTGAAACATTTGTATGTATGTATGTATGTATGTATGCAAAGGCAATAAACAATTGACTTGCTTTCCGAAATTCTTTAGTCCTATGCAAATAGAAATGTCATTGTCTATGGACATCCAACAAGTGTAAAACATATTCGCTTTTGTTGCTGAAGTTAGGAAAGAAAACAGGCAAATGAATGGTCTGATTAATATTTGTTTGTGAAACAACTTTGGGCAGAAAAGAGGGGTTGGCATGCAAAGTGACTCTGTCTATATTAAAAATCAGATACAGGAACTGGGAAGATAGTGGCTGAATTTTTGGTATTCATCTTGCAAATGTAATAGCCACTAGAAAGATAGTTTTCCAAGACAGAAACGTTATATCACAAGTTGCTGCAGGTTCATACTTGGGCTGAACCTGCATTAATAATAGGGTCCCTTTTAAGAAGGTTTTGCAAAGTTTGTGGGAAATGAGACAAGTTATCTTTCCCAGTGTGACAATCTGAGATAGCTGCTAATTGTACCTTAATTGTAGAGGCAGCTGCTCCATTATTAAAAAGGTGAGCCTAAAATTCTAGAATGGATTGAATAGGTGCAGTGAAAGTATCTACATTATGCCGTTCAGCCCAAATTACAAACCTCTTCCATTTACTCCTATAAAGTTTTTGAGTGGATGACTTAGGGGAGGATATCAAAATATGATGGACCGGTAAGGAGAGCATGGGTTCTCTGACAATCAATGGAACTGGAGGAACCAAGCCATCAGTTTGAGGTTGGTAAGGCTGGGATGAATCATTCATACTGGATGTGACAGAAGGTCCAGAATAGGTTCCAAAATCCAGGGTTTCTTTTGTAAATGAGGCCAGAGTAGGGGAAACCAGATTTGTCAAGGCCAAAATGGGACAATGAAGATTACTGTTCTCTTCAATCTGTTTGCTTTCTGAAAGAATTTGGGAATCAAAGGGATGGGGGAAAAGAAGTACAATAGACCGGGAGGTCAATCGTGTATGAGACCATCCCTTGGGGATTCCCCTGGTGGGGGAATTAGGGTGAAGTAGATGCTGCATTTGTTGTTTAGGGGAGATGCAAAGAGGTCACAGTGAGGCTGGCCCAATCTGCGAAAAACGTCTTCCGCTACTGTCTGGTTGAGGGACTACTTGAGAGGCATGAGGATGGATCTGCTCAATTTGTCCACTATCACATTGGACTTTCCCAGAATGAGCATTGTTATGAGAAAGTGGTTGAATGAAATCATCCATTGATACAATCTGAGTGCTTCTCGACACAGAGGGTACGATCTGGTTCCTCCTTGCTTGTTTGTGTACCAGACCACAGACATGCTGTCTGACTGAATCACTACTGTTCCCGGAGAAAGAGCAGTCTGAAATGCCTGCAATGCTAGAAGCACTGCCCTCATCTCCAGGATGTCTATGTGCAGACTGGCCTCATCTGCAGACCAGGTTCCTTGGACTGTCTTCCCTAGATAATGCCCCCTACCCACCCCATCTGGGAAGCATTCATGGTTACCATGGCCTGTGACTGAAGGGGAGCAAAGGGTTGACTTGAGTCAACTGTGCTGAATGAATCCATCATGAAAGGGTCCTTTTGCATGTGTCCATTATGAGAATTTAGTGAGACATCCATTGGTGGATAACTGACCACTGGGCAGCTAGAAGCCATTGAACTATTTGCATGTAAAATCTGGCTAATGGAACTGAAACTATAGCTGCAGCCATTTATCCTCAAGCTTGTAGAACATGATGAGCAGTTACCTTCTTGTTTTGGATTAATCTGTGCATTTGTTGCCTGATTGTCAACACTCTGGAGGGTGGACGTTTCACAATCATCTGAGTAGTGTCCAGTAGTACTCCTATGAACTCCAGTGTCTGAGACTTTTTTTTTTATATTTGGTAATTTATGGTTATACCCAGTTCTGTACAGATTTGGAGAACAGAGTCTCTTGCGTGGATAAGTAAATGGTTGATCAGGGCAGTCATCTAAATAAGGAAACACCCAGAATCCTTGTCATCTCAGGTGAGCCGCAACCACTGCCATGCATTTGGTGAACACTCTGGGGGTGGTAGGGAGACCAAAGGGCAGTGCTATGAACTGTTAAAGACTGGCTCCAAGCTGGAAGTGTAGGTGCCTTCTGGATTGCCTGTCCATTTTTTCATGGTAGTATGTATCCTGAAAATCTATGGAGCACATCCACTCATCCTGTTCCAGAAAAGGAAGAATGGACTGAACTGTGACCATTCAGAATTTGCAGTGTCAAATTGACTTGTTTAATCTGCTGAGATCCAGAATTGGTCTCCAGTCCCCTGTTTTCTTTGGGACCAAAAAGAACCTTGAATAAGTTATGAATCCTCTGTGATCTCAGGGAACCTCTAGGATGACTCTTTTTTCTAGCAGTTTTTGAATATGAACAATTGCTTGATCCCTTTGACTGGGTAGAATGCTGGCATTTTTTTGCTGGGGGAGGGTAATTAGAGAAGGGGATTTGGTAACCAGTGGATATTATCCTCTGCACTCCTGCACCCATGTATCGGTGGTTATCTTTTGTCAGGCTCTCCAGTTCAGGGATAGTCAACCCCCAATTGCCTCCAGAGATGGGCAATCTGGCCTTCTTTCAGGAGCGCTGGAAGGGTTTCTCAAAGAAAGATTCTTGGGACCCTTGGTTCTGATTGCCTCCACTGCCAAGAAGGCAGCATCTTCCATTATTGTCCCCCCTCTGCCTCTGGGAGAAAACTCTCCATGTGTGTCCTGGTAAGACCCCTGACATTTCTTGAACCACATTTTACCTCCACCTCTCTGACCCTTAGGGTATGGTCTCTGAGGAGCATAAAAACATATGCCCACTGCAAAAAGGGTCTTACCTTCTTTTTCATGCCTGGATAGCGTATCTTTGACCTTGGGATCAAAAAGAGATGAGATGTGCCATCAAATGGAGCATTAACAAACGAAGATTTAAAAGGCTCCACAAAATTGCATATGTGCATCCAGGCATGCCTCCTCATAGACATGCCAAAACCCGATGCTCTAATACTTTCTTTGGCTGCATGCACAATGAACCTCATGGAAGAGCTAGCTACAGAGTGCAGGGCTGCTAACTGGGAAGCCACCTTTTCTCATGCACCCTCAGTTACTGCTCCTTCAAGGGTATCTGACAGTTCCTTAATCAGATCAATTTGCAACCTGGTGAAATGGGAAAGGTAGTTCAGCAATCATAAGGCAAAAGTTGTTGAAGAAAAGACTCGCTTCCTGCATCTATCCATCATCCTAGAATCCTTATTAGGAGGATGAATAATGGAACTCTCATCTGACAGTTCCTTCTTGGTCTCTACCACCACAACCATGGCATCTACTGCAACCCCTTTTGTCCAAACACCCTTGTCAGCTGGAGTGGTAATTATCTTGTTTGGTATCTGTAGAATAAGTTAGATGGAATCTGGGGTCTCCCACTCCCTCTGAGAGATCAAATCTATGAGCTCTCCAGTGGTGGGAGTCACCCAGGAGGTAGCTGGTCAGGAACCAAAGGTCACCAGGTACACTGACTCCTCAGATGAAGGATTATTGGACTTCCAGCCAACTTTCTGTCTTAAAATCTCCATGATCTCCAGAAAGAAAATTCCACAGGAGGTGACCATGGGGATCCTTCTCCCTCATTGAGGTTGGTGTCCTCTATGGCCATCTCCTCCCTGGAGTCAAAATGCTTCCTCTTGCAAAGTCTCTTCCGAGGGACTTCCTCAGTGGGATACTCTGGGCAAGTATCAGAAGAGACAGGGGTACCCCGATGGATATCCTGGCGCCTAAGGTCCCTTTGTCCCTGTGAAACATCCTAGTCAGAAGGAATGCACAGAGAACATTGATGGAATTGAGGATCCAAGGGAGGCAGGTGGGCTTCTAGATGTGGTGGCAGCTATAGCTCTCTGCAGAGCCCCAAAAGCTGACTGATCCTGAGTGGAGAGGGACTCTGGCTGCGACAAGCCATACTTGTGGGGGGGTCCCCTCCAGCCCAAAAGACAGCTGGCCTGGGGTAGAAGCTGGAGCTGAGTTCATCTGCATGGAAGACTAGAGGTACATCGACTGCTCTGAAGGTCTGGGAGTCGAGCACACTAGTAGTCCGTAAGGTTTGCTGTGGCTCCAGGAGCTCTCCAGCTCCAAAAAGGCAGAAGAGCTCCAAGAAAAGGTCTAATCCAAGGAAAGAGACATCTTCAAATCTGAGCTGAAAGGCACCTGGCATATCAGATCTGATGACTCCAATGCTTGCCCTGAAGTTGGAGGAGGAGTTTGTGGGGGAGTGGATAGCTTGGAGTAACCTTAAACTATATGAGTTGAGGCTGAGGGGGACTTGGTGATGCCCTGCACCCATAAGATCTTCTGTACCATTCATTCCACATCTTCTTCAGTAAGGATCCTGGTTGAATGGGAAGAGGATGCTAACAGGGATTTAGGTCTGCTTAGAAAGGGAGAAGGAACTGGGTCAATAATCAGGGAGTACTGAGCCATTGGAAGAGGCATAACTGGTTTAAAAGAACTTGCTGTCGGAAATGACACCAATGGATCTGATCTATCCTTACCCGATAGACTCAGAGCCAAAGAAGGTTTGGTGCTTGACACCACAGGCTCTGACAGAGTCACGGATTCAGAAGCTTTGGAAGGTTTTGAAGTCTTAGATCTCAGCTCTGAAGGATCTGTTGGAGCTGAGGAGGGCCTCTTCTTTCCTCTTTCCCACCTCTGGAGGAAAGGGAAGAAGCAGGGCTCAAATTACCCAATTTTGATTTGGAGTATGTCACCAATTTGGGATCACTACCAGAAATGGCTTCTTTGAATGCATATGGTAGTATACCCTAGAAAATTAGCTTATTCTTCCTTTTAACCAAAGCCCTGTGGTTCATAGGTTCATAGGTGTTTACTAGGCTAACGATCACAAGGGTCTTTTTAATCCTAATCATGCATCTCAAATCTCTGACAAGTTCTGATAACCTTGATAAGTGTAAGCAGGGGCTTGGGAGATGAAACATTTATAAGCTAGGGCCTGGAAGATGAACCATTTACAGTTTGTCTGTATCTATTAGAGACATATGTGCCAAACCAGGGATAAATTTCCTTTTCCCCATCCAATTGCCCAGGTTGCACTTGAATTGGTTTAGGGAGGAACTCTGCTTCACATGGATGGGCAGCCTGTTCCAGAGATGTGGTAATCTCTGGGATACATACCCACTTCTCCAGCAGGTCCTATTTATATCACTGGCAAGGTTTAAATCTTTAGAATGAGTAATTATTGTGCTTTTTGTTTTGCGTATATGCAGGAGGTCCATCAGAGTGGGGTCTGGCAATGTCCTGTAAGTCAGGCATAGATCTTTCCTGAAAAGCCTATAGGAGGCAGAATACAGGGATAGAGTCTTGAGATGGTCTACATAGGACATTTTACTTAAGCCCTGTATTCTTTTAGTGAAGAACCTGTGTGGACATTCCATTTGTTGGATGTGGGTGGTTAGGTATATTCCTAAGGGGGCATTGTACTCAATGACAGGTCTGATGAATGCCGACTACAGTAGAACAATGACTTCCTTGGACTTAGATACCATACCTTTGTTTATAATTTGCACAACATAAAAGGATTTCCTCAGTACTGTAGACACGTGATGGTCAACGGCTTGATTATTATCTATGTGTGTCCCTAAGCCCCTGACTACTGGGTCAACTCTAAAGGTTGTGCTGTCAATATGACACTTAGCAGGGGTGGATGATTTCCCGAAGGATACTGTTATGCATTTCTTGGCATTTAGTTTTAGTTCATGGCTCTGAAACCAGTTGTTTGTCTGCATCAGCCCCTCATGGAGAACATTTGTGTCAGTGTGGATTCAATGACAGCTCCTAATTTGCAATCATCTGCAAATGAAGTCAGCCGGAAACCACTGACATTGGTCTTAACTTCAGAAAAGTAAATGCCAAAAAGGAACGGTCCAAGGATTGATCCCTGAGGGACTCCACTTGTGACTGGTCTCTTTGTAGGGGTGGACTCCCCAATTCTAACTTCCTGGGTCCTGTCTGTGAGCTGGTTGGCTATCTGAGTGACATATGAGTTTGTACCTAACCTTTTGAGTTTGTCAATAATCCCAGCGTTGGCTATTGTGTCAAATGCCTTGGCCAGATCAAGGTAGGCAGATTGAACCATTTTGCCTTCATCCATTGCTTTGGTGACCTTCTCAAAGAAGTCCACCAGGTTGAGTAGGCACGATCTGCCCTTGACAAAACCAAACTGGGATGAGTCCAGTGTCTGGTGGTTTACTATATCACTACTGATCATTTCCATGATAATTATTTCCATGGCTTTACATATAAGACTAGTGAGACTTATGAGTCTGTAGTTTCCAGGGTCTGCAGATGGCCTCCCTTTGTGTAGAGGGATGACTGTTGCTGTTCTCCATTCATGCAGCACTAAGCCTGTTTGGAGGCTATAGTTAAATAGCATTTCCAGAGGCCCAGATAGGTTATGTTTCATGCTATTTAGAAGGCATCCTGGGATATTGTCTGTGCCCATTGATGCAGTGTTCTTGGCCTTAGACAGAGCATTAAGGACCTGTTCCCTAGTGATAGCAGGAATTATATTAGATTGCATTTCCTGAGGGAAGGTTGAGGGGGAGAGAGGAGTAAAGTTGGAGCTGAATTTATCTTCCAGTAGATTTGCTAGATCTTCTGGCTCAGTATAGGTGGCTCCATTTACAATGAGCTCTGCACACAATTGTGTATTGCCTTTGAGGTTGCAGACATAGCTAAAGAATGCCTTGTGGTTGTCCTTGGACTGGGAGGCCAGATCCACCTCAGATTTGGCTTTGGTAGACTTTATTTGCCCTCTGAGATGTTTGTTTAGTTTGATGAGAATGCGTTTATCCTGCTGGGTGCTGCACCCCTAATTTTTGCCATGATTTTCTTCCCTCTGTTATACAGACTATTGATTTTCTGATTCCACCAGGGTGGCTTGTTTTTTTGAGTTAGTTCTGTACTACTTCCTGGTGGGTATAGCTGCCATTATGTAGCTATTAACATGCTTGTACAGAGTTTCTGTGAAAAATTCTGCATAGGCAGCAGTGCTGTCAGGGTTTATGGGGATTGAAATTTTACCAGGTTATCACTTCATAGCAGATGGTTAGCCTTAGAATAGTTCCTGAATATTCCAGGTTTAGCTGAGGGTTCAGGTTTTATTGTTACTTCAAAGGGGACCATTTTGTGGTATGATCTTACCAGGGAAGACATTACAGTAGGGGGCATGCAGCACTCTCCCATATTAGTGAGAACCAGATCCAGTATGGCTGCACCCCTGGTTGGGGCATTGACTATCTGGTTCAGGGAGTTTGTGTTTACAAAATCCAGAAATCTCTGTGCCTGTACATTTGGTGTCATATAGGATTCCCAGTTAATAGTGGGGTAATTAAAGTCGCCCATGAATATGGTACTGGGTTGGATGGTTAGTTGTTCTAATAAGTTTAAATACATGTTATGGGTTTACTGGGTCATAGAAGGAGACCTATAGCTGGCAAGGAAGTGGTACTGGATTTTGTCTGTGGTGATTAGAACATTGATCAGCAAAAGTACATTGTCCTGTTTGACCAGCCTTGAGGTATTTTTATTTTTGATGTAAATAGAGACACCTCCACCTTTAGTCCTTGTCTGTGTAGCAGCTGGTCTAAATGTGTGGAAGGCATTATAACATTGTACTGTTGGTGTGCTCTCTGCAGCTTTAAACCATGTCTTAGTGACTGCACAGACATCAGCATTCTCTACGGTGAAGAGAGCTTCTAGGGAGTGGAGTTTTTTGTTTAGACTCCTAGCATTGAGCAGTAATAGCCGCAGTGATGCAACAGTAGCATTGTCGCCTCACAGCAAGAGGTTCTCCCATTTGATTCTCGGCTGGAGCGTCTTCTGTGTAGAGTCTGCATGTCCTCTCCGTGGTCGAGTGGTGTTCAAAAGACATGTGTGAATGGGCATGCCTTCATTGAAGGTTGGGCATCGGGCTGGCACCTCGGCACCATAAAAATCAACTGCCAATCATTAGCGGACCAGAGTTCCACTGTGGCGACCCCTAACCAGGAAAAGCCGAAAGAAAAACAACAACCTTTAGATTTTCTTGGTTTTGATTCGCTATGTCAGAAGTACTTCCAGTTTGGCATTGCCTAAAAAAGGCACTGTAGGAGAAGACGAAAGCCTAGAGGGGAGAGGTGCAGACCATCCTAGGCAAAGCAGCGTGGTCTGTTGACCATCTCCGTCCAAGCTGACAAATACTGCATCCCCTTAGAATGACACCAAAAACTATGCCAATTTTTAAAGTCAGTCACTCGTATTGTGACCTTCTCCTTGTTGAGCCTGGTGAGGGGGACATTGGTGTGTCTCATAACTAAGTCGCCAATGACTAGTATGTTTGGTTTATTGTTATGCCTTATGGGCTGCATTGGTTTATTGTTATGCCTTATGGGCTGTGTTTGTGAGACACTGGTGTGTTGTCTGCTGTGTGTAATGTGTTTGGTGTTGTGTGTGGAATGTTTGTGAGTGTGTTTAGGAGGTCTCTGTTGTTTAGGTAAGGTTTTATTGAGGGCCTCTGCATAGGTGGGTGGATGCTGTGCTTGGCTATGTGATGTGTGTGGTGTGGTGTGTTTGTGCTGGCACTCTCCTCTTTGTCAGGAGTACTGAGTGCGGTGCAAGGGAGCATGGATTCCAAGTTACTGATGTAGATATATTTCTCTCAAGTAGAAGAATTATGTGCTAGGAGAAGAGGGCTGTCAGTGAACATGAGGCAGTTGCTACCCTGTCTCAGTATGCCCATGTCGACCAGGCTGGCAGGAGAAACTGATGGGAATTGTCCAGACATAGCTTTCTGAATACTTGGCGGACTTATGGAGAAAGGGTTTTGATAAGGGTTTGTCCACAAGAGTGTAGACCACAAAAACCTTCTAAAATGTAAAATAACTGTCCTGAAACACAAGGGCTAAAACCAAAACTAAGATGCTTAGAATAGCAAATACATTTAATCATGCTACTAACAAGCAGTAAAAAGTGCAGCTGAAAAGAGCACTTGAACACTTAAGAGCAAACAGCAAAATAAGATAATAAAGTAGGTAGAACACAGTTACAGTAATAGCAACTGAATAAAGTGTAAAAAAATGTGTTAAGTGGAGAAGGAGGAAACAGAAGATAATTCGAGATTAAGAAACTAAGGGGGTTGGCCTTCCCAAATGTTCTCTCTGTACACAGTAGGCAGAGATGATGATGGGACTAGTAGTAGTGTCTGAAATCAAAGAAGCAAGGGGGTGACTATTCCTTGCCAAATGTTCTCTCTGTACTCAGTTGAGTCAGCAAATGAGATGGGGCTGGGAGGAGTGTCCAAAACCAAATTTATAGCAGGGGTGGGTAAATCCTAAGCCACCAAGTTTAAGAATACAAAAACACTTTAGTGGGAGATTGGGAACAGCAAACTACAGAGAGAGAGACCACCAATATTCAATCAATATTCAATGAAACAAATAAATAAATGCAATACAGTTTTGTTAATTATCACTGAAACAGAACAAGTGCAAAAAAGTATACTTATATCAGCTTTGTATGTCCAGATGGTTGTAGAATCAGTCACAGCCAGTAAACAGCTCTGCTACTGCGCAAAAATGCACAGACATGTAACTATACCAGTAGTATAAAACAAAAGATAGAGCTCCAGGCAATCAGATAAACACAGAACTTCACAGAATGTAAAACAACCCCACTAGTACTGAACTAGCTCTGAGAAACACTGAAGACAGAGAGAGAGAGCAAGAGAGAGAGAGAGAGAGAGACCACAAATATTCAATCAATATTCAAAGAAACAAATAAATAAATGCAGTACAGTTTTGTTAACTACCACTGAAATAGAACAAGTGAAAAAAAAGTAAACTTTTATCAGGTTTGTATGTCCAGATGGTTGTAGAATCAGTCACAGCCAGCTAAACAGCTCCTCAACAGCTAACTACAAAATGGCAGTCAGATTTGCACGTGCTCAGTATTTATATACTTATGCAAGCCCTTGGATAGCTTCTTAAAGGTATATACACACACATATTGATCTACATCCTTCCTCTTCAAAAGATTGATTCTCTGTAAAAACAATATTAGAGTTAGACATACATTACTATAAACATTAGAAACAAAACACAATGTTCATGTCCAAGTTGCTTTGTATCTGTTACAGGGTTTAGAGATGCAACTATATCTCGTAACATAATCTGGACCAAATTTAGCAACAGGGACAGTCTTCAGTGAACAACTTGTATCAGGAACTTCTGGATTTGTCACAGGAATGGGAATGTCCTCTAGAACTTCCTCTGGAATTGGAACACTGGATAACTCACTCTGAGATAAAGAGCCTTTCTCACAGGTTATTTGCTGTGGTATAGGCTAGGTCACTTGTGTTAAATGTTTCTGATTCTGCCTAAAGTCTACTCCTTGTGATTTCACAATATATGATCTCGGCTCTGGGCAAATACTCTTCATGACACCAATCCAATCATAACTTCTGGACGTTTGCATCCTTACCACTTCTCCTTCTCATAATGGATTGAATGGTTTGCTGGTCTTATCATAGTAGGACTTCTGGGTTAAATGCTTCTTCAACAGATTGACTTTCACTGACCTGTTGTTCTTGACACATGGAACCAACAACTGACTGCTGATTCGTAAAGAGGTTCTGGTTTGTCTTGACTGAAGTTTCTGAGCAGGTGAACCAAGATATTTATCACAAGGAACATTTCTAAGATTCAAGGGATTCAAGAAACCATCACTATTATCTTGTTTGGACTTTTCTAATAACTGTTTTGCACTTTGAACTGCACATTCTGCCAAACCATTTGACTCCAGGTACTCAGGGTTACTCGTGACATTAGTAAAGTGCCATTCTTCAGCAAATCTTTTGAACTGTTGGCTTGTAAACTGTGTGCCATTGTCAGAAATAACATTTTGCAGACTACCATGTACTGCAAAATGATACTTCATCTTAGTAATGACAGTACTGGATGCTAGGTTAGGAAAAGTCACTAACACCAAATAATGCTGACCATTCCACTCAAAGATGTCGGTGGCTACAGTTGACCAAGGTAGTTTTGGAATCTGGTTTAGATGAAGTGGTTCCTTCTGTTAACATGGCTTTGTACTATTACACACAAAACAATATAAATAAAAGTGCTCTCTCAATGTCTTGTGACATAGAAGGGCAAAATACTATATCTCTCGCCCTTCCTTTGGTAGAGTCGGTTCCTTGGTGACCACAATGCAAAATAGTAATGTGCTCTGGTTGCAAGGACTTTGGAACAATTACTTTCAGACCTTTCATAATGACACCTTTGTCAGAGTAAATCTCAAGTCTGTATGGAAAATAAGGCTGCCCTTCTTGAAGTAAACTGGATTACTTTGATGGCCATCCTTGCTGAATAAAGTGGTTCAGCCTCTGTAAAACTGGATCTATAGCCATGTGATCTCTCAGCTCATCAAGATGTGTGGAAGAAAAATTTCTCACTTCCATAACTTCAGAATCACGGTTCTTATTCTCATGCTAATCTGTGGTGTTTCTGAGTGATCTGGATAATGCATCAGCAAGGTAAAGAAATTTGCCTTTCTTGTAGACAAGACTGAAATTATACTTTTGCAATCTCAGTATCATGCATTGCAGTCTGGCTGGAGCTGAAGGCATAGGCTTTCTCAAGATAGTGACTAGAAGTTGGTGATCTGTTTCAATCTGGATAGATCTACTATAAACATTACCATGGAACTTCGAACATGTAACCACAATTGCCAAAAACTCTTTTTCAATCTGGGCATACTGAATCTCAGTTTGGGTAAGACTTCTCGATGCATAGGCAACAGGTTAATTCTCTTGTAGAATAACTGCACCAAGACCAAATTCCAAAACATCACAAGAAAGTGTAACTGGTTTGTGAACATCATAATATCTGAGAGTTGGTGGACTAACAATTCTCTGTTTCAGGACATCAAATGCTCTTTGGTGTCGCTCTAACCAAGACTGGGATACATCTTTATGTGTCAGCTCTCTGAGTGGTGCTGAACGTTGGCTTATGTCTGGAATTAATTTGTCTAGATAGTTGACCGTGCCAAGAAAAAGTTACAAGGCTTGAACATTTGTCTAGAGATGGCATCTTAAGAATGGTTGTTTATTTAGAAGGGTCTGGTTGTAGGCCTGTACTAGTAAATAAATGAACAACATAAGTAACTTCTTGTAACCTGAATTTGCATTTGTGTGGAATGAGCTTAAAATTCACTTTTATGTGCCCTTTCCAGAACTTTTCTGAGGTTTCTGTCATGTGTACCTCCTACTAGTATGTCATCTACTATAATAGCACAAGGATACCCAGAAAAAAGTTGCTCCATTGCACGCTGAAAGTCTTCACTTGCAGAATTTATCCCAAATGGCATTCTAAAAAATCTGTACCTGCCAAAGGGAATACTGAAAGAAGTAAACAGTGAAGATTTTTTATCGAGCTGAATTTGCCAAAATGAACTCTTTGCATCTAAGACAGAAAAAAGAGTGGCATTTGATATCAAGGCTGTGACTTCTTTGACTGTACACATTAGATGATGTTTTTTTTTTAGTACTTTGTTCAAATCTCATGGATTAATACATAGTCTGATGTCATCTAAGCTTTTCTTATGAGCTACCAGCATGGAAGATACCCAATCAGTTGGTGTTGCAACTGGACAAATCACACCTTGTCACAAAATTTTATCTAGTTCAGTTTTGACTCAGTCCTGCATGGCTATTGGAACTTTTTGTTCTGGCCTGATAGCTGGACTGACCTCTGGGTCTAACTTCATGGCATACACAACTGGAAGTTTTCCTAGTTTGTCCTTGAAAAGATCACCAGAGGTAGAAAAAAGGTACTGGGCGAAATTAGTGTAGTGGTCTTTTAAGCTAACTTGGTGGACTTCATTATTAAATAAAAGCAGTCTCATTTTCAAACTGTCTCTGAGCCCCAATAATGACTGCACGTGCCTCTTGATAAAATAATAAGTCATAGCTTCTTCCTCCAGAGTAACATGAAAGCACTACTGAATCTGCAGTCTGAATTTCTTCACCTCCATAAGCAACAAGCTTCTCACACCTTCAAATCAAGCCTTTCACCATGACACACTCTAGCAAATGTTTCTGTTGACATAACATTGCACTTGGAACCTCTGTCAACTTTGAGCTCTATGGGTTTGCCATTTATCCGAACAGTCAAATAACTTCATTCTTTGCCCTTAAATCTACTGCATTAACTATTTCATGAAGCACTGACACACCATCAACATAAAGAGTAGGGTTGCGGCTTTCTAATTGATCAACTCGTTTCTTAAAAATGTTCCCTTTTAATAAAAGAATGTAGGCCTTTTGATTACAAAACCTTTTAAAATGATTGTATTTATTGCATTTGTGGCATTGCTGACCAAAAGCTAAACATTTCCCTTTTAGATTCATGACATCCACCACAATTACTACAATTGGCAATGAAACTAGGTTGGGGCCCATGCTTTGAGTTTGCTGACTCACTCTTATGCTTCACTGAGACTATGCGAAATCTGGAATGTGCTGAAAGTTCTCGGGTTTACCAATGAGTGCTGCAGTGGCTACAGTTCTGCCATATGATTGGGCCTCTTTCTTTTAAGCACGTGCTGCATACTATCAGCATGAGCTTTGTCACTGTCCTTTCCAGAGCTGTTCTCGTTTGTAAGCATATTTGTGTGCATTTCTATGAGCTCATGTATCTGAGAAATCCCAATGGCTTTATTCAAAGTTAAATCACTGTCACGAAACAAAATCTTTCACACAGCATCATCTTTAATACCACACAAAGTTTGTCCTTTATCAACTCATCCCTTAAATCACCAGATCTGCATGTTTTAGCCTTATTTCTCAGGTCAGTTATATATGCTGCAAATGTTTCACCAGGCTTTTGATTCCTTGTGTAAAATAAGTGCCTCTCCATTGTAATGTTTGCCTATGGTTTACACATTTCTCTATATGTTTTAAGCACTCTGGGTTCTCTCTTGACTCAGCCTGTACAACAATGTAACAGTTTCCTCCCTCTCCTGCATAGATAGCAGGTGCATACACAAATGAACCTTGCCTTTCTATGGCTTCTGACCCAGCTAAATTAAGTAGAATAAATGCCTTTGTACGGTCATCTTTATCAGAAAATGCAGCCTGTATGAAAATGTCATACTCTTGCTCAAACACTCTCCAGTTCTCAGCAACATTACTTGCACTGAGTTTTTAAAATCCATCTGCCATGCCCACAAAGTATGTATAAACACACTGAAAATATGGCCCTTGTTATTATGTATGAACAAACTGTTCTGTGAGCGTGTAATAACATTCAAATGCACAATAAACTCTTCAAAATGCTGTGCTTTGCGAAATATCCTCTATAATGTCTGTATTCTGTGAAATAATTTTACTGTAACACTGCACAAATATGCAAACACTTTATACACTTATGATAACTTGGATATGTTTATTTAATATGAAAAATACATGCTTTGCAAAAATGCAGTCATTTCCCTTTCTTTTACTTGTTTTATGCAATTCGGACTTTATTTCAAACATCTTCCATAGTAATTTGAATATTTTTATCAATAACATACATAGTTTATGCGAATACCATTTGGAACATTCTGTATGCCTCGTTTCATATTTTGTGAATAAGAAATAGTGCTGAGCAAGTTTTAATATCTGAAATTCGTTTCTGACCTGTTTTGCGAAGTATGCACATTGTTGGGATGATTCTGTATATTCCATCAGTTCCAAGCTATTTTAGCCATGCCACCTCTAACACCATGTGCTTTAGACATGCCACTTCTGGGACACCATGTCGCTCGTCCTTCTCTAACATAGATGATAAGCAGACGGGGTATTTCGTTTAGATGCTTTAATACATAGAAACACACCAGGATGGATAACAGCATCATAAAATACAAATGAACTAGCTGATAGACAGACCTTGTATAAATTCATGCTTACATCTTAACAGCTAACTACAAAATGGCAGTCAGACTTGCACATGCTCAGTATTTATATACTTGTGCAAACCATTGGATACCTTCTTAATGGTATATACACACGTTGATCTAAAAACCTTATAGACCATATCAAGTTTCTTAGGAGCAGGAGTCTGAGAATCAGGAGACCTGAAAGCAGCAATGAAAGTATCTAACAAGGCAACCAACACAGTAGGAACTTTTGATGGTTTAGGGGTATCCACCTTAAGCAACTTGTAATATCTTCTCAGAATATCAGACACTTGAGAAGAATCCCATTTAAAGTATTCCATCATCCTAGGAAGTGTGTCCCTAAAGAACAATTCCTCAAAAGGACACTCAGGGCTGACAGACTACTCTTCATCAGAACCATAAGCTAAAGGCAAAGGTATCTGTGAAGAATAGGACAAAGATCCCTCATCAGACACTGAATCCTCATCCAAGGAATCTGGTTCCCTAAGCCATTTTAAAATTGAAGAACATTTTAGATTAAAAATGTTTTTTGTGTGTTTTTACTGCATTGCATATAGTTGTTTTAAATTTATACATATAACTTTAAATGTTGATTGGTAATTAATTAATTGATCAATCAAGTATATGAATTGTTATATAAAGGCTGGGTGGGTTATTATTCATTGTTCTGAGGAAGTCCCTGTAAGTGGGAAGAAAGCGCTAAACCATTTGTGAATAAAGATTGTACTCTTCAGTTGCTGTGTCATGCTGTGTTTGTGTGGTTCCTCTTCATCAGAACCATAAGCCAAAGACAAAGGTATTTGTGAAGAATAGGACAAAGATCCCTCATCAGACACTGAATCCTCATCCGAGGAATCCGGTTCCCTAAGCCATTTAAGGGAGTGGAAGTCCAAGGATGAGCAAGTACTGAAACCTCTTGAGGTGGTTTTAGGGTCAACAAGGCAGAAAACAAGCCCGGAGTAAACTCCTGCCATTCCCTTTGAGGATCCTTAGGAGGGACTTGGAAGGGCTATCAGCCCTAACAAATACCAGAGGTTCCGACCCTTGGTGAGATTTGATAAGAGAACCTGGAACCTCCTCTGTAACCAATATCTGTAGAATCCCTCTAGGAGCCTCTGAGATAATCACCCTCAGTTCCCCCTTGATGCCTGCAGCAGATGCCTGCAAAGCCTCAGAGGACATGTGGAAGAATGGATCCATGTCAGCCTCCAATAGGGTCATGGCAGAGGAATCCATCACCAGGCTGAACAAGGAGAAAATTACAGTCAGCTGCCTGTTGGGTGCCAGGATCCGCCACATAACGCATGCACTCAAGTCACTCCACAACAAGTACAAATACGACTCTGTCATTGTCCATGCTGGAGTGAATGACTTGAGATATACCTCCCTGGACTACATGAAAAGAGACATGGAAGAGCTCTTGGATCATGTGACCCAGGCAGGTATGACCCTAGCCCTGAGTAGCATCCTGCCTTCGCCCAGAATGATACCACAGTATAAGGACAAAATGATTGACTTCAACATTTGGCTAAGTTACTGGTGTCATTCAAAGGGGATCCAGTATTTGTCTGCCTGGGAGGACATGATCAACAAACCACGATGCTTTGCCACAGATGGTCTGCACCTGTTACCCCTGGGATTCAGATTACTGGCTAAAGCTCTTGCCACCCCTATAGTGCCTTTTTTAGGCAAGGTTCAAAGGATAAAACCACCACCATAACAGATACAAGCATGCAAAATCTGAAGGTAATGCTACTCAATGCTAGAAGTCTAAACCACAAAATGCACTCTCTCGAGGCACTCCTAAAAATGGAGAACATCGATATCTGTGAAGTAACTGAGACCTGGTTCAAGGCTCCAGAGAGCACCCCTGCAATACCAGGTTACAATTCTTACCACACTTTTCGGCCACAACACCAAGACCGAAACACTAAAGGTGGAGGAGTGTCCATATTCACTAAGGATATTCACACCTCCAGGCTAGTTGCTCAACACAATGCATCTGAAATTCTCCAGGTGCAACTAACACTAGGTAAGACTGCAATCCAAACTGTAGCTTGCTACAGATCCCCCACCATGCCCCAAGATTCTCACTACACCTTTCTAAACATACTGGAAAATATTAAGATACAACCAAATACCCTAATACTGGGTGATTTCAACTACCCTGCCATTAATTGGGAAAACTACTCGGGTACCAACTCCTTTTCCCAACGGTTCTTGGAATTCATAAATTCCAACGCCCTGGATCAACTAATCCATTGTCCCACCAGGGGCTCCAATATCCTAGACCTGGTCATTACTAACATGGGAGATAGATGCTCCACACCAGTGGTCACCCCCTCACTGGTCAGGTCTGACCATAAGCAAATCACCCTTGACATCCACATCCCACCCCCACCCCCCAGTAAGGAAACCTTCTTAAAAAAACTTCTCCAAAGCCAACTTCAAGCTACTGAAGTCAGAAGTGACAAACTTCACAACACCCACGCAGGCGGGATCTGGAAATTCGACTGCAAAATCCTACACTAAGGCAAAGTACGAGCATATCCACTCGTGCATGAATCGTGCCATCCCAAATAGAACCGAGATGCTCTTCTCCAAAAAAAGGAAGCCAATCTGGTGGTCCCCTGCTATAAACAAACTATACAACAGAAGGAAGAAACTGTTGCAAAAAAGAGGAAAATCCCAGGATGCAAAAAACTCCCTCACCAGACTCAGTAAGAAGCTGAGATCCCTCATAAAATCCTCAAAAGCTAGTTATGAAAATAAAATTGCCAAAGATTCCAAAGACAACCACAAGACATTCTATAGTTATGTCAAGAATCTAAATGGCAATGCTCAGATCTGCTCTGAGCTACAACAGAATGGCATTAAATATACTGATCCCAAGGATATTGCCAATATCCTGGCAGATCTATTTAGTGCCAACTTTACCCCCCTCTCACCCCCTAAAGGGCCCATCTCAATACCAAAAGATTGCCAAATTCTGATAATCACAGCCACATAGGCAGAAACCGCACTCTCCAAAGCTAAGAATACAGCATCCATGGGACCAGATGACATCCCAGGCTGTGTACTACATGAACTACAAAATGAACTGGCACCTCACCTAAGTGTCATGTTTAATCATAGCCTCACCTCAGGCTTCGTGCCCACTGAGTGGTGCACAGCTACAGTTATCCCGCTCCACAAGGGAGGATCCGCCTTGGATCCTGGGAACTACCGTCCCATCAGTCTGACAAGCCTGATCTGCAAGGGCATGGAACGCATTATCATGGAACTTATAAACAAAGACATTGGCAACCTTCAAACACTGGACCCCACCCAGTTTGTGTTTGTGAAGGGCCGATCTTGTCTCCTCAATCTGATTGACTTCTTCTAATCAGTCTCCAGAGCTGTGGACAAGGGTAAGGCAGTCCACATAGGCCTTTGACACCATCCCCCACTCTGGAATCATAGATAAACATAGTAAGCTGGGCATAAATCCCTACGTCACTCGATGGGTTGCCAACTGGCTTACTGACAGAACCCAGACTGTAAAAGTAGCCGACTCCAAATCCAGCTCCAGACAAGTGACAAGTGGAGTACCTCAGGGTTCAGTCCTGGGACCACTCTTGTTTGGCATCTACTTCTCTGAAGTACAGGCCAACACTAAGGGACTCTGGCTAACAAAGTTTGCAGATGACTGCAAACTGGGAGCCACTATTGAATCCCCAAATGATGTGGATATTCTACAAAAGGGCCTTACAGAAACAGATGCCTGGTGCCAGAGCCATGGGCTCAAGCTTAATGCCAAGAAATGTATAGTTATCCCATTTGGAAAAAAACATGTACCCATGAATTACCACATAGGTGGCAGGACACTAAACATCGAAAGTGTGATGAGACACATAGGGTCAAAGGTGGACAGTGGTCTCACTTTCGATAACCACATCACCACAACAGTCAGGAAATCCTTCTATGTGGCACACCTCATCACTAAGGGCTTTTCAACTAGAAAAAAGGAGGTCATTGTCCCACTGTACTCATCCCTCATTAAACCCATTATAGAGTATAATGCCCCATTTGGTATGTACCTCACAAGACATCTGCAACAGCTGGAAAGGCCACAGAAATACCTCACTAAAAGAATCACAGGCCTAAAGCAGATGCCATATGCTGACCGTCTAAAAAAACTCCAGCTATACTCTGTGGCATATCGTCTGCTCATAGGCGATCTCTGCTTAACATACAAGGCCATGTCAAACCCTGACCTGTTGGACATGCTCCACTTAAAGAAATCCCAATCCCTTAGAGCCACACGCTCCAGGGATCTAAACCTTGTCATCACAATGAACAAAACATGCTGGAGGGATAGGTTCCTGACCCAGAGACTCCCCGTACACTGGAATAGACTGCCCATACATGTCAAGCAGAGCGCCTCATTGGCCCTCTTGAAAAGGAACCTTGATGATTGGATGGGAGATAGGAAATTCACCCCGGGGATCATGTCAGTCGCCCTGCTAGACAGGGGCCCAGAGAAGTAAATATTGTGGGAAGAAATATCCAGGGAATTGTTATGGCTAGGCTTGCATAGGCCCTAGGGCCGATAGCCTAGTACCAACCTATGAACCTATGCTGAACAACCTGCGGAGCTATTACCTGCTTCTAGAGGGATGTCCGCTAGAGGCTGGATAGCTAAAGAATCTGGCTGAGACTTCTCAGCCTTCTTCCTACATAGCATAAGTGTCTCAGGGTTAAAGGATTCGGCCATGGTACATGGGCTTACTGTTTAAGCCATTGATTTCCAAGATAAATGGCCAGGGAAAACAAACAACTTCTGATTGTCTTAGGCACAAATGCCTCAGATACTACAAGAGGTATGGCCATGGGAAGCACCTAAACAAAAAAAAAGACACTGTGGCGATCCTTATGAGAACTCTGCATCCCACACTGACATTTTCACTTCTTGGATGACATGAACTCTAGGTAGCAAAGTAAAATACAAGACCAAGAAAGTGAAAAAAACAAAAACAATGGGGCACTTATCTGGTGGCTAAGTATTCAGTACAGCAACAAGGCCTACAAAAAGTAGAGTTCAAACTGGCAGCAAAGAAGTTCAGGGTACTTGCATCCGTATGTGTCTTTTATGACCTACGTTGCTTGGGGGGAGCGTAAATGTGATGTACAGCACATACAAGATCATTAGGCTTGTATATACTGGCCGAGTGCCGGGCTGCCCTGGCAGGAGATCCCTTCTGTTTTGGATACTGCAAGAGTGATATAGAAGGATATCATACTATTAGAAAACAAGAAAATGAGTAACAGACTTATACAAGTAACTAGTAACGGTCAATTAAAATAGGAGGAGAAATGAGGTAGGATAGTTAAGTTTAGAGATCCAATAAAATTAACAATACCTGTGTCTCTGTGAGTATCAATATTTTTTAAACTGTTCAGCTTCTTTACCTCTTATTGCTTATATGTAGTAAAAATTCACCGTTTTTCTCTTACATCTAGTTTTGACAAAGTTCCACTTCTCTCTGATTAAGCTCTCAACAAAAGCAACACATGCTGAGAAAAGCTTAAAGTGTCCTACAGATCAGTGCCATTAAGCATTTCAGTGCTTAGATGAATAATCATTAATACTTGATTGACTACTTTTTGCAAGTAATAAAAATTTAGCTATAAAGGCATCAATTACAGTTGATGAAAGAAGAATGATGCCCGTAAAAAAGAATCAGGGCTAGACAATGCTGCAGTGTAAATGAGTTTTAACTTGTTGATTGACTTGCAACAGAAGAAATAAGTTCTTTCTAAAGCATGTTTTTCAATATCCCTCACTGAGCGCTATGGATAAGCCAGTTTATTGGTATAATCCTTTTATTTTTTTCCTCCCACATAAGAAGAAAGCAAACCATTCCTAATTAATTTCTCTCATTGTGATTTTTCTGTGTTGGAGGACCTTCTCTTCTTCGTTCTGTAGGAGTGGCAATGCATTTCCTGAAAATTAAATGCTCAGAATTAAACTTATACAAAGTACAGCAGTGCAGCTATTGTAGTAATGAAGCAAAATTTGATGAAAACAAGCAGACAAAAGAAATGATACCCACTCAGTAATGTCCACAGAATACAATGACCAGTTCACCTATCTGCATACAAACAAATAAATTATGCCTAGTAATATCCCCAATCCACCTGGTGTGAAAATATTTATGTGTGTGGGTGAGAGAGTGGGGGGGGGGGAGACATACATGTGCACACATACACACATATGTGTATTTGTTTACATTTCAGATTACTGTAATTTGATGTTACTTGTTTTCAGAGGACCTTATCATAGATGAAATTGTATGATGTGTGCTGTCACTATCAAGTACATGTATAATGTTTAGTAAAATAATCATATATGTTGTTTTAAAATGATATGCACTTACCCAGTGACAACCCAAAGAAACCCATAATTGTCGATAGAAAGACACAGTGAAGGTACACATTCCTTGACTTTATTTTAAATCTAAAAAAAATCTGCCACAATACAGGTACAATGTCCTCATGCAAAAGGAGGGGGGAATTTTTCCTACCACCTTCCTTACATATACTAACCCAATGGTCACACAGTCTCCAGGAAGTCAGCAGCACCACAAACTATGTACATATCATTTCACTCAGACTATATCCTAAAACAAACAAAAAAAATCTGCTATAATATAAATAAAATGAAATACAATATAAAGTAGTCTTCCAGTGTGCCCCACTTCTTTACTAATATGTACTGACTCTATGGTCATGAACCTTCAAAGAAACCAGCAATATCAAAAATTGTGCACAACCTGCAAGCTCATTTCACTCAAATAATATATGCAGCTCTTTGGCCCAGAAGAACTTCATTACAACTGCATGATGCTAAGTCCTAAAACTTACAGGGGAAAGAAAAGTACAACAAACGACCTTAAAAAGGACTGAAATAAACTGCTACGAAATTTTTTTTTTTGCTTGTTTTTTTTCGAAGCAGTCCTGTTCGAAGCTTAGCAGCACAGTATTGTAGAATTGTGTGCTTCAACTTGGAGTCTAGGAGTCAAATCTACACTCTTAGGATTAGTAAAAACCATTAAGCTATTGAAGCAGCTGACAACTGCTCAATGTTCTGCAGCTTCATCTCTCCCTCACACTCGATTCACAGACAAACAGACCAATGGAAAAGGAGAAAGAGCAAATACAGGAGCACAGTACTAAAGAAGTGTGTGTTTTGGTAATGGGTTATAAAATGGTCTGGGGTCCAGTCCACTTACCTGGTACAAAAAATAAAATGGAATAGTTAAAATATAAATAAATATCTACAGAATAACTGTGCATTTGCACTTACACTGTTCTCACTAGTCTGTTTCTGGGCAAGTAATGTAAGGTTGAAGGGGGGCTTCAAAACCTTAATCAGTGTTCAGCTGATTCAACGGCGTAAGCTTCAACGGCATAACAGTTAGACCAACCAAAATGATAATCATCAGGGTCTGGCTTTGAGCTTTAGATGAAGAACACACTTCTGGGTTTCTGTGCTTTCACTGGGGACTATGCTCCCCCCAAAAAAGAAGTTATGTTCATACCATAAAGTTCCATGTTTGTAGTCCATCTCGCCTACATTCTTGCTGGATGGGTTTGGAGCCAATTCTCGGCTCCGACTCTGCCGATACTAAAGCTTGAGAGTTTTTACTGGTTCAAGGCTAACCCCTATCCCATGGTGCCTCACGGCAATTCCCCGGATCTTGTTTGCAAGAAAGTAAATAGGTACATAATAGTAAGTAAACTGTCAACAGCTATGGACATACAAACAGAATACTCTGAATTACTATCCATGCCAAGTGGATGGACAACTACAACCAGGTCAGACGGCATAATGGATAGTCCATCGGTTCCTCCAGGAAACAGGAAGGGGGAAGGATGGTGGGACGCAAGAATGTAGGTGAGATGGACTACAAACATGGAATGTTATGGTAAGTACATAACTTCTTTATGTTATGTAGGCCTATCTCGCCGTAATTCTTGCTTGATGGGACAGTGTCCCTAGCACCTTTATCCTGGGTGGCTCAAGCGAAGAGACCCAAAGGATGACCTGTCCCGGGAGGCCAAATCCAATTTGTAATGAGTGACAAAGGTATGAGGTCTTGCCCAAGTAGCTGCTGCACAAATAGTATAGTTTCAATCTAAAGAGATATGAAGTTGATACTGCTCTGGCTGAATGGCCTTTAACTTTGTCAAGTAATTGTTTGCCACCAGTTTTGTAAGCAAATGAAATGCAGTCTGAAAGTCATTTAGGCAAAGTGACCTTAGAAACAGGCAAGCCTTTATTTTTATCTGAGAAGGAAACAAATAATTGGTCTGATTTTCAAAATACTTTAGCCTTGTGCATGCAAAATCTGAGAATTCTGTGGACATCGATTTGGTGTAATCTGTATTCTGATTTATTACTATGATTTGGGAAGAAAACTGGTAATTCGATAGTTGTATTGAGATTATGTTCTGAACATACCTTAGGAAGAAAGGAAGGATTTGTTCTAAGTGAGACTCTATCCTTGTGGAAAACAATGTAAGGAGGTCGAATGGTGAGAGCTTGCAACTCTGAAACTCTCCTAACAGATGTTATAGCCACTAAGAACAATGTCTTCCAAGACAAGAATTTCAGATCCAATGAAGAAGACAGTTCAAAGGGTGGAGAAATTAAGGATGTGAGAACTAGGTTCAGGTCCCAGGGCTCCGGTGGTTGCCTGATTGGAGGTCTGAGAAGGAAGATTACTTTCAAAAAGGTTTTGCATAAAGGGTGGGGCATGATTGGATTTCCCATGAAGCCAAAATGATAATTAGAGATGGCAGCTAACTGAACTCTAATAGTAGTAACTGCAGCTCCTTCATGAAAAATAGATGATAGGAAGGACAGGATAGACCCTATAGGAGCTGAATAGGGATCTATGTCTTGGTTTGCTGCCCAAATGGAGAACCTTTTCCATATACTGGTGGAAGGTTTGTGTGAAGAAATCTAAATGTGTTTGATTGAAGGGGAAAGGGAAATACACCTGGCTATTCGTGGAACTGAAGCAGCCATGCTGTCAATTTCAGGATTTGGATAGGAGGGTGGAACTGCCGATTAATGAATCAGGAGGTCTGGAGATTGTTCCAGAATCCATGGTTCCTCCAATAGATAGGGCCACAGGAAGGTGAGGCCAGTAAGAAGCAATGAGGATCAGGGTACCCTTCAGCAATTTTGCTCTCTGAATCACTTTTGGAATGAGAGGAAAGGGTGGAAAGGCATAAAGGAGTCCCGGAGGCCAATTGTGGACCAGAGCTTCCCTGGGTATCATCCTGGATGGGGAATTAGGGCAAAGTAGCTGCTGCATTTGGTGTTCACATATGTGGCGAATAGACTGCAGCAAGGCTGGCCCAATTTGTGAAAAATTTCTTCCGCAACTTCTGAATTCAGGGACCACACGTGAGGCATCAGAATTGCTCAACTGAGTTTGTCTGCTATCACATTGGACTTCCCTGGGATGTACATTGCTACCAGAAAACATTGAGAGTCCATCGCCCATTTCCATACTCTTAAAGCCTCTCGACAAAGTGGGTAAGATTTGGTTACCCCTTGCTTGTTTATGTACCACATTACAGACATGTTGTCTGATTTAATCGCAATTGCCCCAGTGAGAAGAGAACTGTGAAGTACTTGCAGTGCATATAGCACCTCTCTCATCTCCAGAACATTTATGTGCAAGTGGTTCTCATGATCCTGCCAAGTACCTTGGACTGTCATTCCCAGATAATGCCCCCCCCCCCAATCTGGGAGGCGTCTGTGGTTAAGACTGCATTTTCTTGAGGGGAAACAAGAGGGTGACCTAAATGAAGTTGATCCATATGTAACCACCTTGTTAGATCCTTCTTGCAGGAGTTTGTGATGAGTATTTGGTGAGGGGGGAGATCCTGCATTGACTACCGGGCAAATAGTAGCCACTGAAGTACTCTCATGTGCAGATGGGCTAGGGGAACTAAGAGAATGGTGGAAGCCATAGTCCCTAGGACCTGAAGGACTATCCTGGCCTGTACTTTGTCTGTCTTCAGCAAGAATCTGACTTGGTCGTGTAACGATTCTATTCTTTCTGGTGTCAGTTTTGCTGTCATGGTGGTTGAGTCTATTTCTTAGCCTAAGAATACAATGTGCTGTGAAGGAGACAAGGCTGATTTTTTTAGGTTTATTGTAATGCCTAATCTGGTGCACAAGAATAGAGTCTCATCCCTGTTTCTGATTAGTTGGTGCTTGGTGGTAGCAGTGAGGAGCCAGTCGTCTAGGTACGGAAACACCTGGAATCCTTGACGTCTCAGGTGAGCTGTTACCACTGCCATTCATTTGGTGAACACTCTGGGGGCTGTAGTGAGGCCAAAGAGAAGTGTTTGAAACTGAAAATGACTAGCTCCCAGTTGAAAGCATAGGTGTCTTCTGAAGTGCCTGTCCATCTTGATGTGGTAGTACACATCCTGAAGATCTATTGAGCACATCCAATTGTCTTTCCCTATAAAGGGAAACATTGACTGCAGAGTGATTATTCGGAACTTCGATTTCTTTACAGACTTGTTGAGTTTGCTGAGATCTAGAATTGATCTCCAGTCCCGTCTTTTTTGAAACTAAAAAGAATCATAAGTTCCAGATCCTATTTGTTCTGTGGGGAATTCTTGGATGACTCTTTTTTGCAGCAACGAGATGACCTCTGATGTTGCACGGTCTAATTGAATGGGTGGCACGTCTGGTAGAGACCAGTTTACTGGGGGATCGGAAACAAAGAGAATAAGGTAACCTCTGGATATTATGGTTTGTACCCAACGATCTTGGGAAATTTATAGCCAGGTGCTTGGGTATAGTGATAGATGACCCTCGACTGCCTCCAGAGACGGACAGTCGGGCAACCCCTCAGGGGCAATGGAAGGGATGATCAGAGAAAGTATCTCTATCTCCCTGATGTTGCGGACCTCATCTGCTGCGAGGGTGGTGTCTTCCATTATATCCTCCCCCTCTGCCTCTAGGGGAGTGTTGACCTTGTGCCTGAGAAAAACCTTTTTGGGATTTATGGAACCTCATTTTCCCTCCTGTATGACCCTTGGGATAGGGTCCAGAAGGAAGGAAGAAACAGACTCTGACAGCAGATAAGGTTTTCCCTTCCTGCTCACACCTAGTCAAAGTCTCTTTTACCTGCGGTCCAAAAAGAGTTGAACCATCAAAGAGGACGTTGGTAAAGGGAGACTTAAAGCTATAGAGGTAAGGGTGGAGAGCTGCACAGATACCTTGTCCATGGATCCCAAAGCTACTGAACCCTGAAGGGTGTCTCCCAACTCCTTCAGGAGATCCCTTTGCAGTTGAGTAAAATGGGACAGGTAATTCAGCAATCTTAAGGTGAATGCCGCTGAAGAGAAGGTACACTTTCCGTACCTATCCATCGTCCTGGACTCCTTATTAGGAGGATGGATATTAGAAGATGTCTTGGACAACTCCTTCTTCATGGCCACTGTTACCACCATAGCATCAACAGGAACTCCCTTAGAAAGAAAGAGCTTATCTTCTGCAGCAGTAGTAAATTTGTTTGGCCTCCTCGGGACAGGCTCCACTGTGTCTGGGGAGGTCCAGGATTTCTGGGATATGACCCCCAATAGTTGGTCATAAGGCAGTGTCACCCAGGAGGTGGAAGGTTGGGAACCAAAGGCCTCAAGTACACTGATTTGTCCTCAGTATGGTTAGAGGTCTTCCAATCACCCCTCTGTATAAGGATTTCAAGGATGTCAGAAAAGGAGACATCCTCAGAAGGGACCCTTCTGACTCATCCAAATCAATGTCTGATGTGACAGACTCAGGTGAGTCGATGTGCTTCCTCTTACAAAGTCTCTTCCAAGGAAGCTTCCCAGTGAGATAATCTGGGGAGGTCTCGGAAGAGGGGACACTTCCAATGGGGGCTGCTTGAGTCTCTGGTTCCCTACACTAAGGGGGTGGCAGGGGAGAAGAGGTTTCTGCCGGCTGCTGGTGGGATGTCAGGTCCAAAGGCAGGGCTTTGGCACTGGACAAAGCTTTCTCTATTGCTTCAAAGGCATTTCCACCCTGTTCCGAGGATGACCTCCATTCTGAGGAGACAGAAGGTCAGCTCTGAGCGGGAGGGACAGGCTCCGAAGCAGACGTGGGAACCAAGCTGAGTCAAGCCGAAGCACCGAGAGATAGGGTCAGTTCTGAAGAAAACCCAGGATGACTATCCCTCTCAGAGTCAACCTGAGAGCATCAGCGCCCAGATCCCTTGGCTCCAGACTGAGCCACAGAGGACAAAGATATAGGTTCTGAGGAAGCAGGATGAATTCTTGGAACTGAAAGATCCAACACAGAAGAGCCTGAAGTGTTTGGCTCTGACAGAGGAGGAGCAGTAGTGTGTAGAAGGGATGGCTCTGAAGCCTTTGGGTCCAGAAGAGCTAACTTTTTAGCCAGAGCTGGGTCACAGAGCAACCTCTTCACCACCAACTCTATATCGTCATCTGAAAGTGTCCTGGAGGAACAGGTGGAGACAGAAGGAGATCTCCTCCTTTCTAAAATAGGATACCCTAACATTGGTGAAACAGGGTTGAGGATAGGAGAATGTCTCGATACCGAAGAAACTGATGGCACCGAGAGAGAAGAAGCTGAATTGGAGCCAGAACTCCTTGGCTCTGTGGCTTTAGATTTTTTTGACAGCTCCAAAGCTGGAACCGAAGATTTTCTCTTAACAGTTTTGAGGGCTGTCTGACCAAGTTCCAACTGTTCCTGGAAGGAACTGGTCATAAGACCCCTGTCAATTAATTTACATTTCCTTTCATTAAGGACCCTAGTACTGAAGGCATGGCAAAAGGTATAGGGTTCTTGTAAAGGAGCCTCTCCCAGACAGTACACACAGCTAGTGTGACTGTCAGTCAAAGACATTTTCTGTGAACATTTGTCACATTTCTTGAAGCCAGAAGTGTGGTGTTCCTTATGGTCTCTGTCCTTCTCTTGGACATACTGACAAACAAAAACAAAGCTAACAACAAATTTCAATAACAACAACACTAACTATAACTAACAGTAAAGTTATGAAGAGAAGAAAGTTTTTTTTTTTTTTTTTTTTTTAAAGGAAGAAGGGCTAACACACATTTATTTATTTACATTTGTTTACCGAGAAATTCCTACTGGACGCAGGTCCTTTTTCTGCAGATGCCCAGGGAGAAAAGCTCCACATCATGTACATGATAGAGATACAAAGTTGCAGCAATAGTAAACAACATTACAGGTTGTTGTCTTTAATACTATAACAAGATATTGATTATCAACAGTATATACAGAAAATGTTGCAAGTTGCAAGTTTCTTGTCATTTATAATATTAGTAACAAAGTTGTCAGACAAGATGTTAAAGTATGTAAAGACAACTAGCTATTTCTGACAGTGGTTAGTAGTGGCGGTAGTATAGTTGGGTTGAGTCTAGGTGGGGGGGGGGTAAGGGTGGGGGTGTTAGTCTGGATTAGAACAAGGACAAAGCCAGTGGAAATTTAACTGGAATTTGAGCGCAGTCTTGAAAAGGCTGCTGGAAGGTAGAGTAGTTATAGAGGGTATAAGATTGTTCCAAAGTTTAGATATGGTACATGAAAATATGGCTTCTCCTGCTGAGTTTTTGGGTTTGATAACAGTGAGTTGATTTTTGTTGCTTGATCTTAGGGGCTTAGTGGGTTGATAGGGCTGGAGAAGGGTTTGAAGGGAGGGGATGTTAAGGGGGTGGTTAATAGGTTTATGAGCGAGGGTGAGTTGATTAAAGTGAAGGACTTGTGGGAGTTCTAGCCAGTTTAGTTATTTAAGGAAGATACAATGATGGCTGCAATAGGAGGTTCCAGTGGCAAATTTAGCAATTTTGTTGTAACAAGCATCCAGCTTGTGTAGGTCTGTCTGTCTAAGGTTGGTAAGTATGGGGGGGTGCATAGAGTAGGCTGGAGATTAGCTGGGAATTGGCTGTGGAGATTCTAGCTGCCTTGGTTAGGAACTGGCGGCTTCAATATAATGCACCAAGTTTCTTCTGAACTTTTTTATTGTGAGAGATATGTGGGTGTCAAATCTAAGTTTGTTGTCTATTTCCACACCAAGTAATTTGTGTGTTCTGATGGAAAGATGATGGTATTGTCTTTGGCAAGAATGTTGAAGTGCGGGGTTATTTTGGGTGGCTTTGGAAGGTTGGAACAGGAGAAGTTTTGTCTTACTTGGGTTGAGTAGGAGCTGAGCATTGGATAGCCAGCTTTCTGCAGAAGAGAATGATTCCTGTGTGATTTGTTGTAGTTCTGGTAGAGAGGGGGCAGAGCAGATGAGAGAAGAATCATCTGCATACTGTATAAGAGATGTTTGTGTGGTGGCAGTATGTAGGTTGTTAGTGAAAAGTGAGAATAGCAGAGGGCCAAGGATAGACCCTTGGGGAACTCCGAGAGTAACTGGGAGGTGAGATGATGTGTTATTGTCCCATATTACTGATTGCTGGTGTCCATGTAGATAGCTGTGGAACCAGTTGCAGGCTGGTTGTGAGAAGGAGAGGTTGGGGAGAGTAGAGAGTAGTAGCTCATGAAATACCATGTCAATGGCCTTTGAGAGATGTAGAAATACGGCAGTAGAGAAGAGGCCGTTGTTTTTGTGATGAAGTATGATGTTAGTGAATGAGAGCAGAGTGGAGGTAGTGCTGTGATATGGCCTGAAACCATGTTGGGTTTTGGAGAGGAGATTATTAGCTAGGAGGTAGTTGGAGACCTGGGTGTTGATACATTTTTCAAGTATCTTGGGGAGAGGGGAGAGGATAGCAATGGGGAGGTAATTGGAGAGGTCAGTGGAGGGGGTACCTTTGTGGAGGGGAATAATGTGGGATGTTTTCCATATCAAGGGAACATAGCCTTCTGTTATGGAATGGTTGATTAGAATTGAAATTGGGTAGGCTAGTGTATCAGCTGCAGTTTTCAAGTATTTAGAGGGGAGGTTGTCAGCTGCAAGTTTGGTGGATTTAAGTTTTGACAATAGTCTTTTTATGTTGGAGGTAGGTACTGAGGTGAAGAAGAAAAGAGGAGTGGGGGTTTAGGGTTATGAGTTGGGGGGGTTGTTGTAGGGAAGTGTTGTTTGTTTAGAGATGTTATAGTTTCAGTGAAGTGTTTGTTGAAAGATTCAGCAATACTGCTGGAGGAGGGGGGAATGGACAGCTGGGGGTATCAACCTTCCCTGGGTGGAGGATATTGTTAATAGTGGACCAGAATTGCTTAGGGTTGTGGTTGGTAGAGTTTAGGGTGGATTTATAGTAGAGGGATTTGTCTAATTTTATATGCTTTTTGGCTTTATTGCGCAGTTCAAGGAATGACTGCCTATCTGAGTTATTTTTTGTTAGTCGCCAGTGCTCCCAGGCCTTATCTCTGGATTTCATTAGGGTTCTGGTGGTCTTTTGTAACCATGGGGTATGCCTGGATCTGACTTTGGCATTTCTTGCAGGAGCATGGGTGTTTAGGATGGAGAGGAAGGTACTGTTGAAGAAGTGGACAGCCTCATCTAGGATGAAGTATGTTAGTGGTGACCAGTTCACAGGGAGGAGATGAAGGAGATGGGGTTGAAGTTGGACTTGTTCCGTATTTGCCTGTGGATAATGGGCTTCAGACTGTTTGTGTGGTGCCGAATTAGGAAAGTGGGGGAGTGGTCACTAAGACTGTCAGGTAAGCAGCCTGCTAGGTAAGAGTGAGGGGCCTTGTTGACTAGGATCCAGTCAAGTAAGGTATGATTGTTAGGGTTTTTGTTGATTCGGGTAGGTTATTGAATGAGTTGAGTGAACCCATGGAGATTAAGGTGAATGGTTGGGAGACTGTTATTACAGGATAGCCAGTTGATGTTAAAGTCACCGAGAATGAAGGTTTCCTGTGGTACAGATAGAGTAGCCCAGCTCAGGAGATTTTCTAGGGGTGTGATATTTTGCTCTGGTGGGAATAGCATCCTATGATATTGATTGTTTTGTTTGGGTTTAGTTTGAGATTGGCATAAAGGATTTCTTCATTGTTGTGGTGAGGGGTAGATGAGTTCAGGAGTTAAATATTGAGGTGGTGTTTAAATATCATTGCTACACCACCTCCTTTTTTGGACAATCTGTCTATGCGAAGGATGTTGTATTCAGGTGGAAGTATTTCTTCACTTTTGATGTGAGGTTTGAGCCAGGTTTCAGTTAGGAAGAGAATATCTGGGGAATATATGCTTATGCTGGCATGTAGTCCTTGGATTATATTGCATATGCTTCTGATGTTTAGGTACACTATAAGTAGGTCTGTTCTTTTCTTGTTGGCTAGGAGTTGAGTTGTGGGAGGGTTGCTTGGACTAAGGTTTGTGGCTGGGTTGGATTTGGGAAGACCAGGTTTGGATAGATGTCTCCAGTGAAGGCTAGTTTATAGAGGGTGTTTAGGATATGTTTTATATACATACTAAATTGCTTATGGTATCTTAGGGATATTTTATTTTTGAGTGTGTTAGGTGTTTGGTAATGGAGTGTGTGTATTGGGAGGATGGTTTTGGTGGCAGGGGTTGTGTAGTTATAGTGTAAATGTTTGAGGGATGGTGTTGAGAGAGTACAGTGGAAGTTGTTGGGGCATGTGACTGTGGAGCCTTGGTAGGATGTAATGTGAGCAAGAGCTACGCAGGTTAGGATTGTTATTATATTAGGTAGTAGCATGATTGTGTTGGATGCAGGGGGAGGGGGTGAGTAGTGGTGTAGCCTAATTGCTGGCAATTAGGGGTGGGGTTAAGGCTAAGAATAAATGTAGAGGTACTGAGGCAGGTGGAAATAGGGGGCAGGGAGGGGGAGCAAAGTGAGCGTTGGGAACGGAGCAGGCTAAAGATTGCAGGATAAGTGTCTAAATAGCGAAATTGTTAGGAGTTATTAGAATCTAGTAGGGAAAAATAATCTATAGACCTGATTTCAGCTGTGTCCTTTCTGGGTAGATACCTAGTTTGAAGCAGACAAAAAGTGGCAGTTTATGTACCGTTTTGCCTCTATTTTACAAGTGGGCAATTCCAGTGTATCTACTGGGTTACCTTTTTTCGCCTAGAGCTTTATCTTGGTTTACTGATAAGTAAAAAGAAAAAGTTAACTTGTGAATGTATTTACAGCAGATGGGGGTGGGGGTGCAGCTGCTGTCCCCAGCCGTGGGTAGAGCCAGTTATTTCTGCTTTAGACCAGGTACTTTCCACAGTAGCAGGCTAAGTGGGAAATGTAGCTAGACACCTACAGTAACCTATCTTCTTTCCAAAGCCCTTGAGTCCTTGTGGCTGGTTTCTCTACTGCAGATGGGGCTAATGGCCAAGGATTCAGTAAATGGGGGACTGAGAGAGAACCCGTTAGCAGGGACAGTGGTCACTAAATGAAAAGATGGAGACAAAACAAAGAAGTTATATCTTACTATAACGTTCCATCTGTATTGTTGATCCTTGTTCAGTCATTACGCATGGGTATCGGTTCCGACCTCGGAACCGAGCCGGCCATTTTCCAAGCTCGCATCAGCTTCAAACTCTCGAGCTAACCTCTTACCCACAATTCCCCTCTCCCTGTTACCTCAGATTGAGTTTGCAAGTCAAAGAAGGTAGAGGCTACCTCTGGTCAAATAACCTAAGAAAACCGGATGGTGAGAGCCACTAGAAACCACAGGAGGGGGAAGGAGGGAGGGTCATAATGACTGAACGAGGATCAACAATACAGATGGAACATTATGGTAAGATATAACTTATTTATCTGATATTGTTAATCCTCGTTCATTCCTTACGCATGGGACAGAGTCCCCAGCTACCTCTATTCCTGGGAGGCTCTCATGGAATGACATTTCTGAGCACCATAGTACCGAAAGATGCTCTTCCCCTGGAGGCCAAATCCAGTTTGTAATGATTGATGAAGGTATGAGGTGTAGCCCAAGTTGCAGCTGCACAGATGTCATGTAAAGAAGCTCTGGCATGGAAGGCAGCAAAAGTTGCCACCGACCTTGTTGAATGAGCTTTCATGGTAGTAGGTAACGAGATATTACGTTGTGTATAAATGAAGGTCACACAGTCCTTCAACCATCTAGCTAATGTGACCTTAGCAACAACAGATCCTAATCTAGGTCTAGGTCCAGAAAAGGCCAAAAATAACTGGTCAGATTTACGAAAGGGTTTAGTCCTGTTTAAGTAAAAAGCTGATTTGCCTGTGGATATCTAGGGTATGTAGGCATTACTCTCCTCTGTTTCAATGATTGGGAAAGAAAACTGGCAATTCAATGGCTTGATTAATGGACATTTCAGAGATCACTTTAGGCAGAAATGATGGATTAGTTCTCAGAGACACTCTATCTCTAGGAAAAATCAAGTATGGACTCTTGATACATAAAGCTTGAAGCTCAGAAATTTGTCTGGCAGAAGTAATGGCGACCAAAAACAAGGTTTTTCATGACAAATACTTGAGGTCGCAAGAAGAGGCTGGTTCGAAAGGTGACATTGTCAGAGCTTGTAGAACTAATGATAAATCCCATGGTTAAATAGGTTCTCTAAAAGGTGGCTTCAGATGATTCACACCTTTTATGAAGGTCTTGCACAATTTATGGAACATAAGAGAGGAATCTTGGGCACCCTCATGAAAATTAGAAATTGCAGCCAAATGAACTCTAATGGTAGAGGCCGATAGACCCAGTTGAAAAAAGTTGGCCAGATAGTCTAGTATTATCGACACTGGTGCTGAAAAGGGGTCTACTTGTTTATCTTTCAGCCAACAGGTAAATCTTTTCCACTTGCTCAGGTAAGTAATTCTAGTGGAATATTTATGAGAAGCAATGAGAATATCACGTACTGGTAAAGAAAGATCATTCTGCCTGGCAATCAAGGGAATTGGAGTAACCAAGCTGTGAGCTTCAGGCTGTTCAAGTTGGGATGAATCAGGTTCTGTGGATGTGAGATCAACTCTGGGTTGGATGGAGAATCCATGGTCGATCTCGTAGGTGAGGTCAAAGGAAGGGGAACCAAATCTGTCGAGGCCAGTATGGTGCTACGAGGATCACTTTGCTCTTCAACCGACGGGCTTTCTTCAGAAACTGGGGAATGAGGGGAAAGGGTGGAAATGCATAAAGAAGACCCGAGGGCCAATTGTGGACTAGAGCATCCCTGGGTGACTGTCCCAGAGGGGGAAATCAGGGTGGAGTAGTTGCTGCATTTGTAGTTGGTTGGGGATGCGAAGAGGTCGCAGCAAGGATGGCCCCAGTGGTGGAAGATCTCCACCGCTATCAAGGGTTCAGGGACCACTCGTGAGGTTGTAGAATACACCTGCTGAGTCTGTCTGCTATCATGTTGGAACTCCCAGGAATCTGCGTTGCTAGAAGAAAACGGTTGGTAGCCATCACCCATTGCCATATCCTCATGGCCTCTCGACAAAGGGGGTAAGATTTGGTTCCACCTTGCTTGTTGATGTACCAGACCACCACCATGTTGTCTGATTGAATCACAATTGTCCCAGATGGCAGCAGGGGATGGAATGCTTGCAACGTCAGAAGCACCGCCCTCAGCTCTAAAACATTTATATGCAAATGGGCCTCCAGTTTGGACCAAGTGCCTTGGACAGTCTGTCCCTGGCATAGCCCCCCCCACCCCATCAGGGAGGCGTCCATGTTCACTGTGGTCTTGGATTGCTGGGGGGAGAAGGGCCGAGAACATTGTGAGAGATTGTGTGTCATCCACCAATTTAAATCCTGTTTGCACCTTTGGGTTACTCGAATCATGGCTGAAAGAGGATGTTGGAAAGGATACCATTGGGTGAGCTGTAGCCATTGTAGAAGCTTCATGTGAAACCTGGCCAGGAGAACAATGGTGATGGAGGCTGCCATGGAACCCAACAGCTGTAGAACCGAGTGAGCTATGGATTTTTCCTTTGAAAGGATTGGAATTAGTTGTTGCTTTATCCTTAGAATTCTGTGCTCTGGAATAGCAGCTCTGCAGTTTTTTGTGTCTAAGATAACCCCTATGAATTCTGTCGACTGAGATGGGGTGAGATTGGATTTTTGCCAGTTTATGGTTATGCCTAGCCTTTGAGCCGTGAGGAGAGAGTATGCCAGGGCTTTTTCCAGTAGATGTCTGGTGGGGGCGGAAATGAGCCAGTCATCTAGGTATGGAAACACCTGGAATCCTTGAAATTGCAAGTGAGCTGTGACAACAGCCATGCACTTTGTGAACACTCTGGGGGCTGTAGAGAGTCCAAAGGGCAGTACTCTGAACTGGTAGTGACTGGCTCCCGCACGGAAGCGCAGAAATCTTCTTGATGACCTGTCCACCTTTATGTGGTAGTACTCATTTTGAAGATCTATAGAGCACATTCAATCATCTTTTTCCAAAAGTGGGAGGATAGACTGTATTGTGACCATCCGGAATTTTTGTACTCTCACAAACTTGTTCAATACACTGAGATCCAAAACTGGTCTTCAGTCCCCGGTTTTCTTTGGCACCAAAAATAGTCTTGAGTAGAATCTGGATCTTATCTGGTCTGGAGGAACTATTTGGATGACTCTTTTTTTCTTAGCAGCTTTTCTATCTCTAGTGCTGCTTCTTCCCTTTGACTGGGTGAAATGTCGGGAAGATTTTTTGAAGGGATGGGACAAAGATCGAAGGTGATATGATAACCTCTGGTTATAATCCTTTGTAACCAAGAATCAGTGGTGATGGTTAGCCAGGCAGAAAGGTACAAGGAGAAATGTCCCCAACCACCTCAAGAAGGAAAGGAGTTGGGCCGCTCTTCAGGAGCACTGGTAGGATTAACCAGGGAAAGAATCCCTGGAACCCTGGTTACGCGGACCCCCTCTCCCCCAATTGGAGCATCTTCCCTGTGAGTTTCCCCCTCTTCCTCTGGGGGAGAACTCAGCCTGTGTGTCACGGAAAAGACCCTGAGATTTCTTGAACCATATCTTCCCACTCTTTTGGTTTCGGGAGAAAGCACGTTGAGGGGAAGAATAACGGATACCTATGGTAGAAAGGATATTACTGTCCTGTTCACATCTGGCCAGTGTGCTTTTAACTTTGGGCCCAAACAACGATGAGGCCTCAATGGGGGCATTAAGAAAGGAAGAATTAAAGGGTTCCATGAAGTTGCACAAGCGCATCCAGGCATGTCGTCTCAAGACTGCAGCTGAACCTGCTCCTCTAGCTGCTCCTTCTGATGTATGAGATATCAGTTGCATAGAGGAGTTAGATATAGATTCAATGGTGGCCAGCTGAGAGGCCACTTTGTCATGGACCTCATCAGACATGGCACCAGCCAAGGTTTCAGAGAGCTCAGATACCAGATTCCTTTGAAGCCTGGTAAAATGTGCCATATAATTCAGGGACCTGATAGCAAAGGTCGCTGAAGCAAAGGTGCACTTCCCTATCCTGACCAGGGCCCAGGACTCTTTGTTAGGTGGCTGGACAGTCTGGCTTTCTTCTTCTGCCTTTTTTGTTGTGGCCACCACCACCAAAGCATCCACAGGAAGACCTTTGGACCAATGGGGATCCAAAGCAGGAGGGGACAAGATCTTATCTGGACTCCGGGGAATAGCTTCAATGGTATCAGGAGCCTTCCAAGCACGCAGCACGATGAGCCGGACAAGTTAATTGGCAGGTGGAGTAACCCAGGAGGTAGGGGGCCGGGCGTGAAAGGCCTGCAGGAACACAGATTCCTCAGAGGTCAGCTTAGAGGACTGCTAGTCTCCTCTCTGTTTCAAAATTTCGAGGATATCACCAAAGGATACCTTAGAGGGTGACTGAGGGGATCCTTCCCCTTCATCGAAATCTGTGTCTTCAGTGAGGGACTCCTCTGTGGAGTCCATGTGCTTCCTCTTACACTAACTTTTCCGGTGGACCTCCTCAGTGGGAGAAGCTGGAGAAGACAGAGGAAAAGGGGACTCCTGAGGGAATATGTCCTGCGGCCCTTGCACCCGGTGTCCACTAGGCGTGACTTGTGAAACCAGTGTACCAGAGGAGGGCAGAGGTTTAGACAGTCCGGTATCGCCAGCAGCAGCAAAGGCCTTCTCCATCATTTGGAAGGCTGGTCCACCCGAAGAGGAGTGCATGTCTAGGACAGGGATCACCCCTCCCCTAAGCAGCTCTGCCTGCCAACCTGGAATCCCTGGATGGCTGTGGAGCAGCAAACCATGCATGTCACAGCTGACATCCTGGGTCATAGCAAAACTTTCCTGCCATGAAGGCAACTGCGGTTCCTTAATGAGATCCATAAAGGGAACCGCAGAAGGGGAAGACTGTGCTATATCCATGGACTTCAAAGGCAATGAAGGAGGAGAATAAGAAGGGGTCCTTGGAGATGGGTGATCACCTCCCAAGGAAGGATAGTTCCTGAGGGGTGGGACACCTCTGGCCAAGAGTACCTGGTCCACAAGATGCAACACATCATGTTTGGACAAGCTTCTAGTGGACCTCATGGAGACTGAGGGAGAAACAGGCCTGTCCACAGAAGAGGCAGACTCAGTGCCCATCTCATCTGACCGCACCGAGGACAACAGTGCCGAGAGAGACTAGACTACTGTTTTCTGCACCGAAGAAGTCATCGGTGCCAAGGTCATGGTCTGCACCGACACAGGGATCAGTGCTGAAGAGGTTGTTGGTGCCAAAGGTGTCGGTTCCGAGGAAGATCTTGGAGCCGACGCAGTCAAGGTCTGCGCCGACTGAATGGTCGGTGCAGATACAGTGGTAATGGTCTGAACTGAGGAGCCCCTCGGTGCCGATATATAGAAGGCTGCCGGAGAAGATGGAGCCGAAATCACTAATGGAGCTGAAGGCCTCGGTGCTGAAGGTCTAGGCACTGAAAGCACTGGGGCTGACTGAGTGAGTTCTGGAGCCGAAACTTTAGCCTTTTTATGTTTTGGTTGGCAGGAGTCCCCAGCTGGGGATGAAGGCAAAGATTTAGCCTTAGTAGGAACATCCAAGGTTTTCTTATGGGCACTAGGAGGGGTTGAGGCCTCCGACCCAGAAATAGCCTCTGAAAATGGAGATTTTAGAAGTCCCTTCAGTAACAGCTTGTTTTTCCTTTCCAACAAGGTTCTATTAGGAAAGTTTTCACAAATAGTACAGGGTGGGTCAACAGACAAATGGGAAGCTCCCAAACAATAAACACACAAAGAGTGTGCATCAGAAGTAGGCAGTTTTTGTCCACAATCAGAACACCGCTTAAACTCTGGACTACCTTTCTTATCTGCCATGACTGCAAATTAATTAATAGAAAAGGTACCAGCAATGGTACAAGAGAGTACCCAAAGGTATGAGAGAAAAAGGAAAAGAATTACCAATGATGGTAAAGAGAGAATACCTCGCAGTAAAAGTGGTAAAGAAAGAAGCAGAAAACCCTGAAGAAATTATGTACGCTAGATGCGATAGGGTAAGAGACAATAAAATATGAACTTTTCTAACAGAAAAGTAATCTGTAAAACTATTAAACAACAATCGATTATACTTAGCTCAAGAGAAGTAGCTTGACATGACCGAATGGCAACGTGGCAAATGAAATCTGAGGTAACAGGGAGAGGGGGATTGTGGGTAAGAGTTTAGCTCGAGAGTTTGAAGCTGACGCGAGCTTGGAAAATGGCCAGCTTGGTTCCGAGGTCAGAACCGATACCCATGCGTAAGGAATGAACAAGGATTAACAATATCAGATCAATTATTACGTTAAGGTCTCTGAAAGGGGAATGAGAGAGAAGTGCTGTAAAAAGTAACAGAAATAATAAATTATCACCCAGGCAGGAAGGGTATTGGGTTTAAGAGTAGCAGCATGTTATTTTTCCACTAAACCTTCAGTATGTGGGTGGTATACTGATGTCCTCAGATGTTTAACTTTAAAGCCGTTACATAACGGATGAAATATTCACCATATTAATGGAGTACCTTGGTCAGTTAGTGTTTCTTTAGAAATGCCCACTGTGGAAAATAACAGTACCAGTTGCTTAACAATAGCCTTAGCATTATCTTTTCATAATGGTGTATCTTGTTATCAGTCCCATAATGGCCAAAGCAGTCTATTCAAATGGTACTTCCATGATAAGTTCTGGGATCAAGGGACTTTTATAACAAGAAAAATCTGCTGGAGTGATTGGGCAGAAGAGAGACTGGAGTATGGCCAAAGTGATAGGTTCCTTAAAAGGGTAGGGCAGTTGGATATCTCTGAGACCAACAGCACTAGCAACTGGAGTTGAATCAGCACTGATGGCTCTAAAGGGGTTGGAGCTGCAGGCAATGAAGTGAGGTGTACTTTCAGCCCTAGCTATCCCTCAGATGTGGAAATGTGTTTACAGTTCTCCCACCATTTTCCATGGGACTTGGACTCCTTGTCCCAAGACTTATCCTTCTCCCATTTCACTGGTTTCTTCCTAGAAGAGGAGGAAAAAGAAGACTCTTGACAGCAAGTATGGCCCTTCTTTCACAGAGGGTTCTGGTGACAAATTAGGCACAAGCTTTGTATTCTGTGTCTCAGTGAGCCACGCCCAGGGAGTACACATGCATGTCAAGGGTGTCTTGTAGAAACAGGTTTGATACATATTTTTTTAACCCTGAAGATTTCTCCATGTTCAGGGGAATAAATATCTACCACAAAACACACTTCAGTTATAAGAAAAGTAAATGCCAGATAACTCCACACTAACGTAGAAAAGAAAAGTATGTCAAAAACGACTTTATGAGAAGTAACTGTAATTAACTATCAATACTAGCAGTAACTATCAATAACTATTAATACTATAATAACTATTAACAATATTGTAGCAAACAATCTTATTTCTACTTAACTACCTAGCTAACTAGAAAAATACACACACAGAAAAACAACCACACCTAACAAAAATATCTATAATAACAACTATCTCTAACAATACTAACAGTAAAAGGTAGAGGAAAACAGCAAAAATATTTGCCAAAGTATCCAAAAAAAGTTACAAAGCTGGGTGAGTTCTCTATGGCAATCCAAACACGATGGTGGCAAATGGGATCTGAGCAGAGGATGGTAGATTAGGGTGTTATGGGTAGATGAGGCAGAGGACTTGGACTTAAGATTCTGAAAGGGCTGACATCGGATCTGAGTCAGGTCCAATAACCCACAGGTTGAGAATGGATGGAAAAGACAACATTGGGTCAGTGGTTAACATTTATGAACGAGTATAGAAATACTGAGAAAGAGTATATACACAGAAGATCTAACCAATCAAATATATTAACAGTTACATACATTATGTCTCCATGCCACATGCTCCAGGGAACTAAACCTCATTACCACAATAAACAGAACATGCTGGAGGGACAGGACTTCCCATACTCTGGAACAAACTTCCTATTCATGTCAAGCAGAGCATTTCATAGGTTCATAGGTTCATACTAGGCTATCTGCCCTAGGGCATTTATAAGCCAAGCCAGAGTGTGTTTGGCTTTCGCCACCCATTTTAAATTAATTTTGCTATGCCCTTTTTCGAGGTTAGTGTACTGTGCCTCTGTCTAACAGTGACACAGAAGTGATACTCAGGGTAAACCTACGATCCCCCATCCACTCATCAAGATTCCTCTTGAAGACAGTCAATGAGGAACTCTGCCTAACCTGGACTGGTATTTTATTCCAGAGTGAAGGGAGCCTCTGGGTTATGAATCTGTCCCTCCAGCATGTCCTATTTATTTCAGTGCTGAGGTTCAAGTCTCTCGAGCACGTAGCTCGATGGGATTTGGATTTTCTGAGCTGCAGCATGTCCATTAATTCTGGGTTGGACATGGCTTTATACATCAGGCACAGATCGCCTCTGAGCAGGCGGTATGCCACTGAATAGAGCTGGAGTTTCTTTAACCGGGCAGCATATGGCATCTGTTTGAGCCCTTTGATCCTCTTGGTGAGGTACTTTTGGGGTCTTTCCAGTTGCTGCAGGTGTCTGGTAAGGTACATCGAAAAGGGGCATTGTACTCAATTATGGGCCTGATGAGGGATGAGTAAAGAGGCATGATGACCTCCTCTGATCTAGATGTGAATCCCTTCATGATTAGGTGGACTATATAAAATGTTTTTCTAACCACTTTGGCCACGTGGTTGTCAAATGAGAGATTGCTATCAACTTGGGTCCCCAGGTCCCTAATTACTTCTTCTGTACTTAATGGATTACCACCTATGTGGTAATTTGTGGGCACTTTGTTTTTGCCAAAGGGGATGACTATACACTTTTTGGCGTTTAGCTTGAGGCCATGGCTCTGGCACCAGTTGTCTGTTTCTATGAGGCCCTTTTGGAGGATGCTTGTATCGGCTGGAGAGTCGATTATGGCGCCCAGTTTGCAGTCATCTGCGAACTTGGTCAGCCACAGTCCTTCCGTGTTGGCCTGTACCTCCAAGAAATATATACCAAACAAGAGAGGTCCCAGGACTGAGCCTTGTGGGATGCCACTTGTAACTGGTTTGGAGTCTGACATGGCTCCAGCAATTCTAACCATGTGGGTTCTGTCCTTGAGCCAGTTTACAACCCATCTAGTGATATAGGGGTTTATATTTAAGCTGGTGAGCTTATCTATAATGCCGAGTGGGGTATTGTATCGAAGGCTTTTGCGAGGTCCAGGTAGGCTGTGTGGACCACCTTCCCCTCGTCAATGGCCTTGGTGACTGTTTCAAAGAAATCAACCAGGTTTAAGAGGCAGGATCTGCCCTTAACAAAGCCGAACTGGGTAGGATCCAGTGTCTGCAGGTCCCCAATATCTTTATTTATGAGGTCCATGATGATCCTTTCCATAGCTTTGCAGACCAAGCTAGTCAGGCTTATGGGGTGATAGTTTCCAGGATCCGTTGAGGCACCACATTTGTGGAGAGGGACCACTGTTGCTGTATGCCACTCTTTGGGTATATATCCTGTAGTAAGGCTGAGACTGAACAGTAGTTTTATGTTTGGGTTTAGCTCTTCTTGGAGTTCATGTAGGAGGCAGCCCGGGACACCGTCTGGTCCCATTGATGCTGTGTTTTTTGCTTTGGAGAGGGCAGCTCTTACCTGAGCATCTGAGATGTCAGGGGTGCAGCACTCTGCTGGGATAGATATTTGCCCTTTTGGTGGGGGGGGGAGTTTGCACTGAACCTGTCAGCTAGGATGTTGGCAATGTCTGTGGGTTCGGTGTATTTTTTGTCATTTTGGACTAATTCTGAGCATATCTGGGAACTCCCACCCAGGTTCCCAACATAACTAAAGAAAACCTTGTGATTATCCTTAGTGTCCTGTGCAATTTGTCTCTCGAAGCTGGCCTTAGACGATTTTATGAGTGCCCGTAGTTTTTTGCTAATACTGATCAGAGATGCCTTCCCTTTTTGGGATTTTGCTCTATCATGTAGTAACTTCCTCCTTCTATTGTATAGTTTGTTTATGGTTGGGGCCCACCAGTTAGGACGTCTGCCTTTGGAGGATTGGGTCTTGGTTTTATTTGGGATTGCATGATCCATGCATTCCTGAAGGTGTTCATAGAATGCGTTTATAAAGGATTCTGCAGTCTGGGCCGTATTTTCCACAGGCCCGGGGGCTTTGAAGGATTCCACCTCGGTTTTGAGGTGTGTGAAATTTGCTTTAGAGAAGTTTTTCACTGTGGTTTTCAGGGCAGGGGGTAGAGTCGGGATGTGAATATCCAGTGAGGGATACACTTCTGGTCTGGAGCATAGAGTCCCCATGTTGGTGATGATCAGGTCCAGTATGTTTTCCCCTCTTGTGGGAGTGGTAACAAGTTGTTCTATAGCATTTGAGTTTATAAATTCTAGGAACCTTTGGGCTAGGGTGTTGGAGCTAGAGTAATGCTCCCAGTCTATGTTTGGGTAGTTGAAGTCGCCCAATATAATGGTGTTTGGAGAGACCTTCATATTTTCCAGTGTTCTCAGGAAGGCCGAGTGGGGTTCCTGGGTTTGGGAGGGTGGTCTGTAGCAGGCTATAAACTGGAAGGCAGTTTGACCCACTGTTAATTGCACATGGATAGTCTCTGATGCTTCGTGCTGTGCCACCAACCTGGAGGTGTGGGTATCTTTGACGAATATTGATACTCCTCCTATTGTGGTTCGGTCCAAGTTTTGGGGCCGAAAAGCATGGTATGAGGTATAACCTGGTAGTGCTGGGGTGCTCTTGGGAGCCTTGAACCAGGTTTCTGTTACTGCACAGATATCGATGTTCTCCATGCTAAGGAGAGTTTCGAGTGCATGCATCTTGAGGTTTAGACTTCTGGCGTTGAGTAGCATTACTCTTAGTTTCTTATCCCTTGTGATACCTATGGAGGTGGGTTTGTCTTTTGAGCCTTGCCTAAAAAAGGCACTATGGGGGCAGCAAGAGCCTTTGCCAATATCCGAAAGCCCAGGGGTGACAGGTGCAAGCCATCCCTAGTGAAGCATCGTGGCTTGTCGAGCATGTCATCCCAGGCTGACAGGCATTGGATTCCCTTTGAATGACACCAATACTTAAGCTAATTGTTGAAATTGATCATCTTGTCTTCATATTGTGGCACCATTCTTGGTGAGGGTAAGAAGCTACTCAAGGGCAGGGTCATACCGGCCTGGGCTACATGCTCAGAGAGCTCCTCTATGTCTCTTTTCATGTAGTCCAGGGAGGTATGTCTCAGGTCATTCACACCAGCAAGGACAATGACTGAGTCATATGTGTACTTGCCTTGGAGTGACCTGAGTGCTTGTGTTATGTGGCGGATCCTAGCGCCCAACAGGCAGTTCACCGTGACCTTCTCCTTGTTCAGCCTGGTGAGCGGGACGTCAGTGCGCCTGACGATAGAGTCACCTATTACAAGTGTATCAGGTGTGTTGTTTAGCCTTAAGGGCTGTGACTGTTTGGCACACTGGCTTTGTGAGCTATGTGTTGCATGTGTTTTGTTTTGGGGTAGCAGTTGCTTGGGTGTCTGCTTTGGAGGTCTCTGCTACTTAGGCAGATTTTTATTTAGAGCCTCCAAGTATGTTTTTGTGTGTTTATGTGTTTGGTTTGCTGTCGTGGTAGGTCTATGTGAGACTGGAATTGTAGTGAGTGTGGTTTCCTTCTGCTCCTGACTGGTTTTGCCAGTACTGAGTTGAGAGAGCTTAGTCTCCAGTATGGCTATATGGTTGCATCTCTCACATGTGTTGGAATTTGTTGGGAGGAGGAGAGGGTTGCTTGTGTACATGAGGCAGTTGTAACATTGCTTCAAGATTCCCAGATTCACCAGCTGGACCAGAGAGGAGATTGACAACTGACCTTTGGACATGCTAGAATAGTATTGGGAATTCCTGTGTGTTGAGAGACAGCCTTACAAGACTATCTGCAAATATATAGAGCTGAGTATATTTTTCTGTATTATTCTGTATTATAGAGCTAAATTGATGCTTCGATATCTGTTGTCTTAGTGTTCTGCAAATATACAGAGATCAGTATATTTTTTTTGGTTTTATAATTTGCACTCTGATTCCTCACATCTTTGTTGAAACTTTTCCCCACCCCCCTCCCTGTTCTTGGTTGTAGTTTAAATTTGGTGGCTTTTGCAGTGCCCGCCCCACTGTAGATTTGATCTAGGACACTCCCCCAGTCCCATCTCTTTACTGCATTCTACCTAATAAACCCTTTCTGCACTTGCTTTTAGTCCTTTTTAATTTAATTACATTTTTTCACACTGTGTGTGGACTAATATTGCTACATGCTCAAGTGTGCCAGCTTGTACTGCATGTGAATTGTTTTTACTACTGTTTTTGCTACTTTTCTGAAAAAAAAAATTTGTAAGCCTGTTTCCTACCTTTCCTGTAATTAGTGTTCCAGATAAAGATTTGCTGTATCCAGGACTATTTGTAAGCTTCTGAGCCCCCAAGCCTTTCTGTGTTGGAGGGAAGCCTTCTAGCTTATCAGTGGGAGTGGTAAGCACTAGGTAACCTGTCTACCACATAGGGAGTGGTTCTGGCCCAGAATTTGTAGTTATTGGCCGTTTGGGCGGTCTTCCATCTCTCTCAACTTTCTGATTTGAAGGCCTGCATTTGCACTTGTTTCTGTCCTGTAACTCCTGGGCCCATCTCATTTGCTCACTCAAACAAACAAAAAAAAAATGATCTGCTTTTACTGTATTTGTGTTTCTTCCTACTTTATTTTGCTTTTGCGTCATCTTAAAAGTACTCAATTGTATTTATTACTGCTTGGTGTAACTCATTCTAAGCCTTTTAGTTTAAGCACTTGGGCTTCAGACCAGTTGTTTTACATTAGGAAGGTTTGTGGTCTGCACTGTGGTGGCAGGACAGGTAGCTTACATCCTTCTAAGTTGGGAACTGCTGATTGAGGGCTCAGTGTCTGTTATTCTAAAAGTGTATTAATTCTGTTTTAAGCACTTGGGCTTCAGGCCAGTTATTTTACATTAAAAGGGTTCGTGGTCTGCACTCTTGTGGGAGGAGAGGCTGGACTCTGTCCTTCAAGCTGGGAATTTCTGGTTAAAGGCTTATAGTGCCTGCATATCTAAACTGCTTCTTACTGAAATTGGTACACCTTGTTTGCTGTAGCACAGACTAGATCCAGGCCTGCTGAATCTAGCTTTATTTGCATAACTTGAGCACTAATCCAGGCATTCTTTAAAGTATTCAATTGTATTTATTACTGCTTGGTAGTAACTTGATTAAAGTGTAGCTATCATTCTAAGTCTTTTGGATTAAGCACTTGGGCTTCAGACCAGTTGTTTTACATTAGGAAGGTTTGTGGCCTGCACTGTGGTGGCAGGACAGGTAGCTTACATCCTTCTAAGTTGGGAACTGCTGATTGAGGGCTCAGTGTCTGTTATTCTAAAAGTGTATTAATTCTGGTTTAAGCACTTGGGCTTCAGGCCAGTTGTTTTACATTAAGAAGGTTTGTGGTCTGCACTGTAGTGGCAGAACAGGTAGCTTACATCCTTCTAAGTTGGGAACTGCTGATTGAGGGCTCATTGTCTGTTATTCTAAAAGTGTATTAATTCTGGTTTAAGCACTTGGGATTCAGGCCAGTTATTTTACATTAAAAGGGTTCGTGGTCTGCACTCTTGTGGGAGGAGAGCTGGACTCTGCCCTTCTGAGCTGGGAATTTCTGGTTAAAGGCTTATAGTGCCTGCATATTTGAACTGCTTCTTACTGAAATTGGTACACCTTGTTTGCTGTAGCATAGACTAGATCCAGGCCTGCTGAATCTAGCTTTGTTTGTATAACTTGAGCAATAATCCAGGCATTCTTTAAAGTATTCAATTGTATTTATTACTGCTTGGTAGTAACTTGATTAAAGTGTAGCTATCATTCTAAGTCCTTTGGATTAAGCACTTGGGCTTCAGACCAGTTGTTTTACATTAGGAAGGTTTGTGGCCTGCACTGTGGTGGTAGGACAGGTAGCTTACATCCTTCTAAGTTGTGAACTGCTGATTGAGGGCTCAGTGTCTGTTATTCTAAAAGTGTATTAGTTCTGGTTTAAGCACTTGGGCTTCAGGCTAGTTATTTTACATTAAGAAGGTTCGTTGTCTGCACTCTTGTGGGAGGAGAGGCTGGACTCTGCCCTTCTGAGCTGGGAATTTCTGGTTAAAGGCTTATAGTGCCTGCATATTTGAACTGTTTCTTACTGAAATTGGTACACCTTGTTTGCTGTAGCATAGACTAGATCCAGGCCTGCTGAATCTAGCTTTATTTGTATGCTTGTTGTTTGTTTGCTTGTTATTTCCCTGAAACGCTAATTCCACCTAAAACACGGCTTTTCAGCGCTTCTGTGGATCCCTAGTGATATCTGCATTGCTTACTGTACTTATTTCCTTGTTTCACTTGAAAGAAAGTTACTGTTTGTTGTTTTTGCATTTAAGTTACCTGTAACACATTGCATTTAAGTTACCTGGCACTTGCTCACTAAAGCAATTATATAAGTCAGCACTAAAATATTAAAAGCACTACACCCTCACAAACTCCCCTTGAGTACCTCGTTCCCCATTGGCCCTTTTTTGGCCCTCTTTAAGAGAAATCTTGATGAGTGGATGTGCATTAGGAAGTTCACCCCGGCGATCATTTCAGTGTCCTTGCTTGACAGGGGCACTGGGAACTAACTTTGGGTGGCATGATGTCAGGGAATCTTCTTGGACTTGGCTTATATAGGCTCTAGGGCTGTTAGCCTAGTACACACCTATGAACCTATAAACCTATGAACAGAAAAAGAACAAAGTCTTACAGACATGACAGTAGCAGCAAGGTTAGGAAAGCTAACAGAGATCAGTAAGATGAAAGCAGGGACTATATTAAGTGCAGTGGGCTTAGACCAGCAATGGTGTAGTGAGCTGAATCACAGTTTAAATTGAGTGAGTTAATTAGATGGATCAGGTATGTGGGAGGCAAAGGTAGTATGCATTTGGAGATATTGGTTTAGGTGATGTATCCTTCAGAGAATAGTTGTATTCAAACTGTTTTAGTTAGTATTGTTTGGACTGAGGTCTGAGCAGGGAATAGTTCGTATGATCAGCTAAATCAGGTGGAAGAAAATGTCGTATTTTTGGGTCCAGTACACAGAATCAATGGTTAGCGTGGTCTGAGAGAAGGGTTTTGTAGGGAAAGACCATCTCTGGCTTGGCATTTTCGGTTATAGGTTTAAGTGGTAGTAAAACATTTGGAAGAGAGAGAGGATAGGGGTTATTAAGTTTGAATATTTTGAAGAATAAGAAGCCATGAAGTACATGTGACCTGGCCTGTACTGGGAGCCACTTAGCCTTTGAAAGAGTAAGAGAGTGGTGTTCATTCCATGGGGAGGTAGATATGAATCAATATATTTTAGTGGAGAGCGTCTGAATGGTGGCAGTGTTTTTGACAGAGACAGATGCAAACAAGGGGATGACCTACTCAAGCTTGAGCAAGGAGTGTGGTGACTGCTTCAGATGATACTGTCCTGGCTTTTTCAAACTTATCTGTCAAATCCAGGGGCACTTCAGCTAACAATGCATGAATGGCCTCTTTCTTAAAGTTGCCAACTTCCCTCACAGCTGGGTGTCCAAAAACAGGTCCTAGAAGCTCTGCTATGACAAGTATTGAACATCCTTTCATCACAGCTCTTGCTACCAACTCAGCCACGGAGGTTTGAATGGGTTCTATTCATACGCCATAACCCTGACTTCTATAGTTGCATGGGAGAAGCAACTGAACATAGAAGCATCAACTAAAACCTTCTCTACATATCTAAATTTCCAGAGTCCACTTAGCCACAACCTTACCTACCTGACTCAATATGCCATTAAATGGTGATCAATTGGTAGCTCAGTACATTTTTTACCTAACTGTTAATAATATATGACCTCAGGTTTGATGACATGATACAAAAGGTCAATCACTGACATTTGGCCCGAGGTATTCTGGGACCAAGTAAACTTAAAGAGCATCTTTGTGCTCAAATATATATTTCTTATGGACAATCCATGACTACCGGAGAAGTCCATAAAAACAAGTGGGACATCTGGCATGGTGCCTGAATGAATAGGAACAAAGCTTTTACTTTTTTTGTGGTCTTTAAAAGTCTGTTTTTGTTAAGTATAAACAATTATAGTTAAGAATACTCTTAAAACCAAAGTATGGGACACTAAATTCTAAACAAAAAGGAAGGAGAAACAAAATCAAAGTTTTGCCAGAAGAGAAAGGGGTTGACTGGAATCTTGGGATCACATGGCTGAAAAGACCACTTAAAGCACCTTGCAGTAACCCACTAAAAAACTGCCTGGGATATTGGATATATACCAATTGCCTTTGAAGTGCATATTCAGGAAATCCAGAAAATGGACAGCAGCCTGTATGTCTGCGTTCAGAGATCCATAAGAAAGTAGAAAGAAGAGATGCCAATGTGTTCCAGGATTTCGATGGACTATTTATTTGTCTTTGTTGATTGTGAAAGTCTAACTGGGCAGGGCCCATTTTTAGTGGAGGCCTAGGGAGAAAAGCTCCATCACAGTACATTTATATTAAGTGAATTTCAGACAGTTCAGAGAAAAACATCAGTTACATTTCTCATGGAAAAACAAACACAATTACAAGGCAGGTATATGCAGTAAAGTATTTACATCAACAATTATAAAAGGCCATACAGTTCATGTAGCTCTAAAATCTTGCAGGAAGTAAATGGATTGATATCGTAGATGGGAAAACGTTGCAAAAAAAGTTTATTGTTCTTACATTTCAGGAAAGAAAAGTTTGCAAGAAGTTCAAGATACATAATGAAGTAAGTTGTAAAATAGTGGAAGGGTAGGGGGACATTCTTCAACTGAAGACAAGATATTAAAAGACCTGGTACTGTAACAGGAGGACAGGGTAAGAAGAAAGAGTGTCAGGCTGATTTGAGTACCCTAGAAACCACAAGAAACTGAATGAAATATGTGAAACAAACCTCCTTCCCAGTAGCCATGGTTTCAGGAAAAGCAATAGGGTTGGAAAGGACCCATCAGGTCTTTGTCTTGGGAACACTGACTGAAGCAAGACAAATAAGAACTAGTCTAGTGAAATTTGAAATATCTGCTACAATGAACGATTTACTGTCTGAAATTGGGGAACTGGGGAAAGTGTTGAAAGAAGGCAGAGAAAGAATTTTGTTACTGGTTACATACAACAAAATCACAATTCATACTAGTAATGTGAGCATATAGGGTTGCCAGATTTCTTTGTGGCTAAAACCGGACTAAGGTCACGCCCCTTGCATCACCCATAACTCCACCCATCCCCACCCCCTCTCCCATCCATGCCCCACCCCCTTTATGACATCACGATGACATCAGATGATGGGAACACCCACTTTCTGTTCTGGATGCCTGCTTTCAGCTGATTTACTATGCTTTTCTGTAAAAAAGCATAGTAAATAAGCCAATTTAACAAACACTGACAGTCTGTTTCCTTTTGTAAAACAGAATACTGGACTTTGTACAGTATTTTCCTGACTACCAGAGACTTGAATAAATGATTTGTGGATAGTCCAGAAAAAAAACGGATAGGTGGCAACAGGGATGATTTCCAATTTCCCACCTGTTGGTCAAAGTTATGGGAAGCTTGTTCCAGTGCATGGGGACCCTCTGAGACACATTTGTGTCTCATCAACATGGCCTATTTATGTCAAAAGCAAAATTTAAATCCTTGGATCTACTCATACACAACACAAGGCAAAGCTGTCTCACTTATTTTAAATAAATTACTCTGATCTGAGCTTATGGCAAACTGATAAACCTTTCTTTGTTTATTTGTATTTCTTCACCATTAAATAAGTAAGCAGTTGTTTTATTTACTTCTGCAATGATTACAGATATTAAAATAAAATGCACAAACACCGATAGCCATTTTCTAAACAAAACAGTCCCACAATGAAAATAGACTTAGCACAAGCACTAAACTTCTCTGCCATTGAAGCTCACATTCATTAAAACAGTATTAAAACCCAGATTCAAATAAAATGCATCTGGCCAGTGGAGAATAAAGTTTACCTTTGGGCTGTTTTCAAATTATAGTCTCTTTGAACACATTTTTATGGCCATGCAGGCATATATGTGTTCTTTGACCCACCTTCATGATTGTAGTTCCTTGTATAATAAAGCACCACCTGTTAGAGTGTGTTTTAAAGTTGTAGTTTTGAACATAAGCAATGAAGCAAAGTGTATGACCCAGTAATGACGAAACTGCATTTACTGCCAATCTGACATCAATGCTACAGCACTGCTACCAAAGGAAATAATTTTGGAATGATCGTAAATCAGTGGGCATAACATTTAACTCATAATGGATTCACAATGGGAGGGTCAACATTTCATTCTATTGAATGCTAACAATTTATGCAAAATACTTGGCAAAGTATTTTGCAGCAGGTTAGCAAACAAAATTGCAAACACAGGGAGTGCTGTAGCATAACTTATTGTAATTATCTACTCAGAAATCAGTGTACTCCCTGTTTTTGCAATTTGTTTGCTAACCTATACGTGTGTGTGTATACATGTACACAGAGGCAATGACAGAGAGAGAGAGATGTACAGACAAACACACATGCGCACACCAAGAACTCAAACACTGTCCAAAAACTTCTTAAAAAGTCTGATTTTCATCTACACAAACCCCAGCTGCTATTACACACACATTTTTAATTTATTTTATTTTTCAGATAATGGCCATGTGTTTAGGAGAACTATCTGGGGATGGCAGGCTTGATCTATACACATATGCTAGTGGTTTGCAGGCAGCTCATGTCTAGATAAAAAAAAATATGCAAATTACTTGCTCCTTCTTTCTCTCTCTCTACACTTAATGCTTAGGGACTAAAGATCCAAGTTAGCACTAAGCAGCAGCAGGTAAAGAATAAGAATATGGGGTTGTCCATGGCTGATCCATAGGCTTACTAAACGTATGCGCTATTAACTTCAATACAACTTAATAAACGATCTGCATAAATATCTGCATTCAAACATAGCTTTTTTAACATCTACAATCTTGATTCACTTTGTTCCAAGCAGGTTCTCGTAAATATCTACTGAAGTGTACTTTGGAAATGACTAAATTTATGGTTATACACTTATTTACGCCTGTATTATTTAATGACAGACAATGCTGGCTAATGACCCTAAATTATCTATTAGCATGTGTAATCCAAAGTTCAACCGTTTTCAAGTTTCAACTAACACTTGAGTTTAATGTTTGGGAGTTGATGCCTTCTCAAAGAAAAACAGAGCCATCAAAGTTAAAGGAGCAATACATAGGTGTCAACCTTCCATTTCCAAAATGAGGGACACACTAGCACTCACTAAGACATGGGCAAAATGTGATGCCCATACTAACTAACAGCTTACTACCAACTCCATTAAAAAAGTCATAGGATAATATATGTTTTTTGTTTTACTTATAAAATAAGATTTTTTTCATAAATTAATATAATTCATTTTTATTTACCACATAGAAGATATCAGTTGAAAATTTCCCACCGAATGTGTTGCAAACCCTTTCAATGTGGAACTGAGGAACATGAACTTTTTAAGACCCTGAATGAGGTAACACCTCCTCATAATGAGGTCGAGGAACATATCTTAGGTTCTTCTCTCTGCTCAGCTCCAGAGCTCTAGTATGCTGCCGGACAATGTCCTCTACCACCTGGCTGCTGCCACATGGACATAGTTAGCCCCCTCTTCACAATCACGGAACTGCTAGCTTAAAATTTGGCGCGAGTCTGACTGCAAATTAGAATTACTTCCTTCCACACTGGTGTGGTGTTGTAAGCATGCATGATTCTCCTTAAAGGAGAAGACGGCGCTAATACCACCACAATCGCAATCAACGGTACCTGGCTACCTGCTGCAGCTGTAAAAGTGGGAGGTCGCTCGCTCACGGCACAAAAAACCCGGACTTCACATAAAGGCTTTAATATTATAAAACACCAAGACTGGGTGCATTAATGCACAGTATTATTTAAACACACATCAGATTACTTCATTTTGTTATGCCTGGCTTATGGTTGTGTTTCACTACACTTCTCAGTAAATGACAACTGATCTAACCAGTTCCATTAACCATGACAAAAACAAGTTTTAAACTCACAACAAAACTGTGTGACATCAAACTAGGTTATATTTGTTAAAGAGGTACAGGGAGTAAACTCTCCACATAACAGGTATGGTGGCTTGCGTCTCTTCATCCAGAGAAGTACATTTGAAGCCACTTGATGGGATAGACTCAACATGCTGGCACTCAATAAGAATTGCACTAAAGATACATATCACATTCATTTGCTCTTAATGTTATGTACTCCTCTTATTTTAAGGCCAGTCAGCAAAAAAGCATCTGAAATAATTAATGTTGGTATAATAACCTTGAGCTCTGATCAGCACACACACAGTAGCAATTGCTGATGTCTCACTATCTGAGACCTTGCCTTCTTGTCCCCCATTTATCCAATCACACATATTTTAAAGTGATCTTTCATCTGTCATTTCTGACTACAAAAATTAGATCAAGGTTGCTGTTTTTGACACCGAAATACAAATTATGTTTAAAGTGAGAGATACCAAGGTACACATTCGATTGTATTCACAAGGATCTCATCAAATTTATTACAGGGAGCCCTTCACAGAGCTAAAGAACAGCTAACCTCTTTTTTGTGAATGTTTTGTACAGCTACCTTGTTACAAAGTAAGAATGAAAGCTCATGAATAGATATATTAAATTTTAATTATTATTCCTGCTTTTACTACCTAAAAGAGCTGTATCACAACAAGGTGGACCGGCACAGATCAAGATACCTGCTCGTTGTTAATCTCTTAGCCACAGCGACTGATTTGTACCTGTGTAAGCAATTTTTTCCTTCACCAGCTTGTCAGGTACGGTACATGGTAAAGATTAGTTATTGCCGTGATGTATTCTGTGACAAAAGCAACACCCAAAACAGATCAAAGAGTATTCAAGCATTCAGGTGCACAAAGCTAACGACTACAAAATAATTAGTAACACAAAACAGATACCATCCCAAATTCATTTTCACAAAAGAAAATAAGCTTTTCAAAAATAATCTTCTGTACAAAAGCCAGTGTGAGTTTTCACATAGTATGACACAGCCTACATATGCAGAGTCTGTTGCCATAGTGCTTCCTGCATCATTAACTTCCCAGGATACACCTTAGTGTTTAGGGTCATGAACTTTTAGTGCCAAACAGAAAGGCAGATTATACAAAGGTAACAATGCTTAAATTAAATGTGTTAGGTAAGGTGATGAAGAACGGATCAGTAGTTGTGTCAGACTGGACTCAACAATTTGTCTGAAGCAAACCGCTACCTGCACAAAGATTAAAGTAAAACGGGGCAGGATAATAAAAAGTTAAGCACTTCCTTACCGAGCAGTAGCAGCTTGACCCCGAGCGGCTTCTATCTGTCCTCTCTTTTATCAGTCATCTTGGAGCAATGGCAGCTTTATCTTCAGCACTTACTGTGCATGGTTTATGTTTCAATTTAGGGCTGTTCTTTTTTACGTCTTAAAAATGTAAGCAAGCTAAATAATATTGCAGTCTGCACCCTGCTGAATACTAAAAACAAACTGTCTGTGGCAGCCAGTCACAATGGCACAAAACCCGGACTTCACACTTGTCCGGTTTTGAATGAATTTTGTAACCGGACAATTTGTTAGAAAACCGGACAGCTGGCAACCCTATGAGCATACTTTGCAAGGGCTTAGAATTCTGAATCTTGTACCCTCTGTTGTGTGCCATAAGTCAGGAAGGCTTAACCGAGGTCCGGGCTTATAAAAAAAATCACAAGTTGATGAGGTTTCAACAGAAGGTTTGCAGGAAGAAGAAACAGTTAGTTTTAGTGTCTTTGTTAACAGTTCGTGTAAAAAAAAAAAAAAACTCAGAACACTGAATAGCATGCATCAACTGACTCTACACTTGGGTTGTGAGCACCAGACAGAATAATATGGGAAGTGTAAATATTTTGTTTCTTATCAGTGTAAAGATGTTAAAGTGAACTATTTAGTGTTATAAATAATACTGGAATTTTAGTCACCACTAAAATACCTCAACCTATATGCGGCTGTCCACTTCTTCAACAGTACTTTCCTCTCCATCCTAAACACCCATGCTCCTGTAAGAAATGCCAAAGTCAGATCCAGACATACCCCATGGTTACAAAAGACCACCAGAACCCTAATGAAATCAGAGATAAGGCCTGGGAGCACTGGCGACTAACAAAAAATAACTCATATAGGCAATTATTCCTTGAACTGTGTAATAAAGCCAAAAAGCATATAAATTAGACAAATCCCTCTACTATAAATCCACCCTAAACTCTACCAACCACACCCCTAAGCAATTTGGGTCCACTATTAACACTATCCTCCACCCAGGGAAGGTTGATACCCCCCAGCCGTCCATTCACCCCTCCTCCAGCAGTATTGCTGAATCCTTCAACAAACACTTCACTGAAACTATAACATCTCTAAGCAAACAACACTTCCCTGCAACAGCCCCCCCAACTCCTAACCCTAAACCCTCCATCCTCTTTTCTTCTTCACCTCAATACCTACCTCCAACATAAAAAGACTATTGTCAAAATTTAAATCCACCAAATTCGCAGCTGACAACTTCCCCTCTAAATACTTGAAAATTGTGGCTGATACACTAGCCTATCCAATTTCAATTCTAATCAACCATCTATAACAGAAGGATATGTTCCCTCAATATGGAAAATATCCCACATCATTCCCCTCCACAAAGGCACCCCCTCCACTGACCTCTCCAATTACCGCCCCATTCCTATCCTCTCCTCACTCTCCAAGATACTTGAAAAATGTATCAACACCCAGGTCTCCAACTACCTCCTAGCTAATAATCTCCTCTCCAAAACCCAACATGGTTTCAGGCCATATCACAGCACTACCTCCGCTCTGCTCTCATTCACCAACACTATACTTCATCACAAAAACAATGGCCTCTTCTCTACTGCCGTATTTCTAGATCTCTCAAAGGCCTTTGACATGGTATCTCATGAGCTACTACTCTCTACTCTCCCCAACCTCTCCTTCTCACAACCAGCCTGCAACTGGTTCAACAGCTATCTACATGGACACCAGAAATAAGTAATCTGGGACAATAACACATCACCTCACCTCCCAGTTACTCTCGGAGTTCCCCAAGGGTCTATCCTTGGCCTTCTGCTATTCTCACTTTTCACTAACAACCTACATACTGCCACCACACAAGCATCTCTTATACAGTACGCAGATGATTCTTCTCTCATCTGCTCTGCCCCCACTCTACCAGAACTACAACAAATCACACAGGAATCATTCTCTTCTGTAGAAAGCTGGCTATCCAATGCTCAGCTCCTACTCAACCCAAGTAAGACAAAACTTCTCCTGTTCCATCCTTCTAAAGCCACCCAAAACACCCCCCACTTCAACATTCTTGCCAAAGACAATACCATCATCTCTCCATCAAAACACACAAAATTACTCAGTGTGGAAATAGACAACAAACTTAGATTTGACACCCACATCTCTCTCACAATAAAAAAAGTTCACAAGAAACTTGGTGCATTATATTAAAGCCGCCAATTCCTAACAAAGGTGGCTAGAATCTGCATAGCCAATTCCCAGCTAATCTACACCCTACTCTATGCATCCCCCATACTTACCAACCTTAAACAGACAGACTCACACAAGCTGGATGATTGTTACAACAAAATTGCTAAATTTGCCACTGGAACCTCCTACCTCAGCCATCATTGTATCTCCTTTAACGAACTAAACTGGCTAGAACTCCCACAACTCCTTCACTTTAATCAACTCACCCTCGCTCATAAACTTATTAATCACCCCCTTAACATCCCTTCCCTTCAAACCCTTCTCCAACCCTATCACCCCACTAGGCCCCTAAGATCAAGCAACAAAAATCAACTCACTGTTATCAAACCCAAAAACTCAGCAGGAGAAGCCATATTTTCATGTACCATATCTAAACTTTGGAACAATCTTCTACCCTCTATAACTGCTCTACCTTCCAGCAGCCTTTTCAAGACTGCGCTCAAATTCCAGTTAAATTTGCACTGGCTTTGTCCTTGTTCTAATCCAGACTAACACCCCCACCCTTACCCCCCCACCTAGACTCTTAACCCAACTATACTACCACCACTACTAACCACAGTCAGAAATAGCTAGTTGTCTTTACATACTTTAACATCTTGTCTGACAACTTTGTTACTAATATTATAAATGACAAGAAACTATCTTAACTTGCAACATTTACTGTATATACTGTTGATAATCAATATCTTGTTATTGTATTAAAGCCAACAACCTGTAATGTTGTTTACTATTGCTGCAACTTTGTATCTCTGTTTATCATGTACATGATGTGGAGCTTTTCTCCCAGGGCATCCGCTGAAAAAGGACCTGCATCCAGTCAGAATTTCCCTGTAAACAAATGTAAATAAATAAATAAATAAATAAATAAATAAAATAAATAATAAATAGAAAATAAATGGAGGTGTGAACTGGTAAAGCAAGAGATGGACAAAGAAAGGTTACATTACAGAATGCAGTCTTTTAAGGAGCAGTTTAAGTTGTAAATCCTATAGTGTTTTGCAAGTAATAGGAGAACACTGCAATGCATGGATGCTGGGCAGACTTTGGGATTGATAGCATGAGTATTAGGATAAGACAACTAAATGAAGTAACTCATGAAGAACTCAATTGTTAAAATAGCTCTAGTATGTCTGATAGGACATTAGGTGAGCAGGGGTGGGCTGAGATGTTGATGGAAGCATGTGAAATGGGGGTTATAATGTAGTTCATAGGTTCATACTAGCCTAACTGCCCTAGGGCATTTATAAGCCTAGCCAGAGTGTGTTTGGCTTTCGCCACCCATTTTAAACTAATTTTGCTATGCCCTTTTTCGAGGTTAGTATACTGTGCCTCTGTCTAACAGTGACACAGAAGTGATACCCGGGGTAAACCTACTATCTCCCATCCACTCATCAAGATTCCTCTTGAAGAGAGTCAATGAGGGACTCTGCCTAACCTGGACTGGGATTTTATTCCAGAGTGAAGGGAGCCTCTGGGTTATGAATGTGTCCCTCCAGCATGTCCTATTTATTTCAGTGCTGAGGTTCAAGTCTCGATGGGATTTTGATTTTCTGAGGTGCAGCATATCCATTAATTCCGGGTTGGACATGGCTTTATACGTCAGGCACAGATCGCCTCTGAGCAGGCGGTATGCTACTGAGTAGAGCTGGAGTTTCTTTAACCGGGCAGCATATGGCATCTGTTTGAGCCCTTTGATCCTCTTGGTGAGGTACTTTTGGGGTCTTTCCAGTTGCTGCGGTACATCCCAAAAGGCATTGTACTCAATTATGGGCCTGATGAGGGATGAGTAAAGAGGCACAATGACCTCCCCTGATCTAGATGTGAATCCCTTCATGATTAGGTGGGCTATATAAAATGTTTTTCTAACCACTTTGGCTAATGGTTGTCAAATGAGAGATTGCTATCAACTTGGGTCCCCAGGTCCCTAATTACTTCTTCCGTACTTAATGGATTACCACCTATGTGGTAATTTGTGGGCACTTTGTTTTTGCCAAAGGGGATCACTATACACTTTTTGGCGTTTAGCTTGAGGCCATGGCTCTGGCACCAGTTGTCTGTTTCTATGAGGCCCTTTTGGAGGATGCTTGTGTCGGCTGGAGAGTCTATTATGGCGCTCAGTTTGCAGTCATCTGTGAATTTGGTCAGCCACAGTCCTTCCGTGTTAGCCTGTACCTCCGAGAAATATATACCAAACAAGAGAGGTCCCATGACTGAGCCTTGTGGGACGCCACTTGTAACTGGTTTGGAGTCTGACATGGCTCCAGCAATTCTAACCATGTGGGTTCTGTCCTTGAGCCAGTTTGCAACCCATCTAGTGACATAGGGGTTTATACTTAAGCTGGTGAGCTTATCTATAATGCCCGAGTGGGCATGAAAGATGGATTGGTCCTGAGAGCCACCCTGTCTGGATGAAAGATAATGATAGGCTCCACTGCCATAACAGCATGTAATTCTGAAATCCTTCTAGATGAACTGACTGCTAAAAGGAAAGCGGTTCTAACTATACATTAGAAGATGACAAGGGCATTTGTCTCAGAGAAATGTCATGTTGACTTAGACATTATAATATGTTAGATACAGAAAGTGGATAATGTGCCTTTAATGTATTCTGCAGCATGGAGTGTGGGAACACTTTCACAAGTTAGGAAAATGTTGTATACTAGTCAGTGATGAGCTCTTAAGTACCATTTACCATACTATAAATGGAGGTTCCCAGTACCAAGGATTTTAGAAAGTTAGTTCCTTACTTGGAGGATCACCTGGAAGGAATGATCCATAGATGCTAAGTATATTGGCTCATTCAGGGCTAAGTTAAGTAGGTCACCAAAGGCAGCATCTGTGAGAAAGTGATGGAATCAAGGCTGGTTTAAGCCTACATCCTGAAAATCCTGCAACAGCCAATTTCCAGAGGGGCTATGTGGACTGTGTAAAATCACCACAAAGGTACTGTTTTGTGGAACTGCTAGTCAAGGGGCTCTGTTTGTTTTATTTAATTGTGGAACTGAGAGGCCAAATGTCCTATTTCCACTTCATTTTTTAACTGAGAAGACAACTGCTCCTTTTTTCCTTAGCTGAATGAATGCATGCAGTAAGTATGCCATTTTATAAACCGTTGCTTTCACTGTTATTTGTATATAGACTAGTGGTGTGTGCACAGACAGTTAAACAGGGACTGGTCATTTATTGTTACTCACGATACCTCTGTTATCAAGTGAAAAATAAATTTTAGAATGTCAATTTCACATAGCACTGTTACTGCTATTTCCCTGTAGTGTTTTTACTGTTGTTCCTGGTGACTACAATCATGGATTACTTAAACAAAAAGATTTATTGAGCTATGCATGGCCCCTGACCAGAAACTGGTGCAACTACAGCAACTGCAAGTTGTGTTGATCAGTGTAACTGTCAGTCCCAAGACGATGTCTGCTATTTAGAAAATAACCAAAGAAGATGACCTAGAATCATACATGGTGGCTTTTGAGCATTAAGTCACCTCAGAGAAATGGAACCAATCAGAATTGGCAAAAATCACGTTATCCTAGCTGACAGAGGGGATATTACATTGTTTATGAACATGGAGGGAACTAATAACATGGACTATGACAAACGTTCGAAAGGAACTTTTGAGTAGGCCGGGAATAACTTCATACGTACACGCAAAAATATTTTACAATCAGACTTTTTAATGCTGACCAATTGGTAAGAGCATGGGATGCATGACTTAACATATTTCAAAGTCTAGAGATGCAGAATCAAAATCAAGAGAAGGAAGATGGTGCTGAAGCTATAAAATGGAGCTAAAATTGGCTGTGATTAGACAGAGAAAAGGACTTTGTGTATTAACCAGCCTACCCTAATGGGACAGCAATAATGAGAAGTTATGTACCTACCATAACGTTCCATGTTAGTTGTCTTCTTCTCGCCTTCTTTCTTGCTGGATGGGTTCAGAGCCGACCCTCGGCTCCGACTCGGCCTATACTAAAGCTCGAGAGCTATTTATACCGGCTCAAGGCTACCCTATATCCCACAATGCTAGGCGCTAACTACCCAGATCTCGTTTGATAGCTGAAACAATAGCAGTTCTGATCTCCAAAATAAGGAGAAGAGGAAACCTCACTCGTAAGTCACCTAGACCTATAGCTACCAGTAAGGATAGCCAAGGGGGCTAATACTGAGGCAGGAAGAAGATCCCCAAGGATCCTTAGGTCTGTCCTGGCTAGGGGGATGGAGGGTGGGAAAGAAGGCGAAGAAGACAACTAACATGGAACGTTATTGGTAGGTACATAACTTCTCAATGTTAAGTTGTCAATCTCGCCTTCATTCTTGCTGGATGGGACCACGTCCCTAGCACCTTCACCCTGGGTGGCTCATCGGAACAGACTCTTGAGAACGGTGGAACCAAAATTAGCCCGGCTTCGGGAGGCCATGTCTAATTTGTAATGAGAGATAAAGGTATGAGGAGAGGCCCATGTGGCTGCCGCACAAATGGAATCTATTGGTAATCTAGCCTGAAAAACTATTGACATGGCTAATGCTCTAGTTGAGTGAGCCCTGGGCCTTGACAGTAGCTTTTGGCGTCTGAGGTCATAGATGAAAGTAATCACAGAGGCCAGCCATCTAGAAAGGGTTACTTTGGAAACTGGAAGGCCTTTCTTCCCTGCCGCATAAGATAGGAAGCTTGCTTGGTTCTATCCAAATAGTAACTGAGCTGACGATGAACGTCCAGAAAATGCAGCTTTTGTTCTGCTCTGTTGGAGTAGTTGGGGAAGAAAACTGGGAGATTGATAGTCTGGTTTAGATTCGCCTCAGAAGAAACCTTGGGTAAAAAGGACGGGTTAGTTCTGAGGGACACTCTGTCTTTATGGAAAACTAGATAAGGTGGACGAATGCAAAGGGCATGAAGTTCTGATACTCTTCTCACAGATGTTATGGCAACTAGAAAAAGAGTCTTCCAAGAGAGCAATTTCAAGGAGCAGGAAGCCGCAGGTTCAAAGGGGGGAAGAATCAAGGAAGTTAGAACCAAATTTAAGTCCCACTGTGGTGGGGGGTCTCTGATTGGGGGCTTAAGCAAAAAGATACCTTTAAGAAAGGTTTTATAAAGCTTATGGGACATGATACTGGAGTCCGAAAAGCCTGCATGAAAGTTCGAAATAGCCACTAACTGTACTCTGATGGTGGAGGAAGAAGACCCTGAGTGAAACAGTTCAGCTAGGAAGTCTAGGACTGATTGGATAGGGGCAGTAAAAGGATCCATATTTCTAGCTCCTGCCCAGAAGGTAAAACGCTTCCACTTGCTGGCATAAATCCTTCTGGTAGATGACTTTAGGGAAGCTATAAGTATGTCACGCACAGAATGGGAAATAAGGGGAAGCCTGGCTAGGGTTGGAATTGGAGCAACCAAGCTGTGAGGTTGAGAGATTGGAGGGAGTGGTGCAGCTGTCCCGACTGATGGGTCAAGAGATCTGGCACTGGGTCCAGATGCCAGGGTTGCCCCCAAGAGGTAACGATGCAGGAAGGGAAACCATATCTGTCGAGGCCAGTAAGGAGCAATGAGGATCATGGTGGCTCTCACAGCGGTAGCTTTCTGAATCAATTGAGTGATTAATGGAAAGGGGAGAAAGGCATACAGAAGTCCCTGGGGCCAATCGTGGACTAGAGCGTCTCTGGGGTGGTGGCCGGGAAGAGAGTGAAGAAGTCATGGCACTTGCTGTTTTGAGGTGTTGCAAAAAGATCGCAGCAAGGTCGACCCCATTTCTGAAAAATTTCTTCCACTACTGCTTGTTTGAGAGACCACTCATGTGGCATGAGAATGGCTCTGCTCAACCTCGCCGCTATGATGTTGGACTTCCCGGGGATGTGCGTTGCTATCAGAAACCACTGAGAGGAGATCGCCCACTGCCAAAGTCTGAGTGCCTCTCGACATAAGGGATAGGACTTAGTTCCGACCTGCGTGTTGATGTACCACGCTACGGACATATTGTCCGTCTGAACTGCAATAGTGCCGATAGGAAGAGAGTCCTGAAGGGCTTGCAATGCTAAAAGTACTGCTCTCATCTCCAAGACATTTATGTGCAGGTGGCACTCGAAAGGTTGCCATGTGCCCTGGACCGTCCTGCCCTGAAAATGCCCCCCCCCCCACCCAATCATGGAGGCATCCATTGTCACCGTGGCGACCGGGGGAGAAGGAACAAATGGTCTGCCCTGAAGGACTTCAGGGGAGACCATCCACCAAGAAAGGTGTTTCTTGCAAGACGGGGTTATTAAAATGTTGTGTGACATTGGAAGCTTTTGAAAGGACCACTGGGAAAAAAGCATCCACTGAAGGATCCGCATATGAAAGCGAGCTAGGGGAAGTAGAGTAATGGCTGCCGCCATGAGACCTAATACCCTCAGGACAAACCTGGCCTGGATTTTGTTGTTCTGAAGAAGGATGTGAACATGCCTGCGAATATCTGGAACTCTTTGCTTGGTTAGTTTTGCGGAGAGCCGGACTGTGTCCAAGGTGGTGCCTATGAAGGTAATAGACTGACAAGGCGACAAGGCAGACTTTTCGAAATTTATGGAGATACCTAGCCCTTTGCAAGTATGAATGATGTAATCTCTGGAGAGGAGAAGCTGACACCTGGTGGTGGCAGTGAGGAGCCAGTCGTCTAGGTATGGAAACACCTGGAATCCTTGACGCCTCAGATGAGCCGTAACCGCTGCCATGCATTTGGTGAACACTCGGGGGGCTGTAGTGAGACCAAAGGGCAGGGCTCTGAACTGATAGTGACTGGCTCCCAGCCAGAAGTGGAGAAACCTCCTGGAGTGCCTGTGCATCTTGATGTGGTAGTACACATCCTGAAGGTCTACTGAGCACATCCAATCGTCCTGACCCAGAAAGGGTAGAATGGACTGTAGCGTGACCATCCGGAACTTCGTTCTTCTTACAGACTTGTTTAGTCTGCTGAGATCCAATATTGGTCTCCAGTTCCCTGTCGTTTTTGGTACCAAAAAGAACTTGGAGTAAATTCTGGATCCTTGTTGGTCTGCTGGGACTGGCTGGATGGCTCCCAGGCTTCTGGGTACAGTGATAACCTTCCCCCGACTGCCTCCGAAGGTGGACAGTCGGGCAGATTCTCAGGGATGCTGGAAGGGTTTGTCAGAAAGAGACTCTCTGCTACCCTGATTTTGCGGACCTCCTCTGCCCCTAGGACGGCGTCTGTTATTGTCCCCCCCCCTGCCTCTAGAGGGGAACTGACCTCTTGCATCAGGCGCGACCTCTTGTGGTTTACGGAACCACATTTTCCCACCCTTCTGACCCTTAGGGTATGGTCTAAATGGGGTGGAAAAACGGACTCCCACGGCAGAGAGAGTCTTGCCTTCTTACTCGCATCGGGTCAAAGTATCCTTCACCTGAGGTCCAAACAAAGCTGAACCGTCAAAGGGGGAGTTAGTGAAGGATGCCTTAAAGGGGTCTGCAAAGTTACAAAGCCGCATCCAGGCGTGACGCCGTAAGGCCACGCCTGTGCCTGCAGCCCTACTCGCCCCATCGGCCGCATAGGAAATAAGCCACATTGAGGAGTTGACAATGGAATTCAGGGTTGCCAGCTGGGAGTTTATTTTGTCCTGAGACCCCGCAACTGTTGGATCCTGTAAGACCTCACCCACTTCTTTGAGCATGTCTCTTTGAAGGCGGGTGAAGTGGCACAGATAATTCAGCGACCACATGACAAAGGTCACTGAAGAAAACATCCGCTTGCCGTACCTATCCATAGTCCTAGACTCCTTGTTAGGAGGATGGACAGGTACTGAAGGATCAGCCAGTTCCTTCTTAGTGGCTGCAGCCACCACCATGGCGTCAACCGGGACACCCTTGGCTAAAAACTGTTTGTCCGAAGGGGCTGTTATGAATTTTGAAGGCCTCCGTGGGGTAGGTTCCATTGTATCAGGGGCCGTCCACGCCTTCCGCACCACCACTTCCATGAGGGGGTCAAAGGGCGAAGACACCCAGGAGGTGGAAAAGTGAGAGCCAAACGCCTCTAAGTAAACCGACATGTCCTCGGAAGGATTAAGGGTAGACCAGTTCCCCCTCTGCTTCAGGATCTCAAGGATGTCTGAAAAGGAGACATCCTCAGAGGGGGACCGTGGGGACCCTTCCGACTCATCCAAGTCGGTATCCGATGTAATGGACTCAGGGGAGTCCACATGCTTCCTCTTACATTTACTCTTCTGAGGGGGTTCCCCTGATGGATCAGGGGAAACCTCGGAAGAGGAGGATATTCCCAGTGGGGAAACCTGAGGCGTTGGATCTCTACGGTCAGGAATGAGAGGGTGGGTAGAGACTGCAGCAGGCACTACAGAGGGAGGAGCTAAGGGAGCCGACTGTGGAGCAGGCACAGGGGCCAGCACACTCCTCATGACTTCAAAGGCACCCCTATCAGGCAGGGTAGAAGGCCCCCGCTCCGACAAGATAAGGACCCCTCCCAGCACCGAGAGGGATGGCTCCGAAGCCGATGTCGGGGCCGAACTTACCAGCGCCAAAGCTCCGAGAGGGAGAACGGGGTCAGATAAGGGTCCGATGCCACTCACCCCCTCGGAGCCGATGAGGAAGTCCATGCACCCGGATCCCTCCAAGGATGGGACCATGGAAGAGACCGGAGCCGACGACGGAGCCAAAAGGTGAGGTATTGGCTCTGACATGTCGACGGCCATGGCTCCCACAAGCTCCAGCTCCGAACTCAGAGGAAGAGTCGGAGGAGGAATCGAAGATGGGGTGGGAATAGCCACTATCTGTTGAGAAGGGCTATGGAGCATCTGGGCTAGTGCCTAAGACTTAAGAAGTCTACTAACCACCCTCTCGAGGTCATGGTCCGAGAGCCTGGAAGACCTAGAGGAATGGGTTCGATGGCTCCACTCCGAGAGTAAGGGAGACCTCGGAGCCGAGTGAACAGATTTCAAGGACGGAGACCTGGACCGTTTACAGCTGGCAGATGGCGCCGATACCACTATCGGCACCGACTGAGTCCTAGAATCATCGGCTCTGGCTCGAGCCGATGTAGAAGACTGAGTTTGAGAAACGTCGACTCCAGCCGGAGCCGATGAGGAAGACTGTGTCTTGGAAACATCGGCTCCAGCCGGAGCCGATGTAGCAGCAGTCAGAGCACCACCAGTCGAAGGCTCTGAACACAGAGCCGACGGCTTAGATGGCTTCGAAAGCTTCCCTGATGATGACTTGGTCGGGGAACCTTCAGGCTTTAATAAGCCCCTCAAAATTAACTTATTTCTGAGTTCCTGCAGGACTCTTGGACTGAACGCATGACAGACAGAACAAGAGTCCTGCATGTGTAGAGGGCCCAGGCAATAAACACAAGAAGTGTGACCATCTGTCAGTGACATTTTCTGACAGCACAAGTCACACTTCTTGAAGCCTGAGACCCTGGTGTCTTTAGACATCCTAAAAATATACACACACACAGACACCCTTTAACACAAGCTAAGTCAGTCACACAACAATTTAAACTGACAATTTAAAGAAAGGGGAATAGGCCCAAAGGCCTAACCTTCTAACCAAAAAAAAGGGGTTAGGATTAAGGGATTAAAAGGGACCGGAAGGGAGATTAGCTATGAAGGGAAGCTAATGGGATGGTCGCTAACAAAAAACTAACTGAAAATCTGACTAAAAGGGAGAAATTCAAGAATTATAAAATCGAACCTGCCGAGCTGGTAATAAACGCACCTCGCAGCTGTAAGCGGCAAACAAGATCTGGGTAGTTAGCGCCTAGCATTGTGGGATATAGGGTAGCCTCGAGCCGGTATAAATAGCTCTTGAGCTTTAGTATAGGCCGAGTCGGAGCTGAGGGTCGGCTCCGAACCCATCCAGCAAGAATGAAGGCGAGATTGACAACTTAACATCAGATGTCAATACTGAGACTGAAGGTATAATAACAGAACATCATAAAGAAATCAACAGTGGAAGAACAAAGTCTGTACAGATTGATACAAGAAGTATTACCACAGACACTGAGGCTAAAATCAAGGAGGTAGAGCCCATAAGTGAGGATACTCTGAACAAAGTGAGCACTAAAACTTGAGCTAAGCAGGACAGTACAGAATTGTGAGTAAAGCAGAAAAGTGAAGTGAAGGCAGACTCTAAGCAACATCTATATAAATAAGGGAAGAAGAAGGAAAACCAACTAGTTTCTATTCAGGAGATACCCTGGAGAAAATGGGCAGCTAAAAGAAGGAAAAGACAGTGAGAGTGCGGTGTCCACTCACACTAGGATAGAGGAAGAACATAAAACACTGTACTCAAGAGACTTGTGCAGAAAGCAGAGATAATAAAACTGAAGGCGATTTTTGTCTAGAACTATACTTTGCAGGGAAAGACACAGAAGAAGCTGCAGTGACATTGTTTTGGGGAAAGGAGGTTACACCTTCCATTTCAAAACAAAGTGACTAAAGAAAGTAAGCCAGAGTTAGTGGACTTACAAGTAAGAAACATGACGTTTATATGGGATGATGATACTTCAAGCATGACAAGAGAAAATACAACCAGGATTGTAAGAGAAGGCAGTCAACAGGATGTTCCCACTACTTCTTACCCCTGTGTTGAGTTAAAAGACGACCTGTTGCATAGAATAAGTAAGGAAACAGATGAAAGTCTACATTATTTGTCAGTGACAAAACTTACCTAATAGTAATAATGAAACTAGCCTATGCTCATGTGTTAGGAGGTCATTTGGGAATTGAAAAAAATTAAGGCTAGAGTACAAGCCAGATTTTCTGCCCAGACATAATGAGGCATATAAAAATTATGTTCTCGTCTGCAATACCAGGAAATTGCACCCTAGCCTGGAAATTTTCTTTTTAATTTACTTACTGAACCCAATGAGTATCACAGAGTTGCCATTTCAACATATTGCTATGGACCAGTAATGGGTTGCAGTGAATACTAGAAATAATGCATTGTGCTACAACATTCCGGAAGCAATGCCATTATGCAAAGCTAATGTTAAGTCTATGGCCACAGAAATGGTACTGCTGTTCTCCAGAGTGGGTATCCCTAAAGAGATACTTACTGATCAAGACACTCCCCTTATGTCAAGAGTATTGCATCAGTTATGTTAATGCTTTAAAATCAAGCAGCTAAAGTTGTCAGTCTTCCATCCAAAGACTGATGGATTAGTAGGAAGGTTCAATGAAATACTGAAATCTAAGCAAAGGGAGAGTTATTGACATAGATGGTGCAAACTGGAAGCTTCAACTGGATGTTTCCCATTTGAACTCCTGCATGGCAGGTATCTCAGAGGAATGTTTGGCATAGATAAACACTTGGGAAGAGAAGACGCCATTTAAACATATGATAGAATACTATGTTAGGTTGCAGGAAGGATTAAACCAGGTTATGTCCATAGTAAAAATAACATATGGAGGCAGCCCAAGAGATAGATGCAACAATGGAGTTTATATAATAAAAATGTCTAGTTTAAGGAATGTTACTCAAGAGATTAATAGTGCCTTCCACAAAAAAAAAAAAAAAAGAATTCCTGGCCAAGTGGCAAAGGCCACTGAGGTGACTGACAAAATAAATGTACTGATCTATAAGCTTAGAAATCCAGGAAACTGAAAGGTAGAACAAATCTATCACATTAATGTAATGAAACCCTATAAAGAAGTCAGACTTTCTGCAGTTATCTGACAAGCTGAAGTCTATACAGGAGAAACTAGAGAATCTCTAACCTGAAGTGCCATTAGAGGAATCCTTGTTGATAGCATAAATGTAGGAAGCAAAAGAGTTTCTCTGAAGAATAAAGGAAGGTTTTCAGAAATGCCTTTGACTAAAATGACAGCGCATAATACAGAGACAATACCTGGAATGAAGGTTAGTCTGACAGCTTACCATGTACCCTAGTCATTAAAACAGTAAGAGAAGGGGCAGAAAAGGTGCTTAATCTATTTTGGACAAAACAGATGCAAAAGTGAATGGATCAGTCCAATTGTGTAAGAAATAGAGTCTGAAAATAACTTTAGGAAACAACAGCATTTAGATATGATAGCTATCCCATACCCAGAACTTAACTGATAGGGTATCTTAACAGCCAGATACTTGACAACAGGTTACTGGCAGACGACACTTACTACCTCTGTCATGGCAAAGGGATATCAGAAGAAACTACTTAACTCCTCTGCCAAGGAAAAAACAGTCTTTGTAATCGCCTGATAGTGTATTTCAGTATGTTTTACTGCTTTGCCTACATGAACTCCAGCTTCCTTTCAAAGGCTGAGTGATATAATCAAGAAGCCACACTCTTAAAATGTTCTGGCAAATCTGGCTGACATTTTTATTTATTCATACAACTGTAAGTATCCTTTAATATGCAGGCTGTATTAAAATCTATAGGATGGGTAGAGAACTGTAAATGCTAAGAAAAGTAAACTGGGTATGGTGGAAGTGAAGTACTTCAAATACCTTATAGGAAGAAGGATGGTAAGATGGCAACCAGAAAAAATAGATGCCATAAAAACTTGGCTGTGCCTCCCACTAAAAGATAAGTAAAAGCTTTTTTGAGACTAACTGGGTACTATAGAAAGTGTGTGTCTAACTTTGCAACTACTGCCAGTCCACTGACAGATCCCATTGTGCCACTGGATGTTATCCCGTCAACTCTTTCTTCTTACAGTGTGACCCAGAGGTTTGGGCTTGCTACTAAAAATGCTGATGGGTTGTCAGGGTCCTACAATACCTCAATATAAGTACAGACTTGGGGGAATCTAGCTGTAATATGTTGGATGCATACTGCGGGAACAGTCTTAAAATAGTTAAGAAACTATTCTGTAATAGTAATGAGTTCTCAATTACCATGGAGCTGTGTGGTCAATGTAAAAAAGTGTTTTGTGATAATGATAATTAAAAGGCTGTGATTTTTTATTTAACTGTAGAACTGGGAAGCCAAGAAGTGCTGTTTTCTATTCCTGATTGTGCATGTAGTAAACCTGTGCTCTTTTTCTATAAACCATTGCCTCCGGTATTCTTTGGACTGACAAGGTGGAGAGATCATGTCCCTTATCTTGTATTATAACAAATAAGGATTCAGGCCTTTGGACTCTGTCCAGTGATCGAGAGGTGTTGCTAGTACTGCATACATGTGAACTGATTTTGCATGTACCATTCATTCCTCATGGCTTTTTAACACCTTAAATTGCTCTCCTATGCATTTCTGCAATTAAGGCAAAAGTTCATTTAAAGTTCAACTCTACCTGATTCTTATAATCTCTGTTTAATCTAAAGACCCATAAACCTGTTTATTTATTACTCTTCCTAGGGTCCAGCTGGGCACTTATTTTCCCTGCAAAAAGATCAGATTTGTCCAGAATAGCCACAGCCACATGCCTCAGTCATCCTCTCACTTTTTTGCCTTTCTCTTACTAAGCTATGATGAGCTACTTTCTACTCCCTTCTTCCTCCTCAATTGTTTATCGTCCATTATTTTAACATTTATTTTCTCTTGCTGCCCATTATTTCAGTTTTCTTCTTCTTTTCCTTTCGTACCATGCTACTCTTCATCCATACACCCAGAAAAGATGCTTTTCCCCTATTTTTTTTAAACACTGCCCAATATCAAATAAAAAAAGTTCTTTCTGTTCATCTGTAAGTCACTATTATGAAGAAGACACAGGGTTAATGTGTGGATCAAAACTGGAGGAAAAATGTATACTGTCCAAGATAGTACACACAGGAAGGAAAGACTGCAATGTCCAGTATTTTATATGTACCAATTCTTATTGTTACTTTTGTATGTTTATTCCTTTTTATTTACCTTAATGAAATGCTTACTTTTCACAACTGTATATATTTGCATCTCTAATTGGCATACATATACTGCCCCTTCTTTGTATTTTATTTTTCTCTTGCTCACGGGTCATAAATGAAAAGGATATGATGACTAGTTCAGCCACACAATTATCAAAATAATAAAATAAGAAATAAATAAATACCTGATGAGAACCACAGATAAAAGACAAAACGGTCCCATATAACAGTATGTAAATGAGAATTCTATGTATGCCAAATAAAGTGGCCTATTAAAATGTTTAGAAACTTATAAAGGGTCCTTTACTTGTGAAAAATGAGCACACATGCTAGGTGCTCTGTTCTGGTGGTAGTATAAAACAACATACCTACACCAGACTGTTTAATTCATCACAAATGTGCATGTTGTAGTTAATACTATTAAAAAATGCTCATTATACAATGACCCCTCCATTAATATTCCAAAACGTGCACACTGATTGGTCAGCGTGCACGCTGTAAATCAGACTTATACTAATAGAAAAAAGGTCCGGTCGCCTGGACTTTTTCCATTAGTATAAGTCTTTTTTTACAGCAACGGAGAATGCAAGATCTCCGTTGCTTTTTAGACACTGTCTTGCTATGTTAAAGGAGTTTAATATAGCGAGACAGCTTTAAAAAAAGTAACGGAGATCTTTCTTTCTCCGTTGCTTTTTTAAAGCTGTCTCGCTATGTTAAATGGGTTTAACATAGCGAGACAGCTTTAAAAAAAGCAATGAAGATTCTCCGTTGCTTTTTTTAAAGCTGTCTCGCTATGTTAAACTCCTTTAACATAGCAAGAAACTTTCTAAAAAGCAATGGCGATCTTGCTTTCTCCATTGCTTCCACCCACAGCTCTGATGTACTGCGTAAGCATATGCATGCGCAGTACATCAGAACTGCCGCAGAATACCAGACAGCTGCAGAAGGGCAGCAAGGAGGCATTATACAATGCCATTATTTAAGAAAAGTAAGTATTTTTTTTCTTAAATAATGTCATTGTATAATAGCAATAACCCACTTCTGGGTGTGGGTAATGCTGGATTTACCCACGGTTGTCATTGTTTGGCCACTCGGGCTTCGCCCTCGTGACCAAACCACACCAACCGTGGGTAAATCCAGCATTACACACACCCAGGTGTGGGTTATTGCTATAATAATCTATAAGGGATGTAATTACAACTGTCAAAATGTAGTAGTTCTACACAAGCTATGTTGATATGACTCACTTTTCATGGTGTCATTTGCATGTGTTAGGTAAATATGGAGGATATTAACAATATCTATCTACAGTAATTCAGCATCTCCAAATGTACTATGTAGGAAAAGGTCAAAGCTACAAATGCTACTGTGTATAAACTTCATTTTGAGTTTATAGTTCTTTGTTTTCCTTGTAATTTTTCTAAATCTTTCATGTGATAATGTATGCAATCTTTATTACTTGTGAAGATATTGCCCTCGTTCTAAAGTAGGAAAGCCGGTAAATATTTGTGCAACACTTCTTGCTCTGTTTAATAAAAAACTTTCTGTATTAACTCTACTCTTCTTATGCTGCCTGTGAATAAGGGAGATGATATATTTTTTAATTAGCTTCTTATTGTACAGAAAGATCACCACATTTCTTCCTTGAGAGAATAAACAATAATATACATCTTACTGTTATTCTTGCTTCGGTTAATATTTAATTGAAATGTTGTTCAAAGTCAGTGTTACTTATTAATTTAGCTATGACTTATATTTCTTTTTCTTTACCGTTTCTCTTATTAATCCTTTGTGCATAATTTTGCAGAGCAGATGTACAGCCTTGAAATTATCAACTTTTCATATATATGTATATATATATATATATATATAATGTACATGTATGTCTATAAATAAATATATATATATATATATATATATATATGGGTCCCCTTCACAGTATCAGAATTTCAAAACATTGAATCACTGGTCTGTGAAGATCAGATGATTGAAATTTTGAAATATCGAACCTTGTCAGTGGAGATCGCCATACAGTGCGGAATGGGAACTTTACCATTCTCTTCACTGTAGTGTGATCTCAGAGTTGGTATATTTAAGTAGCAGGGGTGTAAGGGGCTGGGGGGTGCAGGGGGCTTGCCCCCCTGCAAAAATGTGAAAGAAGAAGTTTTGTAATGCTTTAGTTTTTTTTTGTAAGGTTCAATATTTCAAAACTTCGATCCTCTGGTCTTCTGTGATCAGAGGTTCAATGTTCTGAAATTTTGATATAAACTGAATTATTTAGATAATTCTACTGTGTTTATTGCAGTGTCCATTTCTGTGAACTCTTTGCAGTTGACCATTAGATTTATTTACATACATGTATCGAATCTGCAAGCCACAGAACAGCAAACCCAAACCTAGTCCTTAAGACACATTTACTGTTACACTGTACATAACAGATATATTTTTATTTCTCATATTGTACAAAATAAATTATACATTAATCTACAATATACGAACAGCAAGGAGAGATGAGAAAGTACACAAGCCCCTCACTCATAATGTAAATTTCATGGGCAAATCTAAATAATACCCAACATGCCTTGCAAAGAACATTAATGGATGTGTTCTTTGTAAAATATTTGCTTATGTTTCATCGAGTTACAAGTCAGTCAAAAAGGTTCATCTGGTCAAAAGCAAATTGCTAAGCCTTTAACTTGACATTTTGTAAAAAGCATTCTTCGCAAGGGCGGGCTTGCTATTTTGTATATCCAGACCCATAAACACCAACTCTGCAAGTTGCACAATGGAGAGAACAAAGCACAGTAACAAAAAGGAAATAAATGGCAGCAGAACCATAACTAGGGTGGGGGCAAAGGGGTGGTTACCCCAAGTTTAAACTGTTAGGAGGTGTGATTGGAAGTTGGTGACAAGGCACAAGTGCAGTAGCAGCTTTCATTTAAGAAGTCATATGTAATATTGCAGCTTCTTAAATTAATGCCAATACTACATTCGTGCTGGTACCTGCATATTTAATAGCTCAGCTTTCAAGTAATTCTAGCAAGGATGCATAAACTTCTTTTCACAGTCACAGCTCAGAGTGGATATTTTTTTTGAAGGGGGGATGTCAATACGGTGAACTGGCCTGGCTGCCAAATTATCTTGGTTATGGCTCTGAATGTCAGTGCACACATAGAAATTAGGGAGTTTAACACTGGAGATCTTGACAATGTGTAGGGAAACCTTGTAAAGCATGTTGTCATTCTTTCTTTCTTACCTGCTCTGAACGCAATTTCTTTAGGACTTTTCAGTTGTTACAATTTAATGATTGGAACTTACCATAAAATGGCTGCCACAATATTAGTATGTATGTCATTACTCCAGGTGAGGGAAATATAGTGGTGCAGCAGCTGACAATGCTATTGCAAAGTAATTTGTTCTCCAGCTAGGTTCCTGGCAGGGTTGTCTTTCATGTGAAGTCTGTATGTTCTCCCTGTGTCCAAATACGTTTTTCCCAGAATGCTCCTGTTTTATCCTTAAGGTATATCATAGGTGTTGGCAATCGCTATCCTCCAAATTACTCATGAGTGGGTATAATGTCTGACAGATGTGTTTGCATCCTGAAAGAGACTGGCATTTTATCCAGAAGTACACTCACTCTCATCACACAATGAATGCAGGAATAGACTCTAATTCCCACATAAGCAAGCCTGAATTCAGGGCATGAATGAAATGAAAGATGCTCCGGGCAACTGGGAAAACTGTTTATTCTAAGTGACGGCAGAAGTATGTACTTTATTTTCAGTATTTGTTTCATAGCAGATATAAGCCTCTTGTTTCTAACCATCTCACCTTAACTAGTAACAAGGATATAAGTGATATTTGTTCATCCAGAGTTACTCTTGTTACTAATAAATCACCTCTATGATGTGCACTAATGGTGGTTAATGAAAATTTACTAGTTCATCTTGTTGACTTGAATTGATGATGTACAAACAATGAAGTACCATGACCCACAATGTAAAAAAATACAGTGCCTATTCCTCTTTATTTGTTAAAATCTTTTAGTGTACTGGCAAAACCTTTAAAGGATGTATTTCAACATACTTTAAATGGTAAAACAGCACTAAAACTCAGGGGAAAACCATATTATATTTCAGGGTATACTGTGCCTCTACTTTTTGCAACTAACAATTTTGCGACCTGTCTCTTCTTTTGTGTGCCTTTTAATACAATCAAGACTTCACATTTCAAACCTGACACATCTTTTGAATATATTACCATAAAATATTTAGCAACAAAACTACTGATTTTCATTAAATGTGTCCGTAATATGGTCATAGCTGTAAACGTCAATCATCATGAATGTAGTACTCATGCAATCCAACCTACAAGGATAAGAAACATTATAAACACATTCGATATATGACATGGCATCTGTTCTCTTTACCTAAATGGTACACCTGTAAGTCAGTCAAATATGGAGGGATGACCTCAAGGCACATAACCAAGTTCTACAAATGATGCCACATTCCTACCATTACAGCAGGAAACAAAAACATAACAAAGATACACTTTTGTCAGGGTAAAGTCAGATAATAATACATCCCAAAAAAAACAAGTAATCTCCATGGTATCCCTGAAGTCTCAAAACAACCCACTAAACAAATATAGTGGGTCAAAAAACAAAACAGTGTAAGAAACGTCTCTGTGTGGATTTTTCAGTCGATATATCTCTAGTTAATCACTGTATATTAATCAGATCAGATAACGGTAGTAGAAGTGGCGAACTTAAACTTGTCAAGTCAAAAAAAAAAATAATAATAAATATATAATTGTTCATAGGTAGGTACTAGGCTATCGGCCATAGGGCCTATACAGCTCCAGCCATAAAGGTACCCTGGCTTTCGCCACCCAAGAAAATAAGTATTCGAAAGTAATCCAAGCAAGGCAGGCAGTCTTTATTAAGTACACAGACAAGTGAGCCAAGTAAAACAAAAAAAGAGTAATAGTTTCCTCACAAGCTTTATATATATATATATATATATATATATATATATATATATATATATATATATATATATAGATATATATATATATACTTTTTATCAGGCAAGGGAGTGTTTTATTGTGCTGTAAAATAAAGTGTTATTGGTACACATGTTAAATTCACATCCCTTCCCCTATCAGTATGACATTCGATCTGGTCCTACCCTACTTAGTAGCTGTCATAATAATATAACCCTTATGTACTTTAAATAAAATTTATAATGATGTTGTACGTCTTATTTAACCAGATTATTAAGTAGATTATTAAGTCTGTGATTTTATCCAAGACAATATACTACGTGGCTGGAAATATATCAACCATAGTCCATTTGGCAATCAAAAAATATATACAAATTCCAACACATGTGAGAGATGCAACCATATAGCCAAACTGGAGACTAAGCTGTCTAAACTCAGTACTGGCGTAACCAGTCAGGAGGAAAAGGAAACCACAATCACTACAATTCCAGTCTCACATAGACCTACCACGACAGCAAAACAAACACATAAACACACAAAAACATACTCGGATGCTCTAAATAAAAAGCTGCCTAAGCAGCAGAGACTTCCAAAGCAGACACCCAAGCAACCACTACCCCAAAACAAAACACGTGCAACACATAGCTCACAAAGCCAGTGTGCCAAACAGTCACAGCCCTTAAGGCTAAACAATACACCTGATACACTTGTAATAGGTGACTCTATCGTCAGGCACACTGACGTTCCGCTCACCAGGCTGAACAAGGAGAAGGTCACGGTGAGCTGCCTGTCGGGCGCTAGGATCTGCCACATAACACAAGCACTCAGGTCACTCCATGGCAAGTACAAATATGACTCAGTCATTGTCCATGCTGGTGTGAATGACCTGAGACGTACCTCCCTGGACTACATGAAAAGAGACATAGAGGAGCTCTCTGAGCATGTAGCCCAGGCTGGTATGACCCTGACCTTGAGTAGCATCTTACCCTCACCAAGAATGATGCCACAATATGAAGACAAGATGATCAATTTCAACAATTGGCTTAAGTATTGGTGTCATTCAAAGGGGATAAAATGCCTGTCAGCCTGGGATGACATGCTCGACAAGCCATGATGCTTCACTAGGGACGGCTTGGACCTATCACCCTTGGGCTTTTGGATATTGGCAAAGGGTCTTGCTACCCCCATAGTGCCTTTTTTAGGCAAGGCTCAAAAGACAAACCCACCTCCATAGGTATCACAAGGGATAAGAAACTAAGAGTAGTGCTACTCAACGCCAGAAGTCTAAACCTCAAGATGCACGCACTCGAAACTCTCCTTAGCATGGAGAACATCGATATCTGTGCAGTAACAGAAACATGGTTCAAGGCTCCTGAGAGCACCCCAGCACTACCAGGTTATACCTCATACCATGCTTTTTGGTCCCAAAACTTGGACCAAATCACAAAAGGAGGGGGAGTATCAATATTCGTCAAAGATACCCACACCTCCAGGTTGGTGGCACAGCACGAAGCATCACAGACTATCCATGTGCAACTAGCAGTGGGTAAAATTGCCTTCCAGTTTATAGCCTGCTACAGACCACCCTCCCAAAACCAGGAACTACACTCGGCCTTCCTGAGAACACTGGAAAATATGAAGGTCTCTCCAAATACCATTATATTGGGTGACTTCAACTACCCAAACATAGACTGGGAGCATTACTCTAGCTCCAACACCCTAGCCCAAAGGTTCCTAGAATTTATAAACTCAAATGCTATGGAACAACTTGTTACCACTCCCACAAGAGGGGAAAACATACTGGACCTGATCATCACCAACATGGGGACTCTATGCTCCAGACCAGAAGTGTATGCCTCACTGGTAAGATCAGACCATTAAGTAATCTCACTGGATATTCACATCCCGACCACACCCCCTGCCCAGAAAACTACAGTGAAAAACTTCTCTAAAGGAAATTTCACACTCCTCAAAACCGAGGTGGAATCCTTCAAAGCCCCCGGGCCTCTGGAAAATACGGCCCAGACCGCAGAATCCTTTATAAACGCATTCTATGAACACTTTCAGGAATGCATGTATCATGCAATCCCAAATAAAACCAAGACCCAATCCTCCAAAGGCAGACGTCTTATCTGGTAGACTCCAGCCATAAACAAACTATACAATAGAAGGAGGACGCTACTACATGATAGAGCAAAATCCCAAAAAGGGAAGGCATCTCTGATCAGTATTAGCAAAAAAACTATGGGCACTCATAAAATCGTCTAAGGCCAGCTTCAAGAGAAAAATTGCACAGGACACTAAGGATAATCACAAGGCTTTCTTTAGTTATGTTAGGAACCTGGGTGGGAATTCCCAGATATGCTCAGAATTAGTCCAAAATGAGAAAAAATACACCGAACCCACAGACATTGCCAACATCCTAGCTGACAGGTTCAGCTCAAACTCCCCCCCACCAAAAGGGCAAATTTCTATCCCAGCAGAGTGCTGCCCTCCTGACATCTCAGATGCTCAGGTAAGAGCCGCCCTCTCCAAAGCAAAAAACATAGCATCAATGGGACCAGACGGTGCCCCAGGCTGCGTCCTACATGAACTTCAAGAAGAGCTAAATCCAAACATAGAACTACTGTTCAATCTCAGTCTTACTAAAGAATATATACCCAAAGAGTGGCATACAGCAACGGTGGTCCCTCTCCACAAAGGTGGTGCCTCAACGGATCCTGGAAACTATCGCCCCATAAGCCTGACTAGCTTGGTCTGCAAAGCTATGGAAAGGATCATCGTGGACCTTATAAATAAAGATATTGAGGACCTACAGACACTGGATCCTACCCAGTTCGGCTTTGTTAAGGGCAGATCCTGCCTCTTAAACCTGGTCAATTTCTTTGAAACAGTCACCAAGGCCATTGACGAGGGGAATGTGGTCCACACAGCCTACCTGGACCTCGCAAAAGCCTTCGATACAATACCCCACTCGGGCATTATAGATAAGCTCACCAGCTTAAAAATAAACCCCTATGTCATTAGATGGGTTGCAAACTGGCTCAAGGACAGAACCCATATGGTTAGAATTGCTGGAGCCATGTCAGACTCCAAACCAGTTACAAGTGGCATCCCACAAGGCTCAGTCCTGGGACCTCTCTTGTTCGGTATATATTTCTCAGAGGTACAGGTCAACCCGGAAGGACTGTGGCTGACCAAGTTTGCAGATGACTGCAAACTGGGCACCATAATCGACTCTCCAGCCAACACAAGCATCCTCCAAAAGGGCCTCATAGAAACAGACAACTGGTGCCAGAGCCATGGCCTCAAGCTAAATGCCAAAAAGTGTATAGTCATCCCCTTTGGCAAAAACAAAGTGCCCACAAATTACCACATAGGTGGTAATCCATTAAGTACGGAAGAAGTAATTAGGGACCTGGGGACCCAAGTTGATAGCAATCTCTCATTTGACAACCACATGGCCAAAGTGGTTAGAAAAACATTTTATATAGCCCACCTAATCATGAAGGGATTCACATCTAGATCAGGGGAGGTCATTGTGCCTCTTTACTCATCCCTCATCAGGCCCATAATTGAGTACAATGCCTCTTTTGGGATGTACGTTACCAGACATCTGTAGCAACCAGAAAGACCCCAAAAGTACCTCACCAACAGGATCAAAGGGCTCAAACAGATGTTATATGCTGCCCGGTTAAAGAAACTCCAGCTCTACTCAGTGGCATACTGCCTGCTCAGAGGCAATCTGTACCAGACGTATAAAGCCACGTCCAGCCCGGAATTAATGGACATGCTGCACCTCAGAAATCCAAATCCCATCGAGCTACGTGCTTGAGAGACTTGAACCTCAGCACTGAAATAAATAGGACATGCTGGAGGGACAGATTCATAACCCAGAGGCTCCCTTCACTCTGGAATAAAATCCCAGTCCAGGTTAGGCAGAGTCCCTCATTGACTCTCTTCAAGAGGAATCTTGATGAGTGGATGGGGGATCATAGGTTTACCCCGGGTATCACTTCTGTGTCACTGTTAGACAGAGGCACAGTATACTAACCTCGAAAAAGGGCATAGCAAAATTAATTTAAAATGGGTGGTGAAAGCCAAACACACTCTGGCTAGGCTTATAAATGCCCTAGGGCAGATAGCCTAGTATGAACCTATGAACCTATGAAATATATACATATACACTTTGCATGTAAAAAAATCAATCAATTGTAAAAATCATATTCTATTTTCATAACCTATTAACAAAGATCACTTTTGTCCTTCTAGACTTCTTCAGGTCTGTGTACAAGAACCCTAAAAACTATCTATAAAAATATTATTGTTTAATTAGTTAGTATTGTTATTACACATAATTTTGAATAAAGTGGAGAAAAAGAAAGAGAAAAAGAAAAAAAAATAAGAAAAAATGTATGATGATGGAAACAAAATATAAACTTAAATTACAATTGATTTAAAATTGTATTTAAAACCAACTGGTAGAATAAAATAAAATTAGTCATGTAAACAATGTGGCAATTTTCTAAGTTCCAATACACTTTTAATTGAACAGTAGTAGTTTAATCCAGGCTTCCTAAAAGAGTTCAGCTTTAATTGCCACATGAGTTCATGTTTATCCAGAATATTCGGGATGTCTCCTTCAAGATCACCCATGTTTATGCGATCCAGGATCTGGAACTTAAAACCTGTGTGTCTTTTATGAAGAGAAATATGTTTGGCTAGTGCATTATTTTTACATCCAGAGTGGATTTCTGACAGATGACATGAAATCCTATGTTTCAGTTTATTTACAGTCTTTCCCACATAGAATGCATCACATTCATTGCACTGTGCCCGGTAAATTACTTTTGTAGTGTTACAGTCACCCCCTGCACTGATCTTAATGATTTTCTTTAATAAGGGCAATAAAAAACTATCACCTTGCTGTTTAAATATACAATAAACAATTAGTTTCACATCTTTTAGTGTTTCTCTCATATGGTCTAGGTTTAAATTCAACAAAACTTCTAATGTTCCTGGCCTTCCTATAAACAAAGGATGGGAGTTCACCCAAGATGTTAATCAGAAAAGGGTTTCCTGTAACAATGTCCCAGTTTTCTTCAATAACATTTTTGATACTGTGATAATCCAAAGTGTATGTCAGGATGCAGCTATTTTTGCATTTGTTATTCTCTGTGGAATTTCTTAACATTCTTCTACTGGGGAGGTTGAGTGAAGGTGCTTTAGTCATTTTCAGTTCTATAATGGGTTCCAGGATGTTTTTTAACATCTGACTTTCATAGCCTCTCACTAGAAAATCGTTCTCTAAGTTATTCAGGTTTCTCAAAAATGGTTCCATCTCTGTGGTAATTCTAGCTAATCTACAGCCTTGGGACTTCACTACATTATACTTGGATTTTGTAGTATGTAGACTTTTACTGTGGAGTAATAAGTTAACCCTTGTTGTTTTCTGAATAGATCAGTGGTGATTCTGTTACTGTTGTTGTCCTTGGAAATCTAAGAAAGTGGTTGAAGTATAGCTATGGGAAGAAGTAAACTTCAGCAAGGGGGTTGTTTGATTGAGGTAAGTGATAAAATCTCCAAGCTGCAAGGTGTCACCTTCCCACACAATAAAGATGTCAATAAAATGCAAATAGCATGTGATATGCTGCATATAGTCTGTGTTGTTTAACACAAAGTCCTCCTCCCACTTGCCCAGGGCTATGTTAGCAATGCTGGGAGCCATGGCAGCCCCCATTGCTATACCAGTTTTTTGTTTGTAGTGTGTGCCATTGAAAGTACAAGATTAATGAGCTTGCTTAACTTTTGCAGTTGTGCCTGTGTACCTTGATTCCATAGCTGATGTTATACAATAATTGTGAGGGAGCACTGTGTACAAGGATTCCACATCAATAGTTAATAAAATACTGTCAGCTTCCACTGTAATGTTTTTTATTTTCCTCAAAAAATCAATTGAAGCTCTTATGTATGACTTATTCTTTTCTGCTAAAGGTTTCAGCAAGTAATCAAGGTAATTGGCTGTGGCTTCAGTAAGGTAACCTCCACTTGCTACCACCGGTCTATAAGATGGGTCTTCTCTGTTCTTGTGTGGCTTTTGTATTCCAAAAAAGTACAGTAAATGTGAGCATGGGCTTCATAAATAATTATAAAAATTTTCTGTAATAAGTTTTTCTTCCCATAATGTGGTGAGATTAGTGTTTCATAAATCATTTGCTCTTTTTATGTCATCCATGGTAAATAACTCATAAAATCTTATCTCCAGCATGTTCTCTATCTTTTGGTTGTAGCTAGTAGTATAGGTTTATAGGTAGGTACTAGGCTATCGGCCCAAGGGCCTACGTAAGCCTAGCCAACAAGGTTCCCTGGCTTACGCCACCTAAGAAAGTTATTTTCCTGTGCCACTGTCAAGCAGAGACACAGAAGTGATCCCTAGGGTGTATTTCCTATTTCCCATCCACTCATCAAGATTTTTCTTGAAGAGTGCTAATGAAGAACTTTGCTTGACATAGATAGGTAGCCTGTTCCAGATTATGGGAAGTCTCTGGGACAGGAATCTATCCCTCCAGCATGTCCTGTTTATTGTGGCGACAGGGTTTAGGTCCCTAGAGCATGTAGCTTGGAGGGACTGGGATTTCTTTAGGTGTAGCACGTCCAACAGCTCTGGGTTTGACATAGCTTTATATGCTAGGCAGAGATCATCTCAGAGTAGGCGATATGTTACGGAGTAAAGCTGGAGTTTTTTGAGATGGTCAGTGTAGAGCATCTGTTCGAGGCCAGTAATCCTCTTTGTGAGGTACTTCTGTGGCCTTTCCAGCTGCTGCAGATGTCCTGTGAGGTATATTCCAAAAGGGGCATTGTACTCTATAATGGGTCTAATGACTGTCGAGTAGAGGGGAGCAATGACCTCTTTTTTTCCTGGATGAGAACCCTTTTATGATGAGGTGTGCCACATAGAAGGACTTCCTGACTACTGTGGCGATGTGACTATCAAAGGAGAGACTACTGTTCACCTGGGTCCCAAGGTCTCTTATCACACATTCGGTGTTAAGTAGATTGCTGCCTATGTGGTAGTTCATGGTTACAGAGTTTTTACCAAAGTGGATGACACTGCACTTTTTGGCATTGAGCTTGAGGCCATGGCTCTGACACCAGGCATCTGTCTCAGTGAGGCCCTTCTGTAGGATGCCCTCATAATTTGGGGACTTGACTATGGCTCCTAGTTTGCAGTCATCTGCGAACTTTGTTAGCCAGAGGCCTTCTGTGTTAGCCTGTACTTCAGAGACGTAGATACGAAACAGGAGAGGTCCCAGGACTGAACCCTGTGGTACTCCACTTGTCACTGGTTTGAGGTCAGATTTGGAGTCTGCAACTTTTACAGCATGGGTTCGGTCAGTGAGCAAGTTGGCAACCCATCAGTCACAAGTATACCTCTCCCTTGTCTGCCTTCATTACACGCCAGGATTTATCATTCCCTAGCTTAATCAATGCTTTTCTTTCGCCCTGTGTTAAGTTATAAAGTTTTTTCTTAGGAGGATTTTAAGAAGTTTCCTGATATCCATCTCACATTTCACTTCAAAAGCAGCTAATGTTTGATGGAGTGGTGGACAATAGCTGCTAGGCCTTTTTATAGTTTCATCAATAGGCTTATTTTCAATGTCATTACTTTTGCAATGAAACTGTACCCTTAAGTTGAGCTTCCTCACAAACATTTAAGGTCTATCAGTACATGAGCAACCTCACTCCTGCAGCTTGGTACAAAAGTAAGCCCTTTGGACAACACACTTTTTTCATCTTCAGTCAGTGCTTTAACAGAGTGTTTCCAGATAAGTAGAGCACCTGTTATTGTGACTGGTTCCTCCATCTCAGCATGGGACCTGGGTTGTAGTTGGGGTTCCAGTGGATTGCCCAGATATTGTATTTCCCTCACCCCTGTCCACTGTTTGATTCTCCTGTCTCCCTGGGGGTTCATGGATAGAGTCTGAGACCTCTGGAATTCCTCCTCTGCTTTCTGGAATCTCAGTGGGTTGTAGTAGTATTCCTCATTGTGGCTCTGGTAGGGGGCAACCTGGTAAGAGGGACAAGCTTTGGGGCTCTGGTGGTGGTCATTGTTCTTGTTCTGGTACTGGTGCTGGCTTTGGTATTGGTATGGTGGTTGATGTCTGTACTGTTGTTATTGGTCTTCATGAAGAAACTGGTCTCTGTGAAGGGGCTGCTGCTCCTGGTAGCTGGATTGTCTGTGGTCCTGGTAGTCCTGTAATTCATCCTGTAGAACTCTCTGTCAGTTCTGGTTGCCTCTGTGGCTCGTGTTCCTGTCATGATCCTTCTGTGATGTCAAAGTCTTCTGTGGAGTGTTGATAGCCAGAGGGAATTGGGATGGTGGGGAATGAGATGTTGGGGGGGCAGCCTCCTGGTGGTCCTGTATTGTGCCCCTGTCTGGTTTTGTGTGAGGATCTCCCCTGGCAAAATCCCATTAAGGTCTGCTGGCATGGTTATACTTTCCCTTATATCCCCTGTTATAACTAAAACCTTGTCTGTTGTTGGTTCTCCTGTTGTTATTATTATTGTACTTCCTAGTAAGTCTCCCATGATCGTCTTTGTCCAGTTGATCTTGTTTCATTTTATTAATTTTTCTTTATTTAATGCACTGCTCATATCCTTTCACATTTCTTTAAGCAGTTCAAATTTTGCATCTAGGTCATTGTGGTTCTCATTTTCCAATGTTGTTTTTAAAGATGTGATATCAGCCTTTGTACATTCCAGTACATATGAATATGTGAACCAGCTGATTACTTCTCATACTATATTAGAAAACTAACTACAGATCATTAGTAGTTTTCTTACTGTAGCAAAGTAATGGTTTTAACATAATTTTGTACAGCCCTATACAATAAAACCACTGTTGAAAACTAAATAGCTCTTCCCAAATTTCTCTTCAAAACCTTAACAGGGTGGCCTCTAGTTTGCGAGCTAATCTTAACTCCTAGCTTAGGATCAAAAGGTTATTATCTCTAATACAATTCTATTTTAAAATATAAAAGCTCACTACACATAAGTGCATCAATAAATGAATCAGGATAACAATTATCTGCACACACAGAAACATGTTCTCACTTGTTGGCTTAAGATATAATATAGATCTAATGGTATCACCAGATTGTAAAGTTAAGGCGACAACCAAAAAGCCATCAGTTGTCTGAACTGAAAATGTCTTCTTTCTTTCTTTCACTGAAACGCAAGAAAATCCAGAAAATCTTGTTCCTTTCCTTTACAAATAAAATGTAATTTGTCAGTGGAATGACACCATAAAACAAGTTCATATGAACAAGGTTTAAGTAACAAGCCTGGTAAAGAAACAAGGTGGTTTGAGGTGCAGCAGTAAACCTCAGGGGGGGGGGGGGCAGTGCTAATTCCCTCACTGGACTGAATGATGGATTGTTGCAGACCCTCAGAAATCATATGGTGGCACAAGCATGCAGCAGAAGTCACAGACATGACAATGGGTGGACTTTAAGTAGGGACTGCCATGGCAAAGTGATGACTCACCTCCATGCCGAAATCTCACTTCTGGTTTGGTTGGGGGGGGGTGACATCCTACCTGCTCTTAACCAAATTACAGAACATCTGGAATGTAGGATTCTTGATGTGATCTGGGAGTAAACCAGCCAGCTTCTGCCTCACTATCTTGTAGGGGAATGAGTGGGTTGACAGGGTGTGGGCACTTAAAAATTGCACCATCCAAAAAGTACTTGAATATTGTTTTTGTTTGCTTACCAGGAAAGTTTGACTGCATTATTGTAACCTAAAACTAAAGCAGATGAGTCTACTAACAAAAGTCAAATTAGCAATGGAAATTACAACAAAAGTAATGCAGTTGTGTGAGCCACAGAAGAGAGTGACAATGAGAGAGAGAGGAGAGAAGCCAGAATAGGGACAGATTTTAAATATTTTCCTATTTCACTTAAAAAGTTAACAGGGCAACAGGTACTGCGCTAACATGTTTTTTTTTTCTCAACAGCAAGAAGAACAAACCTATAATGGATGTTTTTATTGACTAACTATTGGGATTTTCAAAGAACAGTACAAAATAAGGCAAAAATCAGAAACATTCTCCAAAATCAGAGATAAGTTATTGCGGAGATGCATTGTTTTGAACTGTTTTCATTTACTTGATTACAATGAAACATGTATGGTGCTGAGCAGTGATGGCAAACCTATATGTGTGCCAAAGGTGACACACCATGACGTTTTGAATGACATGCCAGCATTCGCCAACACCTGCATTACTAAAGAAACTGAACAAATAAAAAGCTTGAAATAGATTCTCATTATCGGTATCAGCATGTCATCTGTCATCACGACAGCAGCACAGTTCAGTTAACTTCCAACCGCTGCACTGTAAGCTCATTTTCAAGGCATAACTGCAGAGGATATCTCTGACTGCAGTCTCCAAAATCAGCGTTTGTGTGAAATCAGCTTTTGCATTTGTTGTTCGTGTGAAAAAGAAGTGCACTGAATTATTTTGTACCAGTTCAACAACACTGCTCCAGAGGTAAGGAAGTAGTTATTAACCTCAAGGAAATCAGGGAACACACTGTCAATATAACCAGGAACCCAAATGCAACACAGTGTGGACACGCTGACACTGGAAAACAGTTGTAAAACATTTCCTAAAATAAAATAGTGTGTGTGTGTTAAATTATGTGAATTTTTACTTTTTATTTTAATAAAAAAATTTACAAGCATTTTCTGGTGTCACCTTGTCCACACTGTGTTGCATTTGGGTTCACTGAGGTTAATCTTGTAAAAGTTGGTAACAAATCGTTGTTAAGAGAGGTTGAATTGAAACCAAAAGAAAATTTACAATTTACATTCTGATGGAGTCCGGTTGCAAATTTATGAGGCACTTTGCATAAAAAAACAAAGCCTTCCATTAATGAGCAAATGGAGTTATTTGGCAATGCACCTGTGGAGGAAAAATGCTATTTTGACATTCGTCCTCCAAAGGTTAATGTTAAGCATAAACAACAGACCTTGGCCTCTTTTCAGAGTAGGCTGAGGAAGAAAAACTCCAGTAGTTATACATACATTCAAGATTCATCACATAAGATTTATACATCTGAGGGTAAAGGACATTCACATAAAATTGCCCCCTTCTGATTATAAAAGCTGCCAGTGAACAAAAAAGACATACTTAGTAAGCATTTCACAAATACTATTGAAAAAGTAAGTAGTTTTGGATGTGTCCACTAACTGAATATCTTTGACCCTGAATATTTTATTTATTTTTGCCTTTGTTTAACATGTTTGTCCAAATTGCTTAAAAAAAACTTTCAGTGGAGGCCCAGGGCAAAAAGTTCTAACATATTACAAGGATTTTTAAACAGACATTCAGTAATATACATAAGTAGACATTAGATAATACATTAACAACTACACATACATTTGCTAATTTGACTATATTCATATGAAAGTAAAGGCAACCACTTATGCAGTAGTAGCTGTTGAGCATATGAAGAGGAATATCAGTGGGTTTGTCAGACAGATCATCATGCAATTAGTGATTAGAAATTCAAAGTGGAGGCAATGGAAGGAACTAGGTATGCAGAAAATGTTAATATTGTAGTTAAGAGGCAAGGTGTAAAGCAGGCAGAGACAATATATATAAGGATATCATAAAGTTTATGTTACAAGTATAGAGGTGGGGTGAGCAGTGTCACAAAATAGTGTATATGACATTGGACAGTGCAGTGGTGCAGCAGTAGCATTATTGCCTCACAGCAAGAGGTTCTCTGGTTCGATTCTCAGCTGGGGTGCCTTCTGTTCGGAGTCTGCATGTCCTCCCTGTATTTGTGTGGGTTTCCTATGGGTGCTCTGGTTTCCTGCCACATTACAAAGACATGCATCCATAGCCGGCCTTAGGCATAGGCCAACTAGGCGACTGCCTAGGGCGCCGCTGTAGCAGGGGCGCTTTTCCAGTATTTATCTGGTGTAGGGAGACCAGGATGGGGGCAACGGGTGGTGTTGTAGGGGGCGCCATGGAGCCCTTTTGCCTAGGGCACCAATTGACCTAAGGCCGCTGATGCATCTGGAGCATTTCTCCCTGAGCCTCCACTGAAAATTGGCTTTGTTCCAAGTAGGACTTTCCACTGAAAATTGGCTTTGTTCCAAGTAGGACTTTCCAGGTAAACAAATGATGAATGAATAACTAAATACAGCAGGGAGACACTAGTAAAACTATTCAGGTATTGGTTAATACTGATTGTGGATTATAGGATTCTGAATAATAAGAAATGGTTTGATGATATGGCAGGCTAAAGATAACAGTGGCAATTATCATGGAAATATACAGGAGCAGATCCATTGATCTGGTATGTGAAGTTTTGGTTGTGTTTTAAATAAGTTTGACTCTGAATGGATTTCAGTGGTAGTGAGATGTAGTTCCATAGTTTACCTACATTATTTGAATATAGAGCGTCACCTGCAGTACTACGGTATTTGCTTACAGTAATTAGTGATTTTGTTTACAGCGTAAAATTCCACTGGAGGCGTAGTGCTGTATTAAGTTAAGGGCTGGGTAATTTTGTGGTTTATAGAGAATTCTGTGTATTGTAATTAGCTGACAAAGAGCTAGGTGATGTGGTAGTTCTAATACATGTTTTGCTGAACCATATAAATCAAAAGAATCAGAGGCCACACAGAAATACAATGGTTCAGGGGATTTATGCTGATTCACCGAGCTGCAGCTCAATGACAAACTTCCATTAAAACTTTTGCATGTGAACCTGTGGTACAAGCTTTAACTTACATTGGGGGAAGTCCTTAGTACTCCTTCTCTAGGTCTGAAAACTCAGGAAATGTACAATATCATGGGTCCTGAAAGGGGGGGGGGGGTCCATCAGCACTTCTTCCTTAGATTTACAGAGGTGAGATGTGATGGATTTTTGGTTCAGTAATGGTTTACATTTTCAGGTTCACAAAGTAAATCCTTCAGTTTGTGCAACAAATGGTTGGTGCACTACGATAATCTAATGAACTTTGGACACTAGCAGCACCACTTTATGAATCATCACACCTAGAAAATTATGCAGTAAATTATTCCCACTGACAATAACAGGGTGATGCAGTCACATTTGTGTAAGTTCTGGTCAAACAGCAGATTGGGACGACTGCAGTTTCATTGCAAAGGGTTTTAACTTGTCCATTCATCAGAAAATCCTCATTTTTTCTCAGTGGTAGTAGATCTGAAGGATTTGTATAGTATAGAATTATTGTTTAATTTCTAGAACTTAACTGGGTCATGCAAAACAGAACACCACATTTGTTTGCATGTCGTGACATTAATACAGTACTTCCAGCTTGATGAGAGGGTTTGATAATCACTTCTCTTCTGTTAGATGTCTTTCAAAGTTGCTTGTTCTCCTTCAGCTGAATTAATGCATGTGTTCTTTTGCCTAAAGACACCAAGCTTGTTTTAAGTCTAGATGGCAGAAATTTGCTTTTCCAACTTCACTGTGAATAAGAGATCTGAGCCTAGTAAGCTGTCCTGCTGCTTGAAAACATGAAGGTCTCCTGTTAGATTCTCAGCAGGTGGGCCTTCTGCATGGAGTCTGCACATCCTTGTTGTGTCTGTGCAGGTACTCTGGATTCATACTAAAGACAGGCAACTAGGCAGTAGTAGGCAGACTAGGCAACTCTAAATCGTCGGTGGGTGGGTGGGTGTGCCTGTGTGTGTGTGTGTGTGTGTGTGTGTGTGTGTGTGTGTGTGTGTGTGTGTGTGTGTGTGTGTGTGTGTGTGTGTGTGTGTGTGTGTGTGTGTGTGTGGAGTATAGAAGAAAGGCTGGCAAGCTACTTCCATAGAAAACTATGTGGATGATGGCAGCTGCTCACAGGATTGCTAAAGGAATCAGAGGCAACTCATAGTTGTGGTAATGGTGACCCTTAGTCCCAAGGTCACTTTGAAATGTAACACTGTTTATGACAAAAACAGGCGCTGTCATCAACTCAAATTTCTGTTCCTGCCCAGTCTCTTAATAGTTACTTTCTTTTAGCAAATGAGTACGCTAATATTTGTCAGTGCTGCTTAATTGGATAATTCTCTAAGGAGAAAAAAGGGTAGAATTTCAAACCATTAGGTATACATTTCAATCCTTTCATTAGAACAGAGTCATATGCTTTCGTAACATTAGTTTTACTGAAGTTAATGAAAGAATATGGAGGATTATGATTGGGTCTCAGATCATAACCGGCTTATGTGTTCCAGACATGGATGTCAAGAATTTCACCTTGAGATTTGTCAGGTCAGCACTATCTACTTTTAGTGCAGACTCTATGTTAACAGCTCATAAGGAGGGTGTTTAACAATTGCTAAGCACCCAAGTGTTGTTAATGTCAGGTCTTTTGCTAGAGTAGCTCTTAACCAGGATATAATTTTTGTTTAGTTTTTTTAATATAATCACTGTCCTCCCTTTTTGTTGATTAGCAGCATCTGAAGTCATTAATTCAGACTGAAAGTGAAAACCACTCTCATATCTCACAAAAAATACAAAAGCAACTATTGCTCAAACACATCTCATCTCAACTCTGCTCTATGCATCACCAATTATCACTAACATAAAGAAATCTGACTTAGCCAAACTACAATCACATTGTAACAAAATTGCCTGATTTGCCAGAGACTCACCTAAGACATACAACTGCACAGCACTCAAGAAACTTAACAGGCTAGAACTTCCCCAACTTCTACTCTACAACCAACTCCACAGCCCGTACAATTCTAAACCACACAGATAAGACCCCTCCCCTCCAAAATCTCCTTCTCCCTTACTCCCCTGACCGAGATCTGCACTCAAAAAATAAAACCCTATTGACTACAGTTAAAGCCAGTAATTCTGTTGGTGACTCCCTCTGTTCTAACTATATAGCCAATATCTGGAATAAACTCCCTTCTGACATAACAGACACCACTAACCCACTCAATTTTAAAAAGATACTCAAAGCACATCTATTTAAATCTTGGCTATGCTTGTGCAATACCCCTGGATAAACAACTTTCCCCCAAAACACGCATAAAATATTTTCCTTCTCTGTTTTTTGGGTTATAAAAAGCTGAATATTAATATGTGTGCATCGCTCACCAATGATCGAACCTCTACTATGTGTAATCTGAATGTAACTTAGTGTACTGTATCTGTATACTCTTGTGATCTACACTTACACTACTCAATAATCGTGAACATCGACATTCCTACTATTATTATTTATGGAAAAGTTTACTTTTTAGTACTGCTTTGTATAGAGTGTATTTTGCTCCTATGTTTTTTTTTTTTTTTTTTTTTTAATGCAAATGTTTTGACTTCTTTATGTAAATGTTCTGACTTTTCAGTAACTTGGAGCTTTTCTCCCTGGGCCTCCACTGAAAAAAGACTTGTGCCCAGTTGTACTTTCCTGGTTAAAAAATGTAAGATAAAAATAAAATAAATAAAAAAAAAAAAAAAATTATACTAATTTAGTCTGCTAGTTAAAAATATCCACAGTACCTTGTGTACATTGTACGGCTGCCTGCCAGCCTTGAAAATGTTTTGCTCCCCTTTAGTCCGTAGGTCTCATTCAGATGGAGCTCCTAGAGTACATCTACTCATTGAATTTGTTTCAATCATAGATTCCCTCCAAGTCACAAACATCTTACAAGAGGGTCTAACACAGACAAATGACTAGTGCCAAAGTCATGGATTAAAACTCAATGCCAAGAAATGGATTATAGTGCCTTTTGGGAAAAATCAATAAGACACCCCTAAGACTTGACCTGTTAGTCAGGGATCTGGGAACATAGGTAGATAGTAATCTGGCCTTTGACCAACATGTGGCCAAGGTAGTCAGAAAATCATTCTATGTTGCTCAACTTGTAAGTAAGGGCATGGCATCCAGGTTCAAGGAAGTCAGTAGTGCAACTTTATTCTGCCTTATCAAGTTTATCATTGAGTATAATGCCCCCCCCCCCCACCACCCCAGCATGTACCTGACCAGACATATGCAACAGATGGAATGACCACAAAGATTCCTTACCAGGAGAATCCAAGGTATAAACACACTGTCCTATATGGACTGGCTTAAAGCCCTATCTCTATACTCAGTCTCCTACAGGTTACTGTCAGGTGATCTATGCCTAGCATAAAAAGCATCCTCAGATCCAGCTCTGATGGACCTTTTGCACATATGCAAAATGAACAGCATCAGAACCACTAGATCCAAGGACTAAAATTTTGCTTGTGATGTAAATAAACCATGCTAGTGACACAGACCTGTCTCTCAGAGAAAAACCCTGCTTTGGAACAGACTCCCCCATCCATATAAAGCAGAGTCCATCTCTAACCCTATTTAATGGTAACCTTGACTGATGGCTAGGAAATTGGAAATTCACCCCTGGTCTGTCCCCCATGTCTCAGACAGATGCAGACAGTAATGCCCAAACTAACATAACCCCCACATAACTTTCAGAAACTTCCTAACTAGCACACCCACACTCCTAATAAATGCCCATGATACACAGGGACACAGATAGGCTGGATTGTACAGCTAGGCTAATAAAGGCCCTGGTGATCATTAGCCTACTATATACCTAAGAGCAGTTCAAACTAGGGTAGAAGAAGACGTATCACAAGTAGTATTTTTATTTGCTTCTGTTAGTGTGAATGCTATAGTAAGGCTAAAGAAATTCTCAGTATTCCCCAGCCTTGGTGAATCTCATTTTCAGAAGAATAAGCTTTTCATGTACTTCCAAACTCTTGACTAGCATGTTCTATCTTCACAAGTATTGCCACGAAAACACCAGCTGCTTTTAAAAGTTAGAAATCCTCCACTGCAGTTTGGAGCATTTCTTATCTGCCAATGTCTTTTCCAGTTTTTCATATTCAACATTTAGATAAAGTACTTTGTCACAACACTCAAAGCCAGATTTTAGTTAGAGCATTGCAGTAAACCATTATTTGCACATGCAATTCTTGCATACTGTCTAGCACCTCTCTTATCTAGGATACAGATTCACTTTGTAGTACAATAAATGCAGCTGCCACCCATCATTTCTGCTAATCATTTGTCTCCTACTGGTTACTTCTTTTTTTTCCAAGTTTACATTTTCAAGTCAGCTATACTGTATATAAGACAATACTAAACTAAATCCAGTGACAAATGATGCTTTGCATAAGTTCAGTAATGTTCACTTTTCTGCATCTACCTTTTATGCAATGAGTGGAACTATACATTCAATACCATCCACATTTTACTTTAGGACTTGAATTTACCCGATCTCTGGATAACTTAGCACGGGGCTCTCTTTACATGTTTAATTTAGTTTTCAATATTTGTGACCAATATTTTTAGTTTACTGTGGCATTGCACAAGTTTTTATGTCTATCGGAAAATGGAGTACGTGACACTGAGTATTAGTTTTGTTTCAGAATGATGAGATCTATTTTAGTATTTTCATCACTGATGTTTACAACTAACACTGAGGCTGCTTTTACCTAAGAGTGGTGAAAAAGAATAAGTCCGTTAGGTATGCGAGACTAATTATAACAATTTTTGCATCTCACTGTATCTTAGCTTGATGCTCACTATGATTTCTAGTTTTAGACATCAGGCAGTTGTAAATGTGTACTTGTACCGCTGATGAAAAGAGCAAGTTGTCTTAATTACTGTATCTGTCTCACTTCTCTTCTTTTAGCACATCTACTCGCCTTTTACCTTATGCACACCTACCATTACCTCTGACTCAGTTAATGTTATAGATTTTTTTTTATATAAAAGTATCTTTACTCGGGAAGGACTGGTTTTCACTGGCATGGACAGTGAACGACCTGTTTGGTGGGTGTGATTACAGCTGTGTATCCTAGCTTGCCAGACTGATATGCAAGTAACCACAGGCAAACACATTAACAATAAAAGGAATTCATAAACATCATGCACAAGAACAAATATGATCTGTGCATGCTGTAGATTGTCTTTGTTTTGAGAACTGCACAATTTATAAAAGGAAACCATGTTACTGTTCTGGTGAGTACACAGTGACCCTACATGTGAATCCTGATCAAAGGGTGTCTGAAAAAGAGGTTGGGAGTTGCTATAATGGTTAAGGCATTTACCTCACAGACACAAAGTAAAGGGTTTGATTCTCACCTTTGATGGGGAAATTGGCTAAGCTTAAAATGGCCCACATGAGCAGCTAGCCCATATTACCTATGAACCTGTGGAACATTTGGTCCAGATTCCAAAAGATTTCCTCTCAGTGTAAATGACCACTTACACTGAGAGTGTGTTTTGAAATTTGGTCCATGGTATAAGCCTGTGCATAGATAGGCCTTACACCAAAGTAAGCTACTTACACTTTTGGAGTCATGGCAGACTTACACACAGAGCAACACTTTTGGAATCTGGCCATTTGAGACAACATATACAGATGTGTGCAGGCAGTCAAAACTGTGCAACAGAACTTTGAGTAACAGCACAGGTAGAACAGGACACACAGACTATGCACAGGTAGAACAGGAAACACAAACTATGCACAGCAGTGACAGTGGTGGAAAAGAAGGCATCATAAAGACAGCATTAAAATGTGAATGTCATCTGCCATTGTCCCTACTTTTAGTGATTGTTCTTTTTAATAGTTAATCAACTTTGATCACAGTTCTGATTTAATGGTATGTAAGGGGAAGGTATGTAAATTGTTTTACGTCTGTACTGCTGGCAACTAGGTATTGCTACTCAATGCTAGAAGTCTAAACCTCAAAATGCACTCTCTCGAGGCACTCCTTAAAATGGAGAACATCGACATCTGTGCAGTGACAGAGACCTGGTTCAAGGCTCCAGAGAGTACCCCTGCATTACCAGGCTATAATTCATACCACACCTTTCGGCCACCTAACCTGGACCAAAACACTAAAGGTGGAGGCGTGTCCATATTCATTAAGGATATCTACACCTCCAGGCTAGTTGCTCAGCATAATGCATCCGAGATTATTCAAGTGCAACTAACTCTGGGCTAGACCGCAATCCAAATTGTAGCTTGCTTCAGATCCCCCACCATGCCCCAGGATTCCCACTCCTCATTTCTTAATACACTGGAAAATATTAGGGTACAACCAAACACCCTAATAATGAGCGATTTCAACTACCCTACCATTAACTGGGAAAACTACTCATGTACCACCTCTTGTGCTCAACGTTTTCTGGAATTCATAAATTCCAATGCCATGGATCAACTTATCCACACCCCCACCAGGGGCAGCAATATCTTAGACCTGGTTATAACCAACATGGGCAGCTGGTGCTCCACACCAGAGGTCAATTCCTCGTTGGTCAGATCCGACCACAAGCTAATCACCCTAGACATCCACATCCCTCCCCCACCCCCCATTAGGGAAACCACAGTAAAAAATTTCTCCAAAGCCAACTTCACGCTTCTTAAGACAGAAGTGGCAAACTTCATGACACCCATGCTGACGGACAATAGAAGTATGACTGCTGAATCCTACACAAAAGCACTTACACGAGTGCATGGATCGTGCAATCCCTAACCGAACCAAGATGCTATCCTCCAAAAAAAGGAAGCCAATCTGGTGGTCCCCTGCCATAAACAAACTCTACAACAGAAGAAAGAAACTGTTGCAAAAAAAGAGTAAAATCCCATGATTGGAGTAACTCCCTGGTCAGCCTCAGTAAGAAGCTGAGATCCCTGATAAAATCCTCCAAAGCTAGTTATGAAAACAAAATCACCACTGACTCTAAAGACAACCACAAAGCATTCTATAGCTATGTCAAGAATCTCAATGGCAACACTCAGCTCTGCTCTGAGTTACAGCACAATGGCACTAAATATACAGAACCAACTGATATTGCCAACATCCTGGCAGATAGGTTCAGTGCTAACTTTACCCCCCTTCATCCCCTAAAGGGCCCATCTCTATACCGGAAGAATGCAAAGTTCCTGTAATCACGGCTGCACAGGTAAAAAACACACTATCCAAAGCCAAGAACACAGCATCCATGGGACCTGACATCCCAGGCTGTGTTCTACATGAACTACAGAATGAACTGGCTCCCTACCCAAGTACCATGTTCAATCATAGCCTCACCTCAGGCTATGTGCCCACTGAATGGCACACAGCAACAGTTATCCCACTCCACAAAGGGGGAGCCACCACAGACCCCGGAAACTACCGCCCCATTAGCCTAACGAGCCTGGTCTGCAAGGCTATGGAATGTATCATCATGGAACATATAAACAATGACATTGGTAATCTCCAAACTCAAGACCCCACCCAGTTTGGGCACCCAGTTTGGGTTTGTAAAAAGCAGATCATGTTTCCTAAACCTGACAGACTTCTTTGAAGCAGTCACCAAAGCCGTAGATGAGGGTAAGGTGGTTCACACAGCCTATCTAGATCTTGCCAAGGCTTTCGACACCACCCCCCACTCTGGAATTATAGATAAACTCACTAAACTAGGTATAAATCCCTATGTCACAAGATGGGTTGCCAACTGGCTCACTGACAGAACCCACACTGTGAAAGTAGCAGACTCCAAATCCAACTTCAGACCAGTGACAAGTGGAGAACCACAGGGTTCAGTCCTGGGTCCTCTCCTGTTTGGTATCTACTTCTCTGAAGTACAGGCCAACACAGAAGGTCTTTGGCTAAAGAAGTTCGCAGACGACTGCAAACTAGGAGCCATAATCAAAACTCCAAAAGATGTGGACATCCTACAAAAGGGCCTCACTGAGACAGATGCCTGGTGTCAAAGCCATGGCCTCAAGCTCAATGCCAAAAAGTGCATTGTCATCCCTTTTGGTAAAAACTCAGTACCCATGAACTACCACATAGGTGGTAGTCTACTTAACACCGAAAGTGTGATAAGAGACCTTGGAACACAGGTGGACAGTAGTCTCTCCTTTGATAATCACATTGCCACAGTAGTCAGGAAATCCTTCTACTTGGCACACCTCATCACAAAAGGTTTCTCATCCAGGAAAAAAGAGGTCATTGTTCCCCTCTACTTGTCACTCATTAGACCCATTATAGAGTACAATGCCCCTTTTGGTATGTACCTCACAAGACATCTACAACAACTGGAAAGGCCACAGAAATACCTCACAAAGAGGATTACCAGCCTCAAAGAGATGCCCTATGCAGACCGTCTCAAAAAACTGCAGCTTTACTCCGTTGCATATCGCCTACTCAGAGGTGATTTTTGCCTAACACACAAAGCTATGTCAAACCCAGAGCTTTTAGACATGCTCCACTTAAATAAATCCCAATCCTTACAAGCTACACACTCTAGGGACCTAAACCTCATCACTACAATAAAGAGAACATGCTGGAGGGATAGATTCCTGTCCCAGAGACTTCCCATACTCTGGAACAGACTACTATGTCACCATCCATGGTGGTGCAGCGGTAGCATTGTTGCCTCACAGCAAGAGGTTCTCCTGTTTGATTCTCGGCTGGAGTGCCTTCTGTGTGGAGTCTGCATGTCCTCCCCGTGGTTTGGTGGGTGTTCAAAAGACATGTGGAAATGGGCGTGCCTTCGCTGAAGGTTGAACGCCGAGCTGGCACCTCTGCATTCGTGAAAATCTACTGCCAATCATTAGCGGACCGGAGTTCCGCTGTGGCGACCCCTAACCGGGAAAAGGCGAACGACAACAACAACTGAGTGACTTCAATCCTCTTTGATTTGACAAGAAAACCACAAACCTTATGAGGAACAGACCAAAAACATGAGGCGAGAATCTGAACATTCTGTGAAAATATGGACAGTTGAGAGATCTGCTTATACTGCAGTCCCAACCAGGAGTAATTCTTAAACTTACTTTCTTATTTGTTCATTCATTTAGCCAGGTAGATGGGATGATTCTAGGATGCTTTTCAGTCAAGACCTAGGCATAAAGGCAATAACAGACATACTAAAAAATTACAGAAGTCTCCATACAGAGTAGAACATACATGGAACATTCTACAAATCCATTAACTGAATTTCATAAACACAAACTGTTGCACAGACTATTTACATTATGTGCCTCACTGTCCTGAACTACAGTGCATAATTCATTTGCATACTGACTTAATGAAAAGATCTACTGTGGTGAGATCTCTGATACAGGAAGATCATGTTATGTCATATATAAGGATGTGTAGCAGTTTGGTGGGGTACAGGTTTTCAGGGACCCACATGTATATAACAAAAGGGTTCAGTGCAACACATTTAACACAAACCATTTCCATGTTTCTACATCTGTCATCTTGTATTCCTCAGGCAAGTTGTGCTGGACGAAATACAGGGCCATTTGGGACTTTGTGATTTCTTCTGGTTAGTCTGTAGTTGGACTACCCCATACGTCAGGATCACCTGCTGGCTGTACTCCACAGTTTACACATTTGTAAATAATGTAACATCATGCTTAATCTCACTGCATACAAACTCTGTACCTAACCTTTTCCAGTCTCACTGTGGAGTATGAAGATTTTGTGCAATTATTCAGAGGCTTTGTGAATTGCACTGGGCTACAGTATATGGCTTTTACCATGTATCATCCCTACACATTTGTGTATACTTCCTTATTTAACTGTTCTTTCCTGAGGCAGCCTCTGTCCTATTTGAGGCTTGAGCTGTTATTCTTAACATGAATAACTTGATGCCAGGTATAAGTCTAGGCTACCTGAACTTCTACCGCCTGGATCCACTTAATGATTTCTAACAGACATTCGCATTTTGAAATCAGGTTTCTTGATTACATTTTTTATTTTATGTTTTACTATGATTTTGTAGGATTGTGTTCTTGCACACCTATTCAGCTGTAGGAGTAGACAGGCTAATAATGTAGAATTTTTTGGCTACTAGTCTGAGTTAACAGTCATCTCTTCAGGCAGTAGTTATTCTTGGCCCCAAGCTTTGACTGACTGACCAATCTATTTTTATAATAGATTCTGCAGAAAATTAATTATATACTGAACACTTATGCTACAGCACATGCTGGCACTGTTTATTCAGGGATGTTACTGCTTGTTTTTTTTCAGACCAGCATGATGTTTTGTGGCAGCTTAACTTAAGCAATATATCATTACTATCAGATATAGTATTGTCAGTTGTTTGATTCCCAGATGACTGACACCTGGTGAACATATGACTTCTAGCAGCAGGTAGTAGAAATATTTGTTTTTAGTACACAACAATCATGCTACCAGGGAATAACCTATTCAGACAGACTACTATGGCAGTAACCTGAATATTTTCAAAATTTATTTCACAACTTAAAACCTACTTTTTCTGCTCATTTCATGGACAACGGTACAAGCAAGGTTACTAATGGCAACTGCTGTTCTGAGAGGCTAAAGTTCTTTCAGTAGGTACTGATGCAGTTTGCACTAGTCCTTTCAGGTGTAGTTAAGGAAGCTTTGAAAATGGGAGTGCCACACATACAATGCCACACTGGAAAATAAATGTCTCCAACAGGGTATTAATGTACAAATAGAGCCCAGTATCAAGTTCACAGCTTCAAGGCAGCATATTAAATCACTGTGAAGTACAGACCTAAGGGAAACAAAAAGCTGCCACCATGCTGTCTTTGCACACTAAGCGCAGAGGTTTAGTGAGTGTAAAATAAATTGATAAAAATAAAATGAAAGCAAAATAAAATCAGTGGAACATCCAAAAAGGCAGGAAGGTGAACAGAAGCATTTATTAAGCACTTTCGTCAGTTTAAACAAAGAACTTCATCCGAATAATAAATCTGAATTCTAAAATACATTAAGTATTCTCATCAAGAATTATATAATTGCAATCAAAAAACTAGAGATGAAAAATTGAATGATATTAACATTATTTGTTTAAATACAAGACTAACAAAACATTAAATGCATAATTGATACATACATATAAATTTACATATAAAAAATGTTTCCATTGCATTATCTAACAGATAACCATTTTAACTATATTTTATTCTTTGTCACTTTAAATTTTTGACTAAGTTTTTGATTGCAATTATATTAAGTGATTCTTAATGAAAAAATTGAGAATTCCAAAATACATTAAGTAATCATTCTAATGAAGTCCTTGTTTTTAAACAGACAAAAGCTCTCAATAAATGTTTGCCTTCACCTTTGCGCCTTTTTGGATGCTCCAGTGATTTTATTTAGTTTTACATCCATGAGTGATACTAGGCTCTGTTTTGGTATAAAACTAAAGCAGATGAGTCTACTAACAAAAGTCAAATTAGCAATGGAAATTACAACAAAAGAAATGCAGTTGTGTGTGTGTGTGTGAGCCACAGAAGAGAGTGACAATGAGAGAGAAGAGAGAAGCCAGAATAGGGACAAATTTTAAATATTTTCCTATTTCACTTAAAAAGTTACTAGAGCAACAGGTACTGCACCAACATTTTTTTTCTCAACAGCAAGAAGCACAAACCTATAATGGATGTTTTTATTGACTAACTGTTGGGATTTTCAAAGAACAGTACAAAATAAGGCAAAAATCAGAAACGTTCTCCAAAATCAGAGATAACAGTTATTGGGGAGATGCATTGTTTTGAACTGTTTTCATTTACTTGATTACAATGAAACATGCATGGTGCTGAGCAGTGATGGCAAACTTATATGTGCGTCAAAGGTGACACACCTGACGTTTTGGATGACACGCCAGCATTCGCCAACACCCAAGTTACTAAAGAAACTGAACGAATAAAAAGCTTGAAATGGATTCTCATTATCGGTATCAGCATGTCATCTGTCATCACGACAGCAGCACAGTTCAGTTAACTTCCAACCGCTGCACTGTAAGCTCATTTTCAAGGCATAACTGCAGAGGATATCTAAGACTACAGTGTTCAAAATCAGCGTTTGTGTGAAATCAGTTTTTTCGTTTGTTCGTGTGAACAAGAAGTGCACTGAATTATTTTGTACCAGTTCAACAACACTGCTGCAGAGGTAAGGAAGTAGTTATTAACATCAAGGAAATCTGGGAACACACTGTCAATATAACCAGGAACCCAAATGCAATACAGTGCAGATACGCTGACACTGGGAAATGGTTTTAAAAACATTTACTAAAATAAAATATTGTGTGTGTGTGTTAAATTATGTGAATTTTTACTTTTTATTTTAATTAAAAAAATTTACACCCATTTTCCGGTATCACCATATCTGCACTGTGCTGCATTTGGGTTCAATGAGGTTAATCTTGTAAAAGTTGGCAACAAATCATTGTTAAGAGAGGTTGAATTGAAACCAAAAGAAAATTTACAATTTACATTCTGATTGGGTCCGGTTGCAAATTTATGAGGCACTTTGCATAAAAAAGCAAAGCCTTCCATTAATGAGCAAATGCAGTTATTTGGCAATACACCTGTGGAGGAAAAATGCTACTTTAACATTCGTCTTCCAAAGGTTCAAGTTAAAGCAAAAACAACAGACCTTGGCCCATATAATTTATAGCCAGGAACTTAATGAAATTAAAATAATACTGTACCATTTATTGAATGTAAATGTGATACTGTAAGCATAAGAATCACAATGTTTGTAATTCCTCTGAAGATGTCATGAATGAAAAAACAGTCAGGAGAAATGGATTTTGAAATTGTGAGAACTCTTAGAAAATTATAGAAGTTGTACGTTTTTATTTCTTTAATGTCCCAGCCTTGTTATGGAGGAACTTCAAATTAAAAAAAAAATCCTAACTGACTAATAAAAAAAGTGGTCAAAGCTTTCAAGATGCATGTACTGAGATGTACGGCATTACTGACAGAAATGGTAAAATCACTGTTCCTATGTAGAGAGTCAAAGTGGCTGCAAGTGCTGAGCACGTATGCGTATGTGTGTGTGGAAGTGTATGCACTGAGTTTCTGTATGTGTGTGCAAGTGTTAGTGTATGCATACATAAAACACACTCAGTGTGGTGTGTATGTGCATGCGCATATAGACATTAAATGCTTACATAATGTATACATGTGTCTTTTGGGTGTGAAATACATCTTCCAGCAGGAATTACATATCCTACAGAATCTATTAAATATTAAGCAGAGGAACTGTTTTACATAAAAATATAAAATAAATACACTACTAATAAAACAATCACAAAAGACTATAACACTGGGCCTCATGGCATCCCTGGGCTGTACATTATTTCCCCAAAAATGCTCACACTACTGGTTTTGAGCTAAACCACTTCTAAAACTGCCTGTTGACACCTCTGCACAGCACCTTGGTAACTCAATGAACTCTTAAATAATGCATTATAAAGGCAATACATGGCTGTCACATTCAGATAATTTTGTCCTGTCAGTTCTGACTGATATGTGGGGATTTTACAAGCCAATGGAATTAACAGGGCAAAGCTGCCTGAACACAATATCTACACTTTGTCACTGCAAAGTGTTAGGAAGAGATCACAAGGTCAGCATGGTAATTTTGAGAGCAGTTAATTTCATATCTATTTCATATGCACAGCCTTATCCACGATGCTCGGGTTTTTACCACAGACATCTCAGGTACAGTTAGAGGCCTTTCATAGGAGAAGCTAGCTCAAAAAGGGTAAAACAGGAACAGCCACCTGCCAATTTGCTCCTCCAAGACGACACAGTTGGCAGACTCCTGCAACAAGAGTTCTGCCTTGGGTAAGACCCAGGAATGCAGAATGAATTTGGTAATCATGAGCCACAAGTCTGCCAAGGTGTGGCATCCACAGGTGTCTGGAAGTATACTCTCACATTTGGACCAGCTCTGCAAATGTTTCACTGCACCTTTTGACCACCAAAGTGGATCAGGTGCACAAAAAAAATAAATAAAGAAATCCCAACCCCTCCCCATGTTTCTGGCTTTCAGTCTCCTATCCTGGTGCTTTAAGTCTGGTGGTTAGGAGGAATGAAGTGGCTAATAGTGTATGGGAACTTGCTCACTGTGCATGTGCAATGGAAGAAATAAAAAAAAAATATTTTAAAAGTGCTTCAAAAACTGGTGAGATCCCATAATGGATAAGGCTCTTTTTGTTATGTGTTTCCCCCATAACATAAAGGACATCAGGGTCACAGTATTCCTTTAATTGTGCAATTGCTGCTGTATAGTTTGTTACTAGTCAGTTTTCAACTTCACATTTCCTAACCTACTAGAGTATAGAGAAAACTGAGAATAACTAAAGTGGTGTATGGCACATAGCCTGACATCCATAAATCTGCATTCAGTTTTGAAACCTATTCTGCCTCTGTAATCACTATGCCACCATGCTGTCTAGTTTGAACATCTATACTGACCTCTATTTTATGTTATTCAGTTAATACTCACAATCGGCACTTTGGAAAATGCTGCTGTCTGTACAGTCACCGAGCCATGGTTCAAAGGCATGGAGAGCACCCCGGCCATGCACGGCTGCAATGCCTTCCACATGTTCAGACCACAAACTCAGCATGAAAGAACCAAAACAGATGTATCCATCTTCATTAAGGGTAAGTACACCTAGAGACTGGTCAAACAGTATGATTCTTTTGAGCTACTCCATGTCTAATTAACTATAGGCAAAGCCCCCTACCACATCATAGCTTGTTACAGGTCCCCCACCATGAAACATGAAAAGCATAATGCATACCTAGACTTACTGGAGTCACTTGCCAAACAGCCCAACATCTTACTCATGGGAGATTTTAATTATCCTATCATCGACGGAAACATACACAATCACAAACATGGTGGCTCAGAGGTTCTTGGACTTTGTCAATGAAAATGCTCTGGACCAGCTAGTCAGCACATCCACAAGAGGCTCAAATGTCTCAGGCATAGTACTCACTAACATGGGAGAGCACTGCACCCTCCCTGTGTGGTCTTCCCTGGTAAGATCAGGCCGTGAATTAGTGTTATTTGATATAATTATAAGAACAGATACCCTATCAAGCTCAAAAATGCTTAAGAATTTTTCAAAGACAAACTACCTCCTACCAAGTGATGGTATAAGACATTTCAAAGACCTCTTGAACGGAGGTAACACGGACTCCTCTGCCCTGTAAAACCATTTAAGCAACAGTACAGAATTGGCTGTACCTAACAGGATTAAAACCAAGTCTTGCTGAAAAAGTAAGCCACCCTGGTGGACCCTCAGTATAAACAGGGCTATACAGCAAATTCTGTCCAAGAACAAGAGGTAGCTGCTGCCTCAGCAGAGGAAGAAATCCCTTTCTAGCTTAAACAAACAAATTAGAGATTTTGTCAAGTCCTCCAAATGAAGCAAAAATAGCGTTTCTAGCCAAGGATAATCACAAGGCATTCTTTAATTACACCCAAAATCTACAAGGGAATACCCAGCTATATGATGAACTGGTTGTGGTTGGCATCACCTATAATCAAACCGGAGGTAATAGCCAACCTGCTAGCTGACACATTTGGAGAAAACATACACTGATTGCAGATCTACAGATGTGGTCTATTATTGTTTTTGTGTACAATGTCCTGCTTTTTATGTAGGAAAAACAAATAGAATGCTTAAAGATCATATTCTAGACCACCTAAGAGATATTAGTAATAATAAACCATCAAATGCTCTAGCCAATCATGTTATGTCCAATGGCCGTTCTCATTCCTTTAAGTTCTTTGTTCTACAACATATTCATAGAAACCCCAGCGGTGGTGACATTGAGAATATCACAGAGGGACATTAACAGAAGTGGATTTTGAAACTTAATGCTGAAAAGTATCCTGGTTTGAATACTACTACTTCCTTGGTCCCTTTTTTAAAGGCTAGACATCTCAAGCATTAAGATTAGCTAAGTTCTTTCAAAATTAGTCTAATGTATTTAACTATTAGTTTCCAAGTATTCTATTTAACTTTTTCCTGCCTAGTATTTTTCCATGTTTTATAATGATTTTATAAGTTTTTTAAGTACTTTCTCATGTATAGTATTTGATTCCTTCTTGTACAATGTTTTTAAGCAATGCTTTTTTTTTAGTTTGAGCATGAGGCTTAATTGTTTTTCACTGCTACTTAATCATTGTGTGATTTTTATTGATTAATTGGCATTTTAGAATCTCTATTTAAACCTGTGCATTTTTTACTGTGGTGCCTGATGAAGCAACTTTGGTTGTGAAAGCGCTTACCACTTTGTACTTTGCTGTGATTAAACGTTTGCTGTGTGTTATCTTGGTGTATTTTTTACTTTTTACCTTTCATTTGGATTTATTTCTGCACCAAGGTTTTACCCAACACGGTTTCTTTGGTTTTCTGTTTTTGGTTTTGTTTGAAGGGAGACACAGCTCCATGGAAGATACTACAACTGAGCAGTCTGTGAGTGGACAACATCACCGTTTCCCTAAGGATTCTAGACATCCCTGTGAATCCGTTGTTGAATACTGTTATACAAGCTGGTATGGATGAAACTTTTTCTAATCAACAACGTTTACCAGAATTTTTTCAGCAATATAAGAATCTAGAAAATATGATGTATAAATACAAGAGACTGCAATGGCAGAGGTTACACCTTCAAGCTTCGTTGGAAGCCAAAATTATTCCACGAGGCTTAAGAATTCTGAATATGCCCACCTATGGTGATACATATCCAGTCCTGCTATGTAAATGGCAAGAATTAAATTTACAATTTAGTTCTCAACATATGGAACTTTTAATAGACTTTTTTTCACCTATTGAAGCTGACTTAAAAGCACAGATTATTGATCTTGAAACAAAAATCACTGACAATTTTTCTTGTGATATTACATTCAACAAAATGAGTCAATTACAGGATAATATAGTTGCTTATGAGAAGAAACTACAGTCTATTAAGTTATCTAAACTTAATAGAGATAAAACCGACTTTGCACGAAACAATGTCTTTTCTTGGCCGAAAGAAGTTAAAACTACATCTATTCAAAGTAATGGTCCCTTTAATGCAAATACTTCATCGCAGGGAAACACGACTGGCTCCTCTGGTCCTGTTTCTGGTTCTATGAATGATCGGGGAGTTATGGCGCCCATATCTACAAATGCTACAGAAGTGGAACCAGGTTTGCAAATTCCTGTTATTGCTACTTCGGCAGTTCCTACTACTACAGACGATCGGGGAGTTGTGGCGCCCGTATCTATGAACGCTATGCAAGCAGAACCAGGTATGCAACCTTCTTTTACTGCTTTTAGCAGTTTGGAGACTTCCTTTACCACTGACAAGTTTATTAATGATGTGTGTCCCACTTACGCATCAGCAGTAATGCCTTCAACTTCAAATGTATCTATAGTTAATAATACTCAAGGGCAAGAACTAAACAAGGAAACAAGTGTTTTTTTAGACAAGACAAAGAAGGGGGACTACTCTTTGAGAACAGCCCTGCCATACAGAGCTCGGTCGAAGAGCTTTACACACAATGGCAAGACATTCAAGAGCCAGCACATGGATGTGATAGCTCATCAATCCAAAAAGAGACGCATGTAGTCTCAGACTTAGTTATAAATATTTCTTCTTTTGTGTTAAATAGTGAACAGCTTAGTGTTCTTAATAAAGGTTTATCCTTTATTCCTGCAAGGAGGGCCGACCCAGCAGAAATGTTGAAGGACTTAAGACTGCTTGGCAGAAGTCTTTCCCTGAAGTGTTTGTTTCCTACAGATACTACTGCAGGTAATAAAGGACATAATATATACAGAAAACCTAGTACCTTTTTTCCAGCTTTACCAACAGGTATTCAACGATTCATAGATGTATGTGAAATTGTTTTTAGAGAATTAAACAACTTAACTTATACTAGTATGTCATTTTATAACTTGACAGTAGATGAACACAGAGCCCTGCAAGAATTACAAAATATACATTCAATAGTTATTAAGCAGGCAGATAAAGGAGGCGGTATAGTGTTAATGGACAAGGATTTATATGTCACACAAATGGAGAAACTTTTACTTGATATGCATACATATCAATGCATTTCCAAGCCTACTGTTAACGCTATTATAGATAAAGTTTCTTTTTCAATTTTTGATTTACTAATCACGAATTTAATAGATGATTCACTTTTTAAGTATTTTAATGTGTATAAACCACTTGTTCCCAGGGTATATGGCCTACCAAAAATACACAAAAATTTGTTATCTCCACCCATGCGTCCTATTGTTTCAGGCACTGGGTGGTGCACTGAACCTCTCTCTATTTATGTAGAGGGATGTTTACATGGTTTGTTGGCAAACTGCCATACAATATTGAAGGATACAAAGGCTTTATGATAGAATGGAAAGTGTTGATGTTAATGAGAATTTTGTCCTTGTTACATTAGACATTGAATCCTTATTCACTAGTATACCTAACACCTGGGGTGTTGACAGTGTTAGGGATTTCCTTTATGTGAATAAGTGTTTCACCAACACTACGGTACAGATGATTTGTAGTCTCTTAGAGATTATCCTAGAGAACAACATTGTTATGTTCCAGGAGCAATTCTTTTTGCAGAAAGTTGGCGTGGCCATGGGCACTGCATGTGCAAATAGCTACGCCAACTTGGCTTTGGTCAGCTGGGAAGAGCAAAATGTGTTGTCAAACAATAATCCATTCTTTGGACAAATACTTTGGTACGTCCGCTTTGTGGATTATGTGTTTATGCTGTGGAGAGGCTCTGGTATTGATTTGGCACAGTTTGTGGAATATCTGCATTCAACTACTGATTTTTTAAGGTTCACTTACCATAGTTCCAACACTGACATCAGTTTCCTTGATGTGCAGATTAGTAAATCTGTTTTAAATAGTCTTTGCAGTAATATTTATTTTAAACCCACTAGAAAAAATACTCTTTTGTACAAATCTAGTATGCACCCTAGACACGTTCCTAGGAACGTGCTCAAGGGTCAGGTTTTTAGAACACTGCGACTGCATAGCAGAGATGAAGATGCAGTAGTTGCCCTATCTAATTTAAAAACAGAATTTTTACATCGGGGATACTCGCTTGCAGACATTGAACAGACTACCTCTAATGCCTGGAAGCTGAGAAGCACTAGATTTAAACCTTATTTTAATGCTGATGATGCTGTTGACAATACAAGATATACTAACAGAACTAGTAATGATTTTAGAGTGGTGTTTCAGTTTTCCAGTAACATCAATCAATACTTAGATGTAGTCAAAAAGCATTGGTATTTGCTTCAAGAAGTGCCTGGACTGGTAGACAAGGTCGGACATTCTCCTATTTTTAGTTTTAGAAATAATAAATCCCTTAAACAACATCTATGTCATGGTGAATTATCTAGAACTATTATTAGATCCAATCGGCATGGTACTTTTCCATGCAGGAATTGCAGTGCTTGTCAATTTATATATAGCAAAAATAAATATGTACATCCAACTAGGAAATTTTATTTGTACACTAATCAATACACTGATTGCAGATCTACAGATGTGGTCTATTATTGTTTTTGTGTACAATGTCCTGCTTTTTATGTAGGAAAAACAAATAGAATGCTTAAAGATCATATTCTAGACCACCTAAGAGATATTAGTAATAATAAACCATCAAATGCTCTAGCCAATCATGTTATGTCCAATGGCCGTTCTCATTCCTTTAAGTTCTTTGTTCTACAACATATTCATAGAAACCCCAGAGGTGGTGACATTGAGAACATCACAGAGGGACATGAACAGAAGTGGATTTTGAAACTTAATGCTGAAAAGTATCCTGGTTTGAATACTACTACTTCCTTGGTCCCTTTTTTTTAAAGGCTAGACATCTCAAGCATTAAGATTAGCTAAGTTCTTTCAAAATTAGTCTAATGTATTTAACTATTAGTTTCCAAGTATTCTATTTAACTTTTTCCTGCCTAGTATTTTTCCATGTTTTATAATGATTTTATAAGTTTAAGTGCTTTCTCATGTATAGTATTTGATTCCTTCTCGTACAATGTTTTAAAGCAATGTTTTTAAGCAATGCTTTTTTTAGTTTGAGCATGAGGCTTAATTGTTTTTCACTGCTACTTAATCATTGTGTGATTTTTATTGATTAATTGGCATTTTAGAATCTCTATTTAAACCTGTGCATTTTTTACTGTGGTGTCTGATGAAGCAACTTTGGTTGTGAAAGCGCTTACCACTTTGTACTTTGCTGTGATTAAACATTTGCTGTGTGTTATCTTGGTGCATTTTTTACTTTCTACCTTATATTTGGAGAAAACCTCACCCACCTGTCCCCTCCAGTCATCCCCCAAAGTATACCTGCCACTATTCCCCTGCCTATTATCACGAGAGCAGTTCATCTTGTAACTCTCCAAGGCCAAAAACACATCAATGGGACCAGAAAACATCCCAGATTGCCTTTTAAACGACTTAAAACATGACTTAGCAGACCCACTTGGATCCCTGCTTAACCGCAGCCTGCAAACTGGTTATATGTTGTGGCAGAATGGAGGACAGCAACAGTAATTCCTCTGCATAAAGGGGACCACCAACTGACCCTGGGAATTATAAGCCCATAAGCTTGACTAGCCTAATCTGCAATGCCATGGAAAGAGTCATTATGGACCTGATTAAAAAGGACATAAGTAATCTCCAAACTCTGGATGCAACCCCATTTGGACTCATTAGATCGCTCCTGTTAAACAAGATTGACTTCTTTGAGAAAGTCACCACAGCCCTGAATGAGGGAAAGACAGTGCATACCACCTATCTTGACCTAGCAAAGGCATTTAACACAATCCTCCAGTGGCATATCACAGAGCTCTGTGCTGTGCCCCTTACTTCTCGGAATTTATTTCTTAGAAGTCCAGGCAAACTTGGATGGCCAGTAGCTGTCCAAGTTCACTGACGATTGCAAAGTGGGAGCAATCGAGTCCCCCAATGATGTTAATATACTACAGACAGGGTTAATGCAGACAAATGATTGATGCCAAAGCCACGGATTAAAGCTAAATGCAAAAAAATTCATTATTTTTCCCTTTGGGAAAGCTGATATCCCTGCTAATTATATTACAGACAGTACCCCCCCCCCCCCCCCCATGGGTAGACCCAGTGGTAAGTGATCCGGGCACACAGGTTGATAGCAACCTGACCTTTGACTGCAGAATATCCACAGTAGTAAGGACATCCTTCTATGTGACACATCTTATAAGTAAAGGCATCGCATCTTGATCTAAAGATGTTATATAATTCCATTATACTTGGCCCTCATCAGACCAATAATTGAGTACAAAGCTCCCTTTTGCATGCATCTCACCAAACACCTGCAACAATTAGAGTGACAACAGAGGTTTCTCCACAAGGAATTACAGGGTACGCAAAACAAATCTTAAGCAGAAGGATTGAAATCCCTGTCATGGTATTCTTTCTCTTACAGGCTGCTAAGAAGTAACCTGTGACTGGCTTACAGGGCAGTCCCTGACCAGTCCTGATAGAAATGCTACACATTCGTAAATCAAACTGCAAGAGGGTCACTTTCTCCAGGGATCTTAACCTAGCCTCTGACATGAACAGGTCATGCTGGAGAGAGAGAGAGACATCTCCCAGAGACTGCCACTTCTCTAGAACAAACTTCCAATTCACTTGAAACACAACCCCCTCAACCCTCTTCAAATGCAACCTAGATCAATGGGTGACAGCATATTCACTCCTGGGGTGGTGCCCATGTTCCTTCTAGACAGCGGACATCATTAACTACCATAGACCTTTACCTCTGTGAACTTCATTCACCTAACCACCCACAACTGGTGCAACTCAGGATAAATATGGCTAGGCTTGTAAGGGCTCTAGGGCTGTTAGCCTAGTAACCTTCTATGAACATATGAAACTAATACCCTATTTAAAGACCAACTTAGTACAATTATCTACGGAAGGAGTGATTAACAATAGTCTTTTAGCTACACTAGGCCAAATATAACAGCTTGTATATCTAAACTATACTTCTAATTTCCTACTTTCACTGGAAGGTCACTCATATTTCTTGTTTTAGACTTACAAGATATTTACTTATAAATTCAGCCAATATAGTTTTATATATAATAATATAGGAACAGATTACAAAAGACTTTTCCTTAATGTAAGTGATTTACTCAGGTGTAAGCCAGCCCTGAAGAAAGTACAGTTTGTAGATGTTCGAGTGTATTCACTGTTGCAGTCATTAAATTTGGGTTATCCTTGACGGTAGCCGTCGGCCGGCCCGAATACCAGAGGCTTAGTATTTCTGCGTCGGTTACTGTCGCTTCAAGACTGACATTAGGTCATCAGTAGTATAATGTAAGGCAGCCGACACCATTATATCAGTGTTTCTTGCCTTAACCTGTCAGGAGCCCCCAAGTAGGAGCCAGGTTCTGGTGGAAGAACCTCGCCAGTCAAAAGTAAATACCAATATGTCCCATGTAAGGAAAGAGAAGAAAAAAAAGGGGGATGGAGGGAGGGAAACCAGGACTGCAACAGTGAATGCACTCAAACATCTACATTTATGGTAAGTGAACACAGCTGTACTATGTTCTTTATGTTTCCCTGTTGCAGTCATCACATTTGGGTTGATTCCCAAAGCTGAAGAGGCAGTAAAGGAAACTAGGGGCTGGCTAAGATGCTCTGCAAGACTGCAGAGGCAAACCCTGCCCTGGATTTGGAGAAGAGAGGCAGGTGGTAATGTTTGGTAAAAGTGTGAACAAATGTCCAGATGGCAGCCTCCAGGATGTCCCTGGTGGGGACTCCTCTGGGGAAAGCTGCAGAGGCAGAGGCTGCTCTGATGGAGTGAGTCCTGACCACCTTGGGGGGGAGGCTTTCTGTATAGTTTGTTGCAGAAATGTATGCAGTGTGCTATCCATTTGGAAATGGTTTGTTTGGAGATGGCTTGGCCTTCTGCCCCTGTAGCAAAGCTAACTAGGAACTGATCAGACTTTCTGAAGGATTTAGTCAGTCTAGATAGAATCTGAGCTGTCTGTGCACATCCAGAGAGTGCAGGATCCCTTTCCCCTTGTTCTGGGGATTAGGGAAAAAGGTGGGCAAATGAATGGATTGGTTGAGAGCCACACTGGACACCACCTTGAGCATGAAGGATGGGTTAGTCCTGAGGGATACCCTGTCAGCATGGAAGATGATGAAGGGTTCCACAGCCATGAGTGCTTGCAGCTCGGAGACTCTTTTGGCTGAAGTGATGGCCAGAAGGAAAACTGTCTTCCATTAGAGAAATTTTAGCTCTGCAGAAGAAGCTGGTTCAAAGCGGGGGGCACAGTGAGCTTTTCCAACACAAAGTTAAGGTCTCAAGCTGGGGTCGGTGCTCTTCTGGGTGGCTTCAAGTTGCTAGACCCTCTCAGGAACTATTTGATCAAGGGGTGTGAGAAAAGGGTCTGCTCGGTGGGAAAACAAGTAGTGATAGCAGAGGCATGAATTTTAAAAGAGAGGCCACTGTGTAGTAGGTCAGCTAAGTAATCCTGGATGAGAGGGAGGGAGGGCTGTGCCATATTGGCTCCCTTGGCCTGAGTCCAGGTGCAGAACCTTTTCCATTTGTTAGCATAAGACTTTCTAGTGCTAGGCCATCTGGGCTCACGTATAACATCTAGAATCTGTTTACTGAGATTGGCAGATTGATCGTGGGTTAGGGAATAAGCCAAGCTGCCAAACTGAGTGTCTGCAATTGGGGAATACATGAATTCCCCTTCCCTCTGGGTCAGGAGGTTTGGAATCCGAGGAAGATACCATGGTGGCAGTGAGGGCAGGCTGTGCAGCAAGGGGTACCAGTGCTGGTGAGGCCAGTCTGGAGCTAAAAGAATTGTCCTTGGTTTTTCCTCCTTTATTCTGAGCAGTATCCTGGGGATGAGAGGTAGCGGAGGAAAGGCATAGACCGATAGAGTGACCCAAGAGAAGGGCATCACATCCACTTTCCAAGCCATGCAGTGATGCTCCCTAGTGCAGAATTTGCTGAGATGATGGTTGGTGTGGGAATCAAAGAGGTCAACCTTCGCAGTGCCCAATTTCTGAGTTATTAGGGTGAAGGTTCTTCTGTTGAGCTGCCATTCATGTCAGTCCAGAAGATTTCTGCTTAATTGGTCTGCCAGAGAGCCGAGAGAACCTGGTAGGAACTGTGCTAACAGGTGGAGTTGCATGTCAGAGGCTGCATGCCAAAGGGTCATGGCCAGCCTGCATAGAGGGTAGGAGTAGGTTTCTCCCTGTTTGTTGATATACCACATTACAGTGGTGTTGTTTGATTTGATCAGGAGAGCCCCTGGGGAGAGAAAGGGCTTGAAAGCTATCAAGGCATGGTGGACAGCCATCATCTCTTTTTGGTTGATGTGCAGAGGGATTTGCTGTGGGCTCCATTGGCCCTGTATGCACCTTCTGTCCAGGTGTGCACCTCAGGCATATAGTCTTGTGCATCTGTGGTGAGGGTCTGGACAGCGGGGGTGGTGGTGAGAAAGGTAGTTCCTTGTTGTGGGAGCATGCTGTTGCCCACCAAATAAAATATTTTCTGAGGCAAGGAATTACAGGTATAAGTCTCTCCAGGTCTTGAGAGGGTTGACACCAAAGGCTTTTTAGGTACCACTCAAGTTCCCTCATGTGCAGTCTGGCATATGGAATGAATAGTATGCAAGATGCCATGAACACCAGAGCTTGCAGGATCTTCCTGGCAGATAGCTGGGGTCTGATGGCTAGTTGAGAGAAGTAGGCTGTCAGGAAATGTTTGCTTTTCTGGTATAAGAAATGCTATCTGGGATGCTGTGTCCAGGCTTGCTCCCAGGAATATAATCCTTTAGGTGGGCACCTGTTTGGATTTCTTTTCGTTGTGTACCCTAGGGAGGTTAGTAGGGACTTTACAAAGGCCAGGTGCTTGAGCAGCTTTTCCTGGCTGTCTGCCCGAATTAGGCAGTCTAAGTATGGGTAAATCTGGATATTCCTTTGTCTGCAAAAGGCAATGGCCAGAGCCAGACATTTTGTGAAAACTCTGGCAGCAGTAGATAAGCCAAAGGGAAGCGCAGAGAACTGAAAGTTCTGAGATCCTGCCCTGAAACAGAGATCTTTCCTGCATGATTCCCTGATAGGAATATGAAGGTAGGTCTCTTTTAGATCTATGATGGCTAGCCAAGCATCCTTGGGAGAGCATGGGTAGCAGCTGCTGGAGGGTGAGCATTTTGAATTTTGGGATCACCAAGGAAGGTGTTTAGAATGGATAGATCAAGGATGGGGCGCCAGGTGCCCTCTTTTCTGGGTACCAGAAAAAGTCTGGAGTAGAAACCTTGACCTATTATGCAGGAACGTGCTCTACTGCCCTCATAGAGAGCAGGGAAAGGACTTGCTTTTATGACTCTGCCCACTGGTTTGGAGGTAGATCTGGGAACCCTTTTGGGGTAGGAAAGGTGTGGAAAGCAAATCTGTATCCCTGGGACACTAGGTTGAGAACCCAGCTGTTGCTGATAATGGTGGCCCAGGTGCTTGTGGGAAAAGAGTTTTCCTCCTAGGCGTAAGATAAGGTGGGCAGAGGGAGGGGGGAGTGAGTCATTGTGAGTTCATACCATAAGGGGGTGGCTTACAACTCCCTGGTTTTGAAATGGAGGTACTCCACTGCTTAGATCTCTGAATTCCTTGTGGCTGCTGTCTGGGGGGTCTGGGCTGGGCTGGACTGGCTTAGTGGGAGCAGGAAAGGACCAGTGCTTGGTGGGACAATCCCTGCTGAACCTGGGTGGCTGGTCCTGTAAGAAATCCTTAACTGTCTGCATAGATTTTGCTTTTTCTTCCATCTTTTTTAAGATCTCTTCTGCCCTAGTGCCAAATAAGTTGTCTTTGTGCAGGGGGGCATCCAACAATTTAGATTTGACATGGTCTGGCAAGGACTGTTCCTTAAGCCATGCATGCCTTCAAATGACAGATCTGGTGACTGCTGCCCTGCAAGAAGCTTCTAGGGTGTCAAAACCACAGTGCAATGTGTGCTTAGTTACTTGGCTTGCAGAATGCATTAACTCTTGTAACTCTTTAGATTCTGCACAAGCAGGAAAGGAAGAAATTTTTTGCTGGAGAAGTTCCAGGGTATGTTGCTGAAATTTTGGCATATGGAGCTGACAATTTAGTGCCCTGACAGCAAGAGTAGCTGAAGTGTATACTTTTTTACCCCATCTGTCTAGTGCTCGGGAAAACCTATCTGCGGGGGTGGGATTCTTAGCAGAGGTTGCTTTGATTCCTTTAGGCCCTTGAGAAATTACCTCAGGGTCAGCAGTAGGATTTTTAAAAAGAAATTTGTGAGAGATAGGGACTCTGTAGTACCTGTCTGGTTTTCTGGGTGCAGGAGGGAGGGTGTCAGGAGTCATACTGGATTCCAGAAAAACATCCTCTACAACATCCAAGACTGGGGGGATGGCCAAGGGTCTGTGCTGTGGAAGATCTAAGAATTCCTTGAGTCTCTTTTTAGACTGAGGGTAGTCCTGACTCTCCCATTGGAAATGCTCCCCTAAGATATTAAGGGTTTCCCCAAAGGAAAAATCCTTTGGGGGAGAAGCGGAAGGGATGGAATCCTCTGCATCAGAATCCTCATAAGTAGAGAGGGGTTGCATGTCTTCATATTCAGATGCATCAGAGTCATCTGACTCTTGTTCAGACAAAACTACAGGGGACAGATCTCTCTTCATTTTGGAGGGGGTAGCTTGGCTTCCCCTGATCAGTATGATAAGGTCTTCCACCATTTTAAGCATCTGAGACTGAGGCAAGGAAGCAGGTGTCTGAGATTTTGTCATCAGTTTCTTGAGTGTGGTTCATACCCTGGGCCTAAGAAACTTGGTAGTTTTCAAAAGAACGGTAGACGGGGAAAAAAACGTCTGTGTGTGTCGAGAATCGGTAGTGCTAAGGACTTCCTCAGAAGCTGGTGCCTGCTCAGTGGCTCCAGACCCATCCAAAGTAGAGATGACCGCAGGATCCTTAATCAAAGAAGAGTTTTGCGGCATACCGGACTCTGAAAGGGTCTCAGTAGCCGCCTGCAAATCCACAGAAGTGGGTATCAGGGGTTGCGAAAGCGCCTCATTGAGGACAAGAGAACCAACGACTTAGCTTAATGGAAGTGTCATTGGTAGGTTTGGACCTGTGCGGTTTCTGTCTTTATCTTTACATTTTTTTCAGAAGATCTGCTGCAATAAGCGACCGACAATGGGCATTGAACAAAGCACAGAAGCAAGAGCGGGGGACGTTGTAGTCTGGGCCTAAACATGTGACGCAGTAAGAATGAAAGTCTCGGTGTGGTATTTGCTTTCCACAGGCTAGACAATTGTTAACTTTTTCTGACATCAGTTAGTGCAAGAAAAAAGATCCCCAATGGGGTACTTAGCTTTAGAAGACTTCAGCTTCAAATCGGCAGATGCTCAGGTAGTGGCCGACCGGCACTCGTGCAAACTGCTTCTGCTTCGAGCTCCATGGCAAGAAAGACTGGTGTAATGGCGTCAGCGGTCTTACTTTATACTACTGATGACCTGACGTCAGTCCTGAGGTGACAGCAACTGTCGCAGAAGTACTAAGCCTCTGGTATTCGGGCCGGCCAAGGGCTACCCTGGCAAGGATAACCCAAATGTGATGACTTGAACAGTGAAACATGAAGAACATAGACCTGTTCTCGGAACAAGGGTCTTACTTTAGGTAAGGCTCATCTATAAACAGGTTTATACTGGGGGCCATATTCCAAAAGACTTGCTCTTGGAGTAAGTTATTACTCAGGAGTACTTTTATTATTAGTTAATAAATTTTGTTTCACTACTTAATGAGAAAAATATTAAAAACTGCACATTTAAAACACACTAACAAACATCATTGTATAAAACAAAAAATATAATTAAAAACAATCAGGAAGGTGAATACAAAAGAACACATATAATTAACGCCTGGTCCTACAAATGCATACAGGAGGTCCACAGTATGAGGTCTAAGGTACACGATCCACCACAGCTGATAGAACTGAGCACCAAAAAAACGTGACAAGTGTTGAGAATGCATAGTTTTAAAGCTTGTGTTGTCAGTCTGCAACAACAACAACAAAATATTTGCTTAATAAATAGGAAGCAGCAACTCCAACTACTTTCTGGGTTAATCTAGTTCAGTAAGTTTCTTAATTAAAAGGTTGTGTGAATACAAGGAATGAAAGACTGGCAAGTCAGCTGGGACTCCATAATCAGCAGAAACAAGAACTCAGAAGTCTGTCTGACCCATGGGCGCAGTAACCATAGAGCGTGGGGGGAGGGGAGCCCTCCCACGTTTGCAGATCATCCATACCTCTGCCCCTTTCATTTTCCATGCCTCCAACTGCTGCGATGACATCAGCGCACCTATTTTTCGGCTGTTTTTGTGAGCAGGAACGGATTTCAGAAGCTGCTGCCTGCAGCACCTACCGACTGTTTTTGCGAGCGGGAATGGATTTCAGAAGCTACTGCCTGCAGAAACTATTTAATTTCCAGAATAATGGGGCAGATTAGCTGCTGTACAACTGGATGAAATTGCAGAGTGGAGAGATGCTGAAGCAGGAACAACAGAATTTAGATTTCATTGCAGAGTGGAGCGGAATGCTAGTCTATCAGAGTGAGTACACACTACTGGTGTGTGTGTGCGTGTGTGTGTGAGAGAGTGAGTGAGTGTAAATGCCCCCTGCAGGATACATCTGGTGGCTTGAGGTACTCAGGCTCAAACCCTGTACCTTGGGTACAGGTAAAAGGAGCCTAAATTCCCTAGCCACCATCACTTGTGAATTTATGCCTCACATTTTTCTTCTGTTCCTCTGGTTTGCAGGAGTGGTAAAACCTTTTACTCTAGCAATTTTCTAAGGTTACAAAATCAGTATTTGGGGCTGTATTCCCCCATTATTTGCTTTATTCTATATTTTTGTGCTAAGAAGTTGAGAGCTATGGTGAGAAGTGAGAACTGAATTCACTAAATGATATGACAGCCATTTAAGTTTGTCTTCCTGTTTTTCAAGAAACTGCTGGTTTAGCTTAGTGGTATGTTGCTCTGACTGTAGTGCACAGGTTTCTGGGTTCAAGACTTGGCAGTGAAATGCATGGTGGTAACATTTTATGCAAGCAACTTTCCAAAATTATACACGCAATGTTTAAAATGTGTCCTGTTTTTTTTGGCTTTTTGCGCCCCCCCCCCCAATGAAAATAAGTTCAAGAAGCTGTGCAACATGCCTATGGCTTACACTCTACTGTGATTCTGTATTTATATATTGTGTGTAGAAGTAGATTGTTATCAGGGAAATATTCTGAATAGGGCAGTTTTGTCATTATTGGTGCATGCATTTTGTTCATTGTCTACTGGAAAAATGTTCAAACAATAAATTTAAAATGCACTCTAACTTAAGTCTAACAAGTGTGCTGTATTATACAAGGAATATAACTTAATACAATCAGGAAGGTGAATCAAGGAATGCATACATGTATGCATGGCCCTAAAAATGTATTTGAAAACAGCCCAGAGGAAAGTGTGAAAGGCTCAAAATCATGGGCAAATTTTAAGCTTTACTCTAGTTACCAAAGCAATGGATGAAGGTAAAACAGTTCACACCACATTACCTTGACCTGGCCAAGCCTTTTGACACAATCCCCTACTCAGATGTAGTACAAAAGATGAATAATGTAGGAGCAAACACTTACACCACCAGCTGCATTGCCAACTTGGCTCACAGGATGCAGGAGATCAAAACAGGGGAAGAGACCAGTCACTAATGGAGTCCCCAGGGTTCGGTGCTGAGACTTTTTCTGTTTGGCATATACATCTCAAAAGTAAAAGGAAATACCAAAGAGCTGTGGCCAGCTAAGTTTGAGATGACTGCAAGCTAGGAGAAATTATTGAATCCCCAAATGACTTAACCATCATGCAGGACGGTCTGTCCCAAATAATAACTGGTGTCAAAATCATGACAATGCCCTCTGAGAACTGATCCAATTGTTTGGCATTTGGGAGCTTGTGTGTACAGTGACCTAACTTTTGACCAACTTGTGCCCAGTCATAAGAAAGCCTTTCTATATTGCACAGCTTATAAACAAATTGATTGTGACTAGATGTAGAGATGTTGTCGTACCCCTTTACAAAGCTCTCATTATGTCATTTGGTATAATACCCACTTTGGCATGTATCTGTCCAGCCCCATGCAACAATTAGAATACCTTCAGAGATACTTTACTAAAAGGATACAAGTCCTAAACAATAGGTCTTGCATGGACCACCTCAAAGATTTATTACTATACTCAGTATCCTACAAAGTGTTTACAGGTGACATGTCTGGCATACAAAGCATCCTCCGACATGATACAGTTGGACCTACTGAATATCAGTAAATCAAATGGCATCAGAAATACTCAGTCCAGGTATCTAAACTGAATGTTAGAGAGATGGATATATATCGCAGAGGCTACCACTGTCCCAGAACAGACTATCCATAAAAATAAAGCAAAGCTCATCCATCCATATTCAAATGCAACTTGGATCTAAGGATGGGTAATAGAAAATGTACTCCAGGATTTCCCCTCATGCCACTAATGGATAGAGGTAGTTCCTAAATGCTGCATCCATTACATGGCCCCCTCAAATTATCTATGGTATGATCACAGTTGTTCTCACTAGGGTTAATATACAATTATCAGCCATGGGGATAGCTACGACCAATCAGAAAATGTTAATTCAAGCATCAAAAGGGAATTGGCAAAGCTTAAAATGTCCTCCAAGTGAACCTATGTTGTGGTAGCAAATAGTTATAAAAAAGTTACCCTTTTTAGTTCACTAAGTGCCCCTGTCGCCCTCTGCCCCCACCCCCCCCAGTCTTTAACAGCTTCTGGCGCCTATGGTCTGACTCTTCTGAAGTAACCTGAGCCAACAAAATTTAACAGCAGTATCTTGGTTATCAGTTGTGAACATCAATTATCAAACTTGCACTTGAAGTGCAAATGAGAGACTGGAGTTCTTAAGGTTAGACAAGACTAGGCAAACAGTCTTGTTTCAAAGACTCTGCCAGTAGCAAATACCAGGGAAAATCAGAAATACCTACTACAGTTTAAAACTTGTTTGCAGTAGCAGTAACAATTTCAGCAAGTAAATGAATGAAGAGCAGATGCTGGTTGCGAGAGTGGAAGCATGCTAAACATACAAATACTGGTTTGGTGTCCAGTTCTGAGAGTTAGTAATCACCCCCAGCTGGTCCAGCTTCTATACGTTTAGTTCATGTGAAACACATGAACACTATCATGAGATGGCAAGTTCACCTGAGAAGATTTTTTTTTTAACTTGTAACTTTAGAAAGATGCTAATGGCAAATCACTTTAGCAGTGACACTTTGCTCAGTTTTTTTTTATCCACTGTAGATACTTGTATGTTGAGAAGCTGACAATTAATCTGGAGGTTACAGATTGCAGATGTTAGTGGAAGGAGTAATGGGGGAGTAATAATGGAGTTACAATGCTGGGTAGCTACTGACTGATCCAAAGACACCAAATGTCTGGAATGTGCCCATTGCTGAGTTTAGATAAAAGGTTGAAGGAAAATTAAATGACTAGCAACTTAAAAGGTGAAGGAGTTACTTTTTTGAAGACATTCCACTCTGTATTTTGTGGTACTACTATATTTCCCTATCTGGCAACTTCTATTTCATTTTCTCTATGGGGACATCCCTGATGGGCTAAAACTTTTCCTAACATTTTAAACTGTTCATGAGAGACCTGCAGAAAAGGGAGGTCAAGATGTAAGGTAGTTATCTTTGGACTTTGTAATCTGGACAGTTCTCATGCTGAAGAATGAAATGATAGCTGAGGTCAATCTGATGAAAGACTATACAGAGTCCGTCAATAACAGATTTTTATTATTAGTAACAAAACAAATTTCAAAGATAATGCCATAAACCATATGGCCGGGGCCTTGATACAATTATGCAATTTTTCAGATCTACAGCCATCATGGAAACAGTGACTTTAACCCACTAAGTCAATTACTTGTCCTATTTCAGCCTACAATTCCTCATGTTGTGCGTACAGAATGACAGAAGTTAATATGCTGGAGTTTGTACACAAAGTTCATGAAGAGACCTTCCTCATTCCAAGAATTTTGTATATACTGCTATCAAGTTAATCTTTACAACACTAACTAGTGACTTATCAGAGGTAAATTATGTCTAGCCTATAAGGCTTTTAAAGATGACCACTGAGGGTCTATTAACTCAGTCAGCAAAGCAGAAATAAATATTACATCTAGAATTATACAAAAAATCTGAAGACATTTAAGAAGATAATATAATATTTGCTATTGCCCTAAATTGTGGAAGAACGTGGACGGTGCAGTGGTGCAGCTGTTTGCGTTATCACCTCACAGCAAGAGGCTCTCTGGTTCAATTCTTGGCTGGGGTGCCTTTGGTGTAGAGTCTGCATGTCCTCCCTGCACTCATGTGTGTTTTCTCTCGGTGCCCCAGTTTCCTCCCACATTATAAAGATATGCGTCTGGAGCATTTTTCCCCTGGGCCTCTGCTGAAAACTGGCCCGCTCCAAGTCGGACTTTCCCGGTAAACAAATGTTAAATAAAAAATAAACATGGTCATGCAAGTGACTATGAGATCATGGAACAGGAAGTTCAAATCTGTTGCACGGAAGGATACAACCCAAATTGTGACCCAGACAATTAGAGTTTGAATAAGCGTCTGGGAAACTTGTAGTTCTGGATAGGGGACGATGGGTGCAAGCTGCATTTGCTGGCTCGCTCATCCTGTGGAGGTAAAAGAGATTGTTGCGGTCCTACATAGGGAAACCTACCCCAGATGTGCTTAACAATATAAATCCAGGCAAAGTAGCCCTCATGGGCATGTGTGCTGGAGTATGCACATGTAGGAAGAGAGCATACAACTCCCCCGCTGTAACATGCATCTACATGTCTGCTACAAGGTGCAGGGTTACATCCAAAATAAAAATGCCCTTCTTGCCAGGATTCTGGCAAGCACACAAACACCACCATGACTGCTTGTACAAGGGCCTGACTCCTCCTGGCTTTCTCTTTCCCTCAATGGGAAAAACCATGGGGGGGATGGTGGATGAATGGTATGGTCTGATGGGGAAGGCTTGAGGGTTGATAGGTATGGTGGGTAAAAGGACAAAAAAAATATGGAAAAGACTGTCTGTGAGTATCAGGATAAAAAGACAGCATTACAACTTCTGACATGATCCTTAAGTTAACTGCAGACTCTATCCATTTCCACATGTTAACCCAGCTAAGTGACTATATACTACATATTAATGCAAGGCACGAGATCACCTTCAGCTGGGTCTCACTCTTACAGGAATTTATGATCTTTCATGGTGATCACCATCATGGAACACCCACAGTCAGAAAGACAAAAGTTATATACTTAGCGTAAAGTACAGTTGTGTAAGATCTTACCATAATGGTAGATGCCCTTCTCGTCACTGTTGCAGTATTCTTTACAATAGTACACCAAAACCGTTAGGTTGCTTTATGGTGCACCATATGACATACATAGCCTCCCCGCATATAGACTACGGCCATAAAGGTGATGTCCAGATGTACCATCCTCAGAACTGAGAGCCCCAGAAGGAATGCCAGTCTAAGGAAAAAAGAGGTAACCAGTACATCCAGAAGAGAAAAGAACCAGGAGGAGGAGGGAAGGAGTGAATACTGCAACACTGAACAGAAGGACATCTACCGTTAAAGTAAGATCTTACACAACTGCACTATGTCCTTCCATTTCACTGTTGCAGTATTCTTTATAATAGGGGAGTGCAAAAGCTCGGGAGGAGGAACTACTAGCAGAGCCTTCTAGATGCTTATGAAGGATGGTCCTAGCAAAGCCAGCTCTAGCTCTCGATATCACATCCAACTTATACTGCTTGGTAAATGTATGCACAGAAGTCCAGACAGCTGCCCGAATAATAGAGTTAGTATCCAAATCCGTGGAAAAAGCACCAGAAGAAGCCACAGCCCTAGTAAAATGACCCTTAACAGAAGAATAAAGGCTCTTAACATGGAGGATACAACAAAAAGAAATGGCTTTAGAAACCAAGAAGAAATAGTTTGCTTGGAAACAGCCAATCCTAAGGATCTAGGATGAAAAGAAACAAAGAGCTGATCAGATTTACGAAAAGTCTTAGTCTTATCCAAATAAAATCTGACTTGTCTATACACATCCAAAGTGTGCAGCACCTTCTTACTAGCAGATTGCAGACAAGGGAAAATGCAGGCAAATAAACAGACTGGTTACGAGACAACTCATTCACCACTTTGGGCATAAAAGAAGGATTAGTACAAAGGGACACCTTGTCCTTATGGAACACCAAAACAGAAGGACAAGCCATCAGGGCTTGAATCTAAGATACCCATCTGGCAGAAGTAAGGGCTAACAAAAGTACATTCTTCCAAGACTAATGCTGTAAGGTAGTTGAAAGCAGCAGGCTCAAAAGGAGCCTGGGTCAACTTTTCTAAAACAAAATGAAGATCCCAGGGAGGAAGGACAGCCTTCCTAGGAGGTCTGATATGAAGGACACATTTAAGAAATTTGCCTCAAACCTAGAAGCTAAAGGATGGGATTAACGCAGACAAGCAGAAATAGCTAAGTGGACCTTAAAAGAAGAATAAGACAACCCAGCATTGAGCAGTTCACACAGATAAAGAACCAAAAGAACATCCACATAAAGTGGATCCAAGTTACATGAAAGACGCCAAACAGAAAACCTCTTCCATTTGGAAAGTTAGGATTTCCTAGTTGTGGGATTCCTGGCTTCCTGCAGGACCCTAAACACATCCTCAGAAAAAAAAGCGTCAGTATGGAATCAAAATCGATCACCCACAGTGTCAGTTGAAGAGTGGACAGATGAGGATTCATAGGTAGGTACTAGGCTATCGGTCCTGGGGCCTATACAAGCGCAGCCAAAAAGGTAACCTGGCTTTTGCCACCCAAGAAAATTATTTTCCTGTGCCACTGTCGAGCAGAGCCACAGAGGTGATCCCCGGGGTGAATTTCCTATTTCTCATCCAATCATCAAGATTTTTCTTGAAGAGTGCTAATGAGGAGCTTTGTTTGATATAGATAGGTAGTTTATTCCAGAGTATGAGAAGTCTCTGGGACAGGAATCTATCCCTCCAGCATGTTCTGTTTATTGTGGTGACAAGGTTTAGGTCCCTCGAGCGTGTAGCTCAGAGGGATTGGGATTTCTTTAAGTGCAGCATGTCCAACAGCTCTGGGTTTGACATTTCTTTGTATGTTAGGCAGAGATCGTCTCTGAGTAGGCGATATGCGACGGAGTAAAGCTGGAGTTTTTTGAGACGGTTCATGAGGGCATCTGTTTGAGGCTGGTAATCCTCTTTGTGAGGTATTTCTGTGGCCTTTCCAGTTGTTGTAGATATCTTGTGAGGTACATACCAAAAGGGGTGTTGTACTCTATAATGGGTCTAATCAGTGATGAGTAGAGGAGAACAATGACCTCTTTTTCTGGATGAGAAACCTTTTGTGATGAGGTGTGCCATGTAGAAGGATTTCCTGACTACTGTGGTGATGTGATTATCAAAGGAGAGACTACTGTCCACCTGTGTCCCAAGGTCTCTTATCACACTATCAGTGTTAAGTATACTACCGCCTATGTTGTAGTTCATGGGTACAGAGTTTTTGCCAAAGGTGATGACAATGCACTTTTTGGTATTGAGCTTGAGGCCATGGCTTTGACACCAGGCATCTGTCTCAGTGAGGTCCTTTTGTAGGATGTCCACATCGTTAGGAGTTTCAATTATGGCTCGTAGTTTGCAGTCATCTGCGAATTTTGTTAGCCAAAGACCTTCTGTGTTTGCCTGTACTTCAGAGAAGTAGATACCAAACAGGAGAGGACCCAGGACTGAACCCTGTGGTACTCCATTTGTCACTGGTCTGAAGTCGGATTTGGAGTCTGCTACTTTCACAGTGTGGGTTCTGTCAGTGAGCCAGTTGGCAACCCATCTCGTGACATAGGAATTTATACCTAGTTTAGTGAGTTTATCTATAATTCCAGAGTGGGGGATGGTGTCGAAAGTCTTGGCAAGATCTAGATAGGATGTGTGAACCATCTTACCCTTGTCTACAGCTTTGGTGACTGCTTCAAAGAAGTCTATCAGGTTTAGGAGACATGATCTGCCTTTTACAAACCCGAACTGGGTGGGATCCAGAGTTTGGAGATTACCAATGTCTTTGTTTATAAGTTCCATGATGATACGTTCCATGGCCTTGCAGACCAGGCTCGTTAGGCTAATGGAACGGTAGTTCCCGGGGTCCGTGGTGGCTCCCCCCCTTGTGGAGTGGGATAACCGTTGCTGTGCTCCATTTAGCAGGCACAAAGCCTGAGGTGAGGCTATGATTGAACATGGTACTTGGGTGGGGTGCCAGTTCGTTCTGTAGTTCGTGTAGAACGCAGCCTGGGATGTTGTCTGGTCCCATGGATGCTGTGTTCTTGGCTTTGGAGAGTGTGGTTTTTACCTGTGCAGCCATGATTACAGGAACTTTGCATTCTTCCGGTATAGAGATGGGCTCTTTAGGGGGTGAGAGGGGGGTAAAGTTAGCACTGAACCTGTCTGCCAGGATGTTGGCAATATCAGTTGGGTCTGTATATTATTGCCATTGTGCTGTAACTCAGAGCAAATCTGAGTGTTGCTACTGATGTTCTTGACATAGCTATACAATGCTTTGTGGTTGTCTTTAGAATCAGTGGTGATTTTGTTTTTGTAACTAGCTTTGGAGGATTTTATCAGGGATCGCAGCTTCGTACTGAGACTGACCAGGGAGCTCCTCCACTTGTGGGACTTTACTCTCTTTTGCAAGAGTTCCTTCCTTCTGTTGTACAGGGGACCACCAGATTGGCTTCCTTTTTTGAAGGATAGCGTCTTGGTTCTGTTTGGGATAGCACGATCCATGCACTCAAGTAAGTGCTTATAAAGTGCAATAGTGTAGGATTCAGTAGTTGTAACTGTATTGTCCATCTGCATGGGTGTCATGAAGTTCACCACTTCTGTCTTAAGAAGCATGAAGTTGGCTTTGGAGAAATTTTTTACCATGGTTTCCTTAATGGTGGGGGGGGGGGTGGAGGCAGGATGTGGATATCTAGGGTAATTAGCTTATGGTCGGATCGGACCAATGAGGCATTGACTTCAGGTGTGGAACACCGGTCACTCATATTGGTAATGACTAGATCTAGGATATTGTTGCCCCTGGTGGGGGTGTGGATAAGTTGATCCAGGGCATTGTATTTTATGAATTCCAGAAAGCGTTGAGAGAAGGAGTTGGTACATGAGTAGTTTTCCAGTTAATGGTGGGGTAGTTGAAATCGCCCATTATTGGGGTGTTTGGTTGAACCCTAATATTTTCCAGTACATCAAGAAAAGAGGAGTGGGAATCCTGGGGCATGGTGGGTGATCTGTAGCAAGCTACAATTTGGATTGCAGTTTTGTCCAGAGTTAGTTGCACTTCGATAACCTCGGCTGCATTATGCTGAGCAACTAGCCTGGAGGTGTGGACATCCTTAATGAATATGGACACACCTCTGCCTTTGGTGTTCAGGTCCAGGTTACATGGCCGAAAAGTGTGGTATGAGTTATAGCCTGGTAGTGCAGGGGTGCTCTCTCGAGCCTTGAACCAGGTCTCAGTCACTGCACAGATATCGATGTTCTCCATTTTAAGGAGTGCCTCGAGTGAGTGCATTTTGAGATTTAGACTTCTAGCATTGAGTAGCATTCACCCTCAGTTTTTGCTTGCCTGTTCCTGTTACAGTGGTGAATTTGTCATTTGAACCTTGCCTAAGAAAGGCACTATAGGGTAGGGACGGCAATAACCTTAGCCAGTATCCAGAATCCCAGGGGTGACAGGTGCAGGCCATCTCTGACAAAGCATCGTGGTCTGTCGACCATGTCATCCCAGGCAGAGAGATACTGGATCCCTTTAGAAAGGCACCAGAAGCTTAGCCAATTGTTGAAGTCAATCATTTTGTCCATGTACTGCGGCATCATTCTGGGTGATGGCAGAATGCTACTCAGGGCTAGGGTCATACCTGCCTGGGCTACAAGATCGGTGAGCTCTTCCATGTCTCTCTTCATGTAGTCTAGGGAGGTACATCTCAGGTTGTTCACACCAACATCGACAATGACAGAATCATATTTGTACTTGTTGTGGAGTGACCTAAGTGCGTGGGTTATGTGGCGGATCCTGGCACCCGACAGGCAGCTGACAGTAACCTTCTCCTTGTTTTGCCTGGTGAGTGGGACATCAGTGTGCCTGACTATAGAGCCGCCTATGACTAGTGTGTTGGGTACGTTGTTTTGCCTTATTGGCTGTGGTTGAGTGGCACACTGAGTCTGCGGGCTATGTGTCATTTGGGTGTGTTGGGGGGTGGAGGCTGCTTGCATTTCTGCTTTGGAGGTCTCTGTTGCTTGAGCAGATTATTATTGAGAGCCTCCATGAATGTTTTTGTGTTTCTATGTGTGGATTTTGGTGGTGTAGATTTAGTGAGACTATGTGATGAGTGTGGTGTGGAGCAAGTGTTTACCTTCTCCTCTTGACTGTCAAGTTCAGTCTTGATTGGAGAGAGCTTTACCTCCAGTTTGGCTAGATAAGTGCATCTCTCACAGGTTGTAGTGCTGGGTGGTAGGATGAGAGGGTTGTCTGTGTACATGAGGCAATTTCTACATTGCCCCAAGATGCCCAGATTCATCAGATAGACAGGAGAGAACACTGGGAGCTGACCCTTGGACATGCCTGAATAAAAAAACTATTTTCCTCTAGATAAGTGAGGAAAGTGAGTACAAGAGCTGTTTTCCTCTAAGCAAGTGAGGAAAGTAAGTACCAAAACTGTTTTCCTCTAGGTAATGAGAAAGGTTGAGTGCTGTAGTAATTAGTAGGTTATTTAGTGCTTACAAGTTCTGAACAAGTGCTGATCACGAATAAGCAAATTCAAGTGCTAAAAGTAAGAATCTGTATCTGGACTAAACTAGTTACAGGAAAGGGGGGAAACAAGTGCAAATGTGGGCTTTTAAATCAGAAAGTTGAGAGAGATGGAAAAACTGCCCAAATGGACAATAACTACAATTTCTGGGCCAGAACCACTCCTTAGGTGGTAGATAGGTTACCTAATGCTTACCACTCCCACTGATAAGCTAAAAAGCTTCCCTCCAACACAGAAAGCTTGGGGGGGCTCAGAAGCTTACATACAGTCCTAGATACAGCAAATCTGAATCTGGACTACACTAGTTACAGGAAAGGTGTATATATGTATATGTATATGTATATATATATATGTATATGTATATGTATATATATATATATATATATATATATATACATACATACATACAGAAAAGTAGCCAAAACAGCAGTAAAAACAATCCAAATGCAGTGCAAGATAGCACACTTGAGTATGTAGCAATGTTAGACCAAACAGTTTAAAAAATGCAAAAGAGCAAGTATCTATCCCGGCAGTGTGCAGCCTCCCAAACTTCTCTGATGCTCAGGTGAAGGCCGCCCTCTCCAAAGCAAAAAACACTGCTTCCATGGGACCAGATGGTGTCCAGGGTTGCATCCTACATGAACTCCAAAAAGAACTAATCCCTCAAGTAAAACTGCTGTACAATCTCAGCCTCACTACAGGATATGTGCTCAAAGAATGGCGTACAGCAACAGTGGTCCCACTCCACAAAGGTGGCGCCTCTGCGGACCCTGGAAACTATCGCCCCATAAGTCTGACTAGCCTAGTATGCAAGGCTATGGAGAGGATCATCATGTAACTCATAAACAAAGACACTGGGGAACTACAGACACTACATCCTACCCAATTTGGCTTCATCAAGGGCAGATCCTACCTTTTGAATCTGGTCAACTTCTTCGAAACAGTCACCAAGGCCATAGATGAAGGGAAGGTAGTCCACACAGCCTATCTGGACCTCGCAAAGGCATTTGACACAATACCCCACTCGGGCATCATAGATAAGCTATCCAGCCTAAATATAAACCCCTATGTCACAACATGGGTCACAAACTGGCTCAAAGACAGAACTGACAGAGTCAGAGTTGCTGGAGCCATGTCAGACTCGAAACTGGTCACAAGTGACGTCCCACAAGGTTCTGTCCTGGGACCTCTCTTGTTTGGTATTTACTTTTCTGAGGTACAGGCCAACGTGGGAGGACTATGGCTCACCAAGTTCGCAGATGACTGCAAACTGGGTGCCATAATCGACTCTCCAGCTGACACAAACATCCTTCAAATAGGTCTCGCAGAGACGGATAACTGGTGCCAGAGCCATGGACTAAAGCTAAATGCCAAAACGTGTATAGTCATACCCTTTGGCAAAAACAATGTGCCCACAAATTACCACATAGGTGGTAACCCATTAAGTACAGAGAAAGTAATTAGGGATCTGGGGACCCACGTTGACAGCAATCACTCCTATGACAACCACATTGCCAAAGTGGTTAGAAAGACCTTCTACATAGCCCACCTCATCATGAAAGGATTCACATCTAGATCAAGAGAGGTAATCGTGCCCCTTTATACATCCCTCATCAGGCCCATCATAGAATACAATGCCCCCTTTGGGATGTACCTTACCCGACACCTGCAGCAATTAGAAAGACCCCAAAAGTACCTCACCAGGAGGATCAAGGGACTCAAACAGATGCCATATGCTGCTCGGTTAAAAAAACTCCAGCTCTACTTAGTTGCATACCGCCTACTTTGAGGCAATCTATGCCTGACATATAAAGCTATGTCCAACCCAGAATTAATGGACATGCTCCACCTCAGTAAATCTAAATTCCTTACACGCTCAAGGGACTTGAACCTCAGCACAGAAATAAATAGAACATGCCGGAGGGACAGATTCATAACCCAGAGGCTCCCTTCGCTCTGGAATAGAATTCCAATTCATGTTAGGCAGAGCACCTCACTTACTCTCCAAGAAGAATCTTGATGACTGGATGGGGGATCGTAGGTTTGTCCCGGGGATTACTTCCGTGTCACTATTAGACAGAGTCACAGTAAACTAAACTTTAAAAAGGGCACAGTATACTCAAATCAAGGGGTGGCGTAAGCCAAACACAATTGGGCTAGGCTTGTAAATGCCCCAGGGCAGATAGCCTAGTATGAATCTATGAACCTATAAATTAAAAATGACTAAAAACAAGTGCAGAAGGAGTCTATTAGGTAGAATGAGGTAAAGAGATGGGACTGGGGGGAGTGTCCCAGATCAAATCTACAGTGGGGGTGGTGTCTGGAAACATCCCTGTGAAGCATCCACTCATGGGATTGTGTTATGGACCTGCTCAGAGCGTCTGCCATAATGTTCTGACCTGAGGGAATATAAACTGCCCGAAGAGTCAAACGATACTGGATAGCTAGTTCTCACACTAGAAGAGCCAGTCGGCACAGGAGATAGATCTCACCCCCCACTTTGCTTGCTGACATACCACATCACTGTGGTAAGTGTCTGTAAACACCGTGAGAGGCCCTGGGGAAAATAAAGGGTGAAAAGCTTGAAGAGCCAGAAGAAGAGCTCTCATCTGTTTGGCACTGATGTGGTCTTTCCTTTATTGAGACTAAAAATTACCCTGCAGATTTAGAGAGCTGAAGATTGCTCCCATACCACATCTGAAGTGTCTGTGAACAGCTCCTGAGAGGGAAGAGGGGGTTGAAAAGAGAACTCTGGATTGACAGTCAACTGCTGAATCCACCACTGAAATTCCAGCCTGAGGAATGGAAGAGGAGGAACCAAGTCCAGGGGATGAGAATGCTGAAGCCAAAATGACTTTAGAAACCACTCAGATTTTCTCATGTGGAGTTTGGGAAAAGGGAACAAAGGAACGATAGTGGCAGCCATAAAATCTAGAGCTCTCAGAAAATCCCTTGCTGTGATTAAGGCCAGAAGAAGAAGGTGTTGAAAGAAATGTAAGTCAAGGTCTTGGGAGGAGGCAGGGATGCCAGCATTGGAATAGTCTGGATCCTGCACCTCAGAAATACATAATCCTGTGAGAGAATCAGAAAAGACTTTTGGAAATTTATAGTGAACCCTGGGCTTTGCAAAAGTGAATACGCTGCAGTAGAATCTCTGCAGAGGATGACTGAAGTGGGAGATCGTCTTAAGTAGGAAAAGACTTGTTAGCCTGCAAAAAGCAATCACGGGAGCAAGGCATTTGGTGAATACCCTTGGGGCAGTAGAAAGACCAAAAAGCAAAGCAGGGAACTGAAAATGCCAGGAAGCAGCAGAGAAATAAAACCTTTCTGAAAAGGGGATGAACAGAAATGTGAAGATAAACATCCTTGAGGTCCAGAGACACTAGAAAAGTCTGAGGAAGCAGCAGAGGGAACAAAGTCTGAAGGGACAACATCAAAAAGGAAGGGAACTTCAGAAAGGTGTTTAAATGAAAGAGGTCCAAAGTGGGTCTCCAAGTGCCCTCTTTCCTAGGAGCCAAAATATTTTAGAGTATAACCTCTTCCCCCTTTGAGAAACTGGAACTGCCTGAATAGCTCCAGGAGTCAAAAGATCCTGAAGCACTCATGGAAGAAAACCAAATGTTCCTGAGGGGGCTGAAGAATGCCAGTGAAAGGGGGAAGAGATTTTCAAACCATGTAATACCCTAGGCAGATAACAGACAGAACCTAGGAAACCTGAGTAATCTTTAACCAAATTGAAAAAGATCGGGAAAGAGGAATGTTGCTAAGAAGAACAGGACAGTCAGACAGTACCTGGTTTGTCAGGAAAAGGAGATTTCTGTGCCACAACAGTCTGGGTAGCTTTAGCAGGAGGAGCCATTTTATCCCCCCTTTTTACCCTCTGGAGGAGAGCAAGACCTCCTATGAAAAAGGCTGGTTTATTTGGGTAATTTCTTTGAAATGTAGGCAGAGGAGAAACAAACATATTTAAGTTCCTCTAAAACCATGCCCTTGTCTTGGAGACAACCAAATAAACAGTAGCTGCACCAAACAAGTGTTTGTTATTCAGAGAAGCATCCATCAACTTAGCCTTAACATCAGGCAAAGGCTGAAGTTGAAGCCAGGAATATCTCCTCATCACAGAACCAAAAGCAGCAGCTCTGGAAGAAGCATCTGCTGCACCACAACTGCACTTAATAGAATGGCAAGCCACCTGAGAAGAGGTCCTCAACAAAGAGAGAGAGCAGAAGTCTTACCTTTAGAATCCAGAAAGTCAGAAAATTACCTGACAGGCCTGAGAAAGAAGAGCAAAAATATATCTGGACATATGGGTTTGATAATGGATAGCCCTAAAAGCCAAGGTAGCAGAGGTATAAACCTTTCTACCTAGTCTTTCCATAGTCCTGCTCTCTTTGCCAGAAGGAAGGAATTTGAAGAAGGCAGTAACTGAGATGGCTTGTCAGATGCCACGGACACCACATAGGGGTCAGCTGAAGGGCATTTATATAAGAATTTGCATTCTTCAGGCACTCGATAAAACTTATTAGGTTTTTTTAAGGGCAGGGGCTTGGAGTCTGGAGCCTGAAGCGCCAAAACAAGAAAGACAGAAGAAGGTCTGGGAGAGGCCATTTGCAGAAGCTTGTAATACCTCTTCTACACCTCAGAAACCTGGACAAAATCCCATTTAAAAAAATTCCATCATCCTGGAAATTGCGCCCTCAAAAGAAATCTCCTCAAAGGAAGTGTCAGGACTAATAGACTCCCTCTTCCTCAGAACCATAATCTAAAGTACAAGGAATCTGGGGTGAATAAGCAAGGGATTCCTCATCAGAATCTACCTCTTCCTCAGAGGAATCCTGTTCCCTAGGCCTTTTAAGAGGAGTAGAGGACCAAGGTGCAGCAGGAACAGAAGCTCCTTGAGGAGGTTTCAAAGCCATAAGGGGATTAAACAAACCCTGAGTTAAATATTGCCATTCATTCTACAGGTCCTTAGAAGCAGGAGAATGTTTTTTGTTTCTTTTTCAAAAGGACATATGCCCTGTAAAACTTAGAAGGCTCAGACACTGGATGACATTCTACAATTGCAGTCAGAACTTCCTCTCTACCCAAGATCTGAGGAAAGTACAGTTGTGTACACTTACCATAAATGTAGATGTTCGAGTGTATTCACTGTTGCAGTCATTACATGTGGATTATCTGCTTGCAGGTAGCCCTCAGTCGGCCTGATTAACACAGTCTTGGGTCCTGCATTAGTTGCTGTCCCTTCTTCCATGACGTCAGGGGTATAAAACATGCAGCCGACGCCATTTACATCAGTTTTTCTTGCCCCAGATGTCAGGTGCCCCCCTAATGGGAAGCAATTAAATATAAAAGCACAAAGATATACCTCCAACAAAAAAGCAAATACACCAAAAAGGCTTTTAAGCATAGTCAAGAAAAGTAGAGGTATAGCCAAAAGAAGTTAGGGGGCTGGAGGGAGGGTAACCAGGATTGCAACAGTGAATACACTCGAACAACTTCATTTATGGTAAGTGTACACAACTGTACTATGTTCTTCGTGTTTCACTGTTGCAGTCATTACAGTTGGGTAGATTTCTAAAGCTATGGTTGGGAGGAGTAATTTAGATAGCAATAGGGCCAGCTATAAGGCCCTGCAAGACTGCAGTGGCAAAGCCAGCTCTGGATTTAGAGAAAATTGGCAAATGATAATGCTTGGTGAAAATATGTACAAAACTCCAGGTAGCAGCTTCTAGGATGTCCCTGGTAGGGACGCCTCTGAGAAAGGCTGTAGAGGTAGATGCAGCCCTGGTGGAGTGAGGTGTGATCCTCTGGAGAATAGATTTTTCATGGTGCTTACAGCAGAAATGAATGCAATGGCTTATCCACTTAGAAATGGTTTGCTTTGAAATAACCTTCCCCTCTGCCCCTGCAGCAAATGCCACCAGCAGTTGTTCAGATTTCCTTTGAGGATTAGTCCTGTCCAAGTATAATCTAAGTTGTCTGTGCACATCTAAATAATGCAGTATCCATTCCCCTTTATTCTGTGGATTGGGAAAGAAGGTTGGCAAATGAATGGACTGATTAAGAGCCACACTGGATACCACCTTGGGCATGAAGGATGGATTGGTTCTGAGGGACACCCTGTCCACATGAAAGATGATGAAAGGCTCCACTGCCATAAGGGCCTGTAATTCAGATACTCTTCTAGCTGAAGTGATTGCTAAAAGGAAAGCCGTTTTCCAAGAAAGAAATTTTAAGTCTGCAGTAGCAGCTGGCTCGAAATGAGATAGGGTGAGTTTCTCCAAGACAAAGTTAAGGTCCCAGGCTGGGGTTGGAGCTCTCCTGGGTGGTCTCAAATTGTTGGCCCCTCTGAGGAACTGCTTGAGCAGTGGATGAGAGAAGAGGAGCGGTTCTGTGTTACAATGAACCGAAATGGCTGAGGTGTGGATTATAATGGAGGAAAAAGACAGGCCCTTGTGAAGCATCTCAGTTAAGTATTGTATAATCTGAGGTAAATTGGGCACTGCTGTGTTCATCCTTTGAGATTGGTTCCAGGCACAGAATCTTTTCCATTTTTGAGCATAAGGTTTTCTAGTACTAGGCCTCCTTGCCTCTAAAATGATATCCATCACAGGTTTGCTGAGGGATGGTAAAGGAGAGAGATTAAGTAATTAGCCAGGTTGCAAGGTTCAGTGTTAGAAGCTGAGGGTGCAGAATCTGGTTCTCCTTCTGAGACAGCAGGGAAGGAGTCTGAGGCAGGTGCCATGGAGATAACCGTGACACACAGCGCAGGAGGGGGTACCAGTGTTGGTGCGGCCAGTCTGGAGCAATCAAAATCATCCTTGGTTTGTCCTGTTTGATTTTTAGTAGTACTTTGGAGAGCAAAGGAAGGAAGGCATAGACTGATAGGTTTTTCCAGCTGAAGGACACAGCATCCACTTTCCAGGCTTCTTTGTGGGGAGTCCTTGTGCAAAATTTGTCCAATTGCTAGTTCTGGGAAGAGGCAAACAGGTCTATACCTGGGCTCCCGCATTTGCTTGTCAACATGTTGAAAATCCTTGATTCCAATTTCCACTTGTGTGGGTCCATGAGGTTTCTGCTTAGTCCGTCTGCCAGTGTATTCAATTTTCCTGGCAGGAATTGAGCTTGTAAATGCACTTGGTTGTTCAAGGCTGTGTTCCACAATGCCATGGCTAGTCTGCAGAGGGGGTAAGAATGTGTACCACTCTGCTTGTTTATGTACCACATAACAGTGGAGTTGTCCGTCTTTACCATTAGTTGCCCTGGAAGAATGCGGTCCTTGAAGGCTGTCAGAGCATTCTGAACAGCTAACATTTATTTTTGATTGATATGCAGGTGCATTTGACTTGGGTTCCATTTGCCCTGAATGCACTTCCCTGCCAGGTGAGCCCCCCCATGCATAGTCTGATGCATCTGTTGTTAAGGTTTGGGTGGCAGGGGGTGGTGTGAAAGATAGTCCCTTGTTGTGATAGCAGGCCTCTGCCCACCAAAGGAACTCTAGGCGTAGGCAAGGTATGATAGGAATCATTGTTTCCAGGTCTTGAGAATGTTGACACCATAGGCTTTTTAGAAACCACTGTAGTTTTCTTATATGCAGTCTTGCATACAGAATTAGAAAAATACAGGAGACCATGAACCCTAAGGCTTGCAGTATTTGTCTTGCAGATCGCAGGGTTTTTGTGGCCACTTGTTTGAAGTAGTTTGTCAAATGAATTTGTTTCTCTGGCATGAGGTAAGCCATTTGGGAAGTTGTATTCAAGCTTGCTCCCAGGAATATAATTTGTTGACAGGGTACCAGGTGTGATTTCTTTTCGTTTATGGTGTACCCCAGACAAGTTAGAACCCTTTGTACAAAGTCCAGATGATTCAAAAGTATTTCCTGGTTTTCTGCCTGAATTAGACAATCGTTCAGGTATGGGTATATTCGAATATTTCTTTGTATGCAAAATGAAATAACTGGAGCTAGGCACTTTATGAATATCCTGGGCACAGTAGATAAGCCAAAGGGCAGTGCAAAGAACTGATAGTGCATGCAGCCTGCTTTGAAGCGTAGGTATCTTCTGCAAGATTCCCTGATTGGGATTTGCAGGTATGCTTCTTTTAAATCTAGTGTTGCCAACCAGGCATCTTTGCCTAGCATAGGAAGTAAATGGTGATGAGTCAGCATCTTGAATTTTGGAATCTCCAAAAAGGTGTTTAGAGTAGACAGGTCCAGGATAGGATGCCAAGAATAGTCTTTTCTGGGTACCAGGAAAAGTCTCGAGTAGAAACCTTGTCCCTTTTCCTCTTCTGGTACCAGTTGAATAGCCCCCATGCTTAAGAGAAAGTACTTATATTTGGGCCTCTGTCCACTGAATTGGGGGTAGAGCCAGTCACCCGCTTGGTGTTGGCAATGTGTGGAAGTGAAATCTGTAACCCTGGGACACTATATTTAAAATCCACTTGTCCTAGGTAATGAGTTCCCAATTCTTTGCATGAAGAGCAATCTTTCCCCCCAAAAGGGCAGTCAGTTGATAAGTGCTTGGAAATTTTAAAAGGAAGTCATTGAGACAGTTTGCCATAGAGGGAGTATTATTATTCTGGAGGCCCCCCACTGCTTAGGTCTGTGTGCCCCCTGGGACTGAAACCTGGGGTTTTTTTGCTGAGTCTGGATTTGGCTTGAGAAGACCTGGAAGGGGCTGGAAAGGACCATTTCTTAGAGGGCCAGTGCCTACTAAATCTAGGAGGCTGAACTTGTACAAAAAACCTTAACAGTTTGCATAGATTTAGCTTTATCTTCCATCTTTTTAAGAACTTCCTCAGCCTTGTTGCCAAACAAGCGGTCCTGATTTAAAGGAGCATCCAACAATTTAGCTTTAACATGATCAGGCAAGGACTGCTCCTTCAGCCAAGCATGCCTTCTGAGGACAGACCCAATAAAAGCAGCCCTGCAAGAGTCCTCTAATGGATCAAAACCACATTGCAAAGTATGTTTTCCAACTTGTTCAGCAGAATGCATTAAATCCTGTAATTCTTTATTTTCCACACAGTCAGGAATCAACTTCATTTTCTGTTTAAGCAGTCCAAAAACATGTTGCTGATACTTTAACATATGAAACTGGCAGTTTAAATCCCAAATGGCCAAAGTTACAGAAGTGTAAACCTTCTTACCCCATCTATCCAGCACCCTGGAGTCAGTATCAGAAGGGGTAGGGGATTTTTAGCAGTAGAAGCCTTAATGCCCTTGGGCCCCTGTGAAATAGTCTCTGGATCTGGATCTGCAAAAGGATTTTTTAAAGTGGAACTTGTGGGACTCAGGGACCCTGTAGTATCTGTCAGGTTTTCTGGGAGCAGGAGACAGGGAATCAGAGGCCAAACTAGATTCCGAGAAAGCATCATCAACAATGTCTAGTACAGGAGGAATAGCTAAAGGCCTATGCTGAGGTAGGAGAAGGAAATCCCTAAGCCTCTTTTTTGATTCAGAAAAATCCTGGCTTTCCCATTGGAAATGCTCCCTTAGAGTATGTAAGGTTTCCCCAAAAGCTAAATCAGGAGGGGAAGCAGAGGGAATGGAGTCCTCTGCATCAGAATTTTCATAAGTAGATAAGGGCAAATCCAGATCATCAGAAGAATCAGAAAAAACAGAATCCTGATCAGAAGATTCATAATCAACTTCAGTCCTAGGCCTCTTAGAAGGGGGGGGGTTGGCTACCCCTGATTAGAGTTATTAGATCTTCAGCCATTCTTATAATTTGTTTTTTAGGCACCGAGGCCTGAGCATGTGGCCTGGGTGTCGTTTTATAGGCATGGATCGTGATTTTGGCCTAAGTAAAGAAGGAGGCATCAGTTTAATATGCAAGTCCGTAGGCCTGAATAAACTCTCAGAAGCCGGTGCCTGCACAGCGGCTCCGGACCCATCCAAGGTAGAGACATCCACGGGTTCCATAGCGGATGCATCTTGAGCATACCAGACTCCAAATGGGTCTCAGTAGAGGCCTGCAAATCAGAAGTAGCGGGTATCAGGGGCTGCGAAAGCGCCTCACTGAGTACTGGCGACTGGCTTAGGAGAAGCGTCATCGGCAGTTTTGGACCTCGGCGGCCTGTCTCTGCCTTTATCTTTGCATTTTTTTTGGAATCCCGGTAGTCGGATGGCTAACCGACATTTCTGGATAATTAAACCGAGAACCGAAATATTTAGAGGTGAAAATATATTAACGATGGACAGTGCACTGATTAAATAAAGCACAAAATCTACAGCAAGGTACGTCGTGGTCAGGGCCTAGGCAAGGAATACAGTACAAATGAAAATCTTTACGAGGTATTTGCTTTCCACAAGTAATGCAATTATTAACTTTTACTGACATCGGTACGGAGCAAGAAAAAGTTTCCCCAACGGGGTACTTAGCTTTAGTTGAAGACTTTGGTTCTAAAACTCGAAAACGAAAATTTCAGGAGTCGGCCGACCGGCACTTGCGAACTGCTTCTGCTTCGGGCACCGCTTGGCAAGAAAGACTGATGTAATGGTGTTGGCTGCATGTTTTATACTCCTGACAACCTGACGTCATGGAAAAAGGGACAGCAACCGACGCAGGACCCAAGACTTTTGTTAATCAGGCTGAGTGAGGGCTACCTGCAAGCAGATAACCCAAATGTAATAACTGCAACAGTGAAACACGAAGGACATTACCCCTACACCCTTCGGTAATAATCAGCCACAGTTCGCTCGAACATTCATAGCTGACATCTGCAAAGTCTCCAGGGACATGTGTGAGGTCAGATCCATGCCAGCCTCCGAAATGGTTGCAGCAGAGGAATCCAGTATAGGAGCCAGGTGATCATCCAGGCTTTCACTAGCCTCGGGAGAAACATCCAGTGGAGGCAGTACAGCAGAAGAATTGGACCTAGACTTCTTGGCCTTCTTCTTCATGGACAGCTGATCCTCAGAGCAGTAAGCCCCCTCCATAGTGTCTTTTGCTAAAAGCTTAATATGTTGGTTCTTTAAATACAGGTCCAAAGAGGAAGAGTCTTTGGGAAGAAAGCCTGACCAACTGAACAGCACGTATGGTTGTAGGAAGCACCAAGACAAAATATGCACTGGTCATGATGGCCTTTATAGATCTCCCGCACTGGCATTTACCCTTTCCGGATAACATGAACCCCCACAAGCAACAAACAAAAGGAAAAAAAAAAAGATAAGAGCATAAACCCCAACAGGGCACTTATCTGAAATGGCTTGGTGAACCAGCAATTAAGCGGGTGTTCATACAATCAAAAGATGGAGTTTGGACTGGAAGCAAAGAAGTTCTGAGGATGGTACATCTGGATGTCACCTTTATACCTTAAGCTATATGCTTGGGAGCATATGTGTAACATATGGCATAACTTAAAGCAACTTAAAGGCTTTGGTATATTGTCTGGACATTGGGCCACAACAGTGAAATGGAAGGACATTGATAAATTCATGTCATCAGATTTTTGCCCAGTTCAACATATGCGTTCACTGGAGCTTCATGGATCCAGGACTCTGATTTCTCCTCTACCCATAATTTCCCGCACTCTATCTTGGTACCTCGGATCATGTTTTCCCCCAACAGATTGGTTATTATACCTCTAAATTTCTTTTTCAAGGACTGATCACTAACTTAACGTAACAGGAGGCTTTTATGAGGAGATCACAATCTGTCAGGGCTGCTGAAAAACGGGGACCACATGGGATCCATTCTGCTACCAGACGCCAATGTATGGGAATTTGGAAGGAGGCAGGCTGAACCAGACAAAAATCAGACATTGTTATGGGAAGCACATAACCTTCGTATTCAATGTTTATTTTCATTTGATTCAACATATGGGGTAGATTCCCAAGCTGTTTTGAACTGGGTGGTAACAAGGAAGGGCATTCCTGAGAATGGTGGAACCAAAGGAAGAATGTGATCTAGACTGCACATCCAATTTATAATGAGACACAAAGTATGACGTTGTTGACCAGGTTGCAGCAGCACACATATCATCAATGGGGAGTCATGAAGCCTGTTGAAGGAACTATTTCCCCTATGGAATGAGCTTTTGGCTGCGAATGCAGGGGTAGGCCATTTTTAATGTATACAAAGGAAATACAATAGGATAACCATCTTGAAAGAGTAACCTTATAAACTGCTTAGACTAATTTGGGTCTAGAAGATGCAATGAACAAATGGTCAAATTTCCTGTGGTGTATCATTCTATGGAAATAAAATCTGAGTTGACCAAGAACATCCAACATACACATATTCACCTTTGTTGGAGAACCTGGGGAAAACACTGGTATGCTGATGGACTGGTTTAAATTTTCTTCAGATGCCACCTTAGAGAGGAAGAATGTATTAGCCTTTAAGGAAATTCTGCCTTTGTGGGAAACCAGGTAAGGGGGGGGGGGGGTTGCAAAAAAGGGAACTGTAATTCTGAAATTAGTCTGGCTGATATAACAGCTACAAGAAAAAATTGTCTTCCAAGACAGAAACTTTATATCTACTGAAGAAGCTGGTTCAAAGGAGGTTGAGTTAATACTTGAAATAAACAAACAAAAGTTATGTACTTACCATAAGGTTCCATCTGTGTTTTCAACTTCCATTCCTCCTCGACTGATGGGTTTGAGGCGTCTGATCGGACTTGGTTGCTTGTAAAACCTCATGGCAATCCAAACTCAGTCTTCTCCCTTACCCATAATGCATCCTCCCCATTACCACAGATCTTGCTTGCAAGTACTAAAGAAAGATGTACTCTTACAATTTATACATATATGTGTACAATTTGGATGAAAAGAAAGAGAGACAGTATTGGATAGGAAGGGGCAATGCCACTTCCAGAGCTCATAAAGGCATAAGGATGCAACCCAATTGTTATATTTTCTTACTCTTCTAGAAGAAACGTAAAAAGGTTGGGGGTTGGTGGGACGGAAGGTCGAGGAAGAATGAAAATCAACACAGATGGAACATTATGGTAAGTACATAACTTTTTTATCTGATGTTGTTAATTTTCATTCTATCCTTGACTGATGGGACAGAGTACCCAGCTACTTAGAACCCTAGGTGGATTCACTGAAGGATATTTCTGAGCACCATTGAGCCAAATGATGCTCCACCTCTGGACATCAGATCCAGCTTAAAATAAGAGATAAAGGTGTGAGGGGAAGCCCAAGTTGCTGCTGAACAAATATCCATGGAAGTCCCACAGTGGAAATCTGAACAGCTCTGGTTGAATGAGCCCGTACTTTGTAAGGCAAGGGCATTCCTGTCTGTTATAAATAAAGCAGATACAGTTAGTAAGGCATTTAGCCAAGGCGATTTTAGATACCGGTGCGCCCAACTTCAATCCAGCAAATGATGCTACAATCAATTGATCAGTTTTTCTGATATCTTTTGTCCTACGAAGACAAAAATGCAATTGTCTATATATATATCTAGCAGGTGTAGCAAATATTCTCCTTTGTTGGAATAGTACAGAAAAAAATACTGGAAGATTAATACATTGATTGATGTTGATTGGTGATACCACCTTGGGCAAAAATGATGTGGAAAATGAGATATGGAGGTTTTGCTGACAATGCCTGAATTTTCAAAATTCGTCTGGCAGAGGTGATGGCAATCAAAAAGGTCTTCAGAGACAAAAATTTTAGGCCACATTCATGGGCAGATTTAAAGGGTGGTAGAATCAAGGACTGCAGTACCAGACTGAGATCCGACTGTGGAGTGGGATCTTTAAAAGGAGCTTTAAGAACTGTGCTGCACAAAAAGGCTTTACATAGCCTATGAGAGGCTAGTGAGTGGCCATCAAATCCATTACGGAAATTAGAAATAGCAGAGGGTACAGGCTGCACAGCAAGGGGTACCAGTCCTGGCAAGGTCAGTCTGGAGCTATAAGGATGGTCTTTGGTTTTTCCTCCTTTATCTTGAGCAGTACCCTGGAGATGAGAGGTAGTGGAGAAAAGGCACAGACTGATGGACTGACCCAGGGGAAGGACAGGGCATCCACTTTTCATGCCATGCAGTGATGCTCCCTGGTGCAGAATTTGCTGAGTTGATGGTTGGTGTGGGAGGCAAAGAGATCGACCTTCGGGGTTCCCCATTTCTGAGTTATTAGGGTGAAGGTTTTTCTGCTGTGCTGCCACTCATGTGGGTCCAGAAGATTTCTGCTTGATTGGTCTGCCAGAGGGTTGGTTGGAATTGTGCTAGCCAGTGGAGTTGCATGGCAGAGGATGTGTGCCAAAGGGTCATGGCCAGCCTGCATAGAGGGTAGGAGTGAGTCCCTTTCCTGCTTGTTGATATATCACATCACAGTGGTGTTGTCTGTTTTGATCAGGACAGCCCCTGAGGAGAGAAGGGGCTTGAAAGCCATCAAGGCGTGCTAGACAGCCATCTCTTTTTGGTTGATGTGCAGATGGATTTGCTGTCGGCTCCATTGAACCTGTATGCACTTGCCAATCAGGTGTGCACCCCAGGCATAGTCTGACACATCTGTGGTGAGGGTCTGGGCAGTGGGGGTGGTGAGAAAGGTAGCCTCTTGTTGTGGGAGCATGCTGTTGCCCGCCAAAGGAAATCTTTTTTTAGGCAAAGAATTATCAGTATAAGAGTCTCCAGGTCTGGAGAGTGTTGACACCAAGGCTTTTTAGGTACCACTGAAGTTTCCTCATATGCAGTCTGGCATATGGAATTAGTATGCAAGATGCCATGAATCCCAGAGCTTGCAGGATTTTCCTTGCAGAAAGCTGGGGTCTAGTGGCTAGTTGAGAGAAGTAGGCTGTCAGGAAAATTTGCTTTTGTGGTGTAAGGAATGCCATCTGGGATGCTGTATCCAGGCTTGCACCCAGGAATATAATCCTTTGGGTGGGCACCTATTTGGATTTCTTTTCATTGATGGTGTACCCTAGGGAGGTTAATACGGACTTTACAAAGGCCAGGTGCTTGAGCAGCTTTTCCTAGCTGTCTGCTTGAATTAGGCAGCCGTCTAAGTATGGGTAAATAGTACAGTTGTGTACCTACCATAAATGTAAATATTCGAGTATATGCACTGTTGCAGTCATTACTCTTGGGTTATCCTGCTGGCAGGCTACCCTCGGTCGGCCAAAGTCTAGGTCCAGCGTCGGTTGCTGTCACCTCTTTCCTGACGTCAGTGCGCCAGGGGTCTAAAAGATGCAGTCAATGCAATTTTCTTCAGTTTTTCTTGCCCCAGATGTCAGGTGCCCCCAAACTGGTAGGCTGAAAAATATGCCAATAAAAATGCATGCACAAAAATAACATTTCCTTCATCTACAAGCAAATACACCAAATAGGTTGTATAGGATAGAGAAGTGCAGATAAGTCCCAGCAAGGGATGGTGGGTGGGTAACCTGGACTGCAACAGTGAATACACTCTAACATCTACATTTATGGTAGGTACACAACTGTACTATGTTCATCGTGTTTCACTGTTGCAGTCATTACTCTTGGGATGAATCCCAAGCTGAGGAAGCGTGGCTGGGCTAAACAGGATTAGGAGAGGCTATGAGGCCCTGCAGGACTGCAGTGGCAAAGCCTGCTCTGGACTTAGAGTAAAGAGGTAAGTGGTAGTGCTTTGTGAAGGTGTGCACTGAACTCCAAGTTGCAGCCTCTAAGATATCTTTGGTTGGTACTCCTCTGAGGAAGGCTGCTGAAGTGGCTGCTGCTCTGGTGGAATGAGGCCTAATGCCCTTGGGCACTGATTTGCCAAGTTGAAAATAGCAGAAACGGATGCAATGGTCTATCCATTTAGAAATAGTCTGTTTTGAGATAGCCTTTCCTTGTGATCCTGCAGCATATGACACAAAGTTGCTCAGTCTTTCTGAAAGCTTTAGTTCTGTCCAAGTAGAAACGTAACTGCCTATGTATGTCCAAAGAATGCAGAATTTTCTCACCCTTGTTCTGTGGATTAGGATAAAAGGTTGGCAAGTGAATGGTTTGGTTATGGGCCACACTGGACACCACCTTAGGCATAAATGTAGGGTTTGTCCTCAGAGAAAACCTGTCTGGATGAAAAATAATGAAAGGTTCCGCAGCCATGAGTGCTTGTAACTCAGAGACCCATCTTGCAGAGGTTATTGCTAGGAGCAGAGCTGTTTTCCAGGATAAGAATTTTATATCTGCTGTTGATGCTGGCTTGAAAGGAGGCAGTGTGTTTTTTTCCAAAACATAATTGAGGTCCCAGGCCGGAATTAGTGGTCTCCTTGGAGGCCTAATGTTTTTGGCCCCTCTGAGGTACTTCCTTATTTAAGGATGAGAAAAGATAGGTGGTTCCGTATTGTAATGGGCTGAAATGGCAGAGGCATGAATCTTAATTGATGAGAAGGAAAGGCCTTTGTTCAGCATCTCAGTTAGGTATTGTAAAATCTGACAGATATTTGGTACACACGTGTCAATGCCCTGTTCCTGGTTCCAAGCACAGAATCTCTTCCATTTTTCTGCATAAGATTTTCTGGTACTGGGCCTCCTGGCCTCCAAGATAACATCCATAACAGCTTTTGAAAGAGGAGTGTTCTGAATGGCTACATTATCCGCCATGCTGCCAGATTTAAGGTCCTGAGTTGGCTGTGCAGGATCTGATTGTTTTGTTGGTTCAGCAAGTGAGAAGTTTGAGGCAATATCCATGCTGGACCTTGAGACAAGCTCTTTAGGATTGGGTACCAGTGCTGGTGTGGCCAGTCTGGTGCAATCAGTATCATTTTTGACTTCTCTTGTCTGACCTTTAGGAGTACCCTGGGAAGGAGAGGCAGCGGAGGAAAAGCATATACCATTAGATTTTTCCATGCTTGCTTGTGATAAATCCTTGTGCAAAATCTCTGCAATTGGCAGTTGCGAGGGGAGGCAAATAGATCTATGTCTGGGCATCCTCATTTCCTTATTATCATGCTGAAGACTTGTGGATCCAGTTTCCATTCGTGGGGATCCATGAAGTTTCTGCTTAGTTCATCTGCCAGACTATTTGTTTTTCCTGATTTGAAAAGCCAATGCTGTGTCCCATAAGGTCATTGCTTGTCTGCATAGGGGGTAGGAATGTGTACCTCCCTGCTTGTTTATGTACCACATGACCGTAGTGTTGTCTGCCTTTATCAGTAACTGTCCTGGATGAAGCAGGTCCTTGAAAGCTGTCAGGGCATTTTGAACAGCTAGCATCTCTTTTTGATTGATGTGAAAATGCATCTGGTTTGCAGACCATGTGCCCTGAATACATTTTCCTGCCATATGGGCTCCCCAGGCATAATCTGATGCATCCGTTGTCAGTGTCTGTCTGGCTGTGGGTAAACTGAATGGAAGACCCTTTTTGTGGTGACAGGCTTCTGCCCACCATTGAAACTCCTGTTGTAGGCAGGGAATGAGTGCAATTACTGTCTCCAGGTTGTGGCAATGCTGAGTCCAAACACTTTTTAGGTACCATTGTAGTTTCCTCATATGCAGTCTGGTATATGGAATTAGTAGAATGCAAGATGCCATGAAACCAAAGGCCTGCAGGATTTTCCTTGCAGATAAGTGGGTTTGTGTTGCCAAATTCTTGAAGTAGTCAGATTCTTTTGCTTGTCTGGCGTGAGATAAGCCATCTGGGTAGTTGTACTTAAGCTTGCACCCAGGAATATTATCTCTTGAGAGGGCACTAGGTTTGATTTCTTTTCGTTTACTGTGTACCCTAGGCCAATTAGTAATCTTTTTACAAACGCCAGATGCTTCAGAAGAATGTCTTTGTTCTCTGCTTGAATTAGGCAGTCATCCAAGCAGGGATATATTTGAATTCCTTTTTGTCTGCAAAACGCTATTACTGGTGCCAGGCAATTTGTGAAGACCCTGGACGCAGTAGATAAGCCAAAGGGCAGTGCAGAGAATTGGTAATGCATTGAGCCAGCTATGAATCTGAGGTATCTTCTGCAAGATTGTCTGACTGGGACATGCAAGTATGCCTCTTAGGTCCAAAGTTACGAGCCAAGCCTTCTTGCCCAACATGGGCAGTAGCTGCTGTAGAGTCAACATCTTGAATTTTGGAACTTCCAGAAATGTATTTAAAATTGACAGGTCCAGTATTGGTCTCCAGGGTTTTGTCCTTTCTGGGTACTAGAAAAATTCTGGAGTAAAATCCTTGCCCCTGTTCTTGTTGTGGTACTTGCTGAATGGCCCTCATGTCCAGGAGGGCTGTAATTTGTTTTTGTGCCTCTGCCCATTGATTGTGTGGCAGGTCTGGCATACCTTTTGACCTTGGCAGGGTGTGAAAATGGAACCTGTAGCCTTGGGACACTATGTTCAGGACTCATTTGTCTTGGGTAACCATTTGCCAATTTGATGAGAAAAGTGCTAGTTTTCCCCTTAAGGGGGCTGCCAAAAGAAAAGTGCTTGGATCTGGAAGAGGGAAGTCATTGGGACTGTTTCCTGTAAGGTTGTGATTTGTCTTCTCCGCTTTTGGAGGTAGGAGCACCCCATTGTTTAGGCCTGCATGAGCCTTGGGGCTGAGATCTGCCTCTGGGATGCCTGTATCTGCCTCTTTGTGGTCTGTCTGACACTGGCAAGGACCAATTTTTAGTGGGCCAGTTCCTGCTAAATCTGGGTGGCTGCACCTGTAAGAAATCCTTGACTGTCTGCATGGATTTTGCTTCATCCTCCATTTTTTTCAACACCTCTTCTGCTTTAGTACCAAACAATGTTTCATGCTGTAATGGTGCATCTAATAATTTTGCTTTTACATGATCAGGCAGATTCTGTTCCTTTAACCAAGCATGCCTTCTAATAACAGAACCTGTAACAGCGGCCCTGCAAGAGGTCTCCAGTGAATCATAGCCACATTGCAAAGTATGCTTTCCCACTTGTTCAGTTGCATGCAATAAATCCTGCAATTCTTTGTTCTCTGAACCTTCAGTATTTGTCAACAATATCTGTTTAAGCAGTGACATTAAATATTGCTGATATTTAAGCATATGAAACTGACAATTTAAAGCCCTTACAGCCAGGGTAGCAGAAGTCTGGACTTTTTTCCCCCCCATCTGTCTAGAGCCCTAGAATCCCTATCAGAGGGGACAGGGTTTTTTGCAGTGGAAAGCTTTAACCCCTTTGGGACCCTGAGATGCAGTTTCTGGGTCAGCAGCGGGGTTTTTATTTAGAAATTTATGAGAATCCGGGACCCTGTAGTACCTGTCTGGCTTAGCAGGTGCAGGGGGTAAAGAGTCAGGGGACATGCCAGACTCTGAAAATACATCATCTACAATATCCAGGTCAGGTGGGATAGCAAGGGGTAGTTGCTGAGGAAGTAGCAGAAAGTCTCTGAGCCTTTTCGTAGATTCAGAATAATCTTGGCTCTCCCAGTGGAAATGCTCCCTTCATGGTATGCAGGGTTTCCCCAAAAGAATAATCCTCAGGAGGAGAGGCTGAAGGAATGGATTCTTCAGCATCATAATCCTCATAGGGAAGCATGGAATAATCCTGTTCAGAAGAGGAATCAGAGGAAATGGAAACCTGATCAGAAGAATCATACTCAGTCTCTTGCCTAGGCCTCTTATCATGGGGGGGGGGGGGGAGCCCCTGATCAAAGTAATTAGGTCTTCGGACATTTTGAGCATCTGTTTTTTAGGCGTGGAAGTCTGAGAAGGAGAATGCTGTACTTGTTTCTTTGTCTTTAGAGTAGCTTTAGTCTTTGTCTTTGAAGCTGAAGATGGCTTAATATATAGTTGTGTAGGTCTGAAGACACCCTCAGAAGCCGATGCCTGCTCAGCGGCTCCGGACCTATCTGAGGGAATGATTTCCGAGTGTCCAATACCTTGAGTTTCCAGAGGCCCAGTCGGCTCCACGTGGGAGTTGGAAGCGGCCTGTGGCTCTGAGGTAGCGGGCGCGGGCACCAGGGGCTGTGAAAGCGCCTAACTGAGAACCGGCGACTGGCCTAGCAGAGGCTTAGTCGTTGGTTTTGGACCTCGGAAGCCTATCCTTTCCCTTGTCCTTGCGTTTTTTGTAAACTCCGGTTGTCGGCTGGTCCGACGGCATTATATAATTAAATCTTCGGCCGAAGTAATGAAATGCAAAATAGAACCGACGCTTGATAGTGCGTTGGTTAAATCTAGCACAAAACTGACAGCTAGCAACGTTGTGATCAGGGCCTAGGCAAGGAATACAGCAAGAGTGAAAATCCTTATGGGGTATTTGCTTCCCACAAGAAATACAACTGTTAACTTTTTCTGACATCGGTCTGGAGCAAGAAAAAAGTTTCCCCAACGGGGTACTTGGCTTTAATGAAGACTTCGGATCTGAAATTTGGATTTGAAAATCACAGGAGTAGGCCGACCGGCACTTGCGAACTGCTTTTGCTTCAAGCACCGCGCGGCAAGAAAGACTGAAGAAAATGGCGTTGGCTGCATCTTTTATACCCCTGGCGCACTGACGTCAGGGAAGAGGAGACAGCAACCGACGCCAGACCTAGACTTTGGAATTCTGGCCAACCGAGGGTAGCCTGCCAGCAGGATAATCCAAGAGTAATGACTGCAACAGTGAAACACGATGAACATCTGGATATTCCTTTGTCTGCAAAAGGCAATGGCTGGAGCCAGACATTTTGTGAAAACTCTGGGAGCAGTAGATAAGCCAAAGGGGAAGCGCAGAGAACTGAAAGTGCTGAGATCCTGCCCTGAAACGGAGATATTTCCTGCATGATTCCCTGATAGAAATGTGGAGGTAGGCCTCTTTTACGATCCAGGGTGGCTAGCCAAGCATCCTTGGAGATCATGGATAGCAGCTGCTGGAGGGTGAGCATTTTGAATTTTGGGATCGCCTAGAATGGATAATCGAGGATGGGGCACGCCAGGTACCCTCTTTTCTGGGTACCAGAAAAAAGTCTGGAGTAGAAACCTTGGCCTTTCTGTTCTGCAGGAAAGTGCTCTACTGCCCTCAGAGAGTAGGGAAAGGACTTGCTTTTGCACCTCTGCCCACTGGTTTGGAGGTAGATCTGGGAACCATTTTGGGGTTGGAAGGGTGTGGAAAGAAAATTTGTATCCCTGGGAGAACCCAGCAGTCGTTGGTAATGGTGGCCCAGGTGCTTGCGTGAAAGGAGAGTTTTCCTCCTAGGGGTAAGTGAAGGTGGGAAGACAGAGGGGATGGAGGTGAGTCATTGTGAGTTCTTACCATAAGGGGGTAGCTTAGAACTCCCTAGTTTTGAAGTGGAGTTGGTCCACTGCTTTGATCTCTGCATTCCCGGTGGCTGTTGTCTGGGTGGTCTGGATCCCCCCGGGTCTGGGCTGAACTGGCTTAGAGGGAGCAGGAAAGGACCAGTGTTTGGTGGTTCTGCCGAACCTGGGGGCTGGACCTGTAAAAAATCCTTAACTGTCTGCACAGATTTTGCTTTTTTGTCCATCTTTTTTTATGACTTCTGCCTTGGTGCCAAATAAGTTGTATTTGTGCAAGGGAGCATCCAACAATTTAGACTTGACATGATCTGGCAAGGGCCGTTCCTTAAGCCATGCATGCCTTCTAATGACAGATCCGGTAACTGCTGCCCTACAAGAAACTTCTAGGGCGTCAAAACTACAGTGCAAGGTGTGTTTAGTTACTTGACTTGCAGAATGGATTAACTGTTGTAACTCTTTAGATTCTGCACAAGCAGGAAAGGAAGACATTTTTATTTGAGGAGTTCCAGGGTATGCTGCTGAAATTTTAGCATATGGAACTGACAATTTAGTGCCCTGATTTGAATCTCACAGGGGATAACTGGCTAGGCTTAAAATGGCTCGCAAGAGCAGTTAGCCTAGTACTAACCTATGAACCTATGAACCTATGAACCTATGATAGCAAGAGTAGCTGAGGTGTATACATTTTTACCGCATCTGTCTAGTGCTCGGGAATCCCTATTTGAGGGGGTGGGATTCTTAGCAGAGGTTGCATTCATTCCTTTAGGCCCTTGAGAGATAACCTCAGGGTTAGCATTAGGATTTTTAAAAAGAAATTTGTGAGAGTCAGGGACTCTCCAAGTACCTGTCTGGTTTTCTGGGTACAGGGGGGAGGGTGTCAGGAGTCAAGCTGGATTCTAGGAAAACATCCTCCACAACATCCAGGACTGAGGCGATGGCTAAGCGTCTGTGCTGAGGAAGATCAAGGAATTCCCCCGAGTCTCTTTTTAGACTGAGGGTAGTCCTGACTCTCCCACTGAAAATGCTCCCTTAAGGTATGAAGGGTTTCCCCAAAGGAAAAATCTTCTGGGGAAGAGGCTGAAGGGATGGAATCCTCTGCATCAGAATCCTCATAAGTGGATAGTGGTTGCAAGTCTTCAAATTCAGATGCATCAGAGTAATCAGACTGTTGTTCAGACAAAACTACACCGGACAGATCTCTTTTCCTTTTGGAGGGGTAGCTTGGCTTCCCCGATAAGGTCTTCCGCCATTTTAAGCATTTGAGACTGAGGCAAGGAAGCAGGTGCCTGTGACTGGGTTGTCAGTTTCTTGGGTGAGGTTCGTACCCTGGGCCCAAGAAACTCTGTCATTTTCGAAAGAACGGTAGTCAGGAAAGACGACATCAGTGTGTGACGAGAATTGGTAGTGTGAAGGACTTCCTCAGAAGCCGGTGCCTGCTCAGCAGCTCTGTACCCATCCAAGGTAGAGATGACCACACAGGATCCGTCGGATGGCTTACCGAAGCCATACTGGAGTTTGAGGACTGTAAACAAAAATATCTAGCTACAATAAGGGCCAGACGATGGATAGTTCTGGTGTTGAACAAAGCACAGAAGCAACAGCGATTGACATCGTAGTCTGGGCCTAAAGAAGTGACGCAGTAAGAATGAAAGTCTCGGTGTGGTATTTGCTTTCCACAGGCGAGACAATTGTTAACTTTTTCTGACATCGGTTACTGCAAGAAAAAAGGATCCCCAATGGGGTACTTAGCTTTAGAAGATTTCAGCTTCAATTCAGTAGACAAAACTCAGGTAGTGGCCGACCGGCACTCGTGCGAACTGCTTCTGCTTTAGGCTCCATGGCAAGAAAGCCTGATGTAATGGCGTCGGCTGCCTTACTTTATACTACTGACGACCTGAGGTCAGTCCTGAAGCGACAGCAACTGACGCAGAAATACTAAGCCTCTGGTATTCGGGCCAGCCGAGGGCTACCTTGGCAGGCATAACCCAAATGTGATGACTGCAACAGTGAAACACGAAGAACATCTGTTCATCTTCTGGAGGGGTCAGTTTTATCAGGCTTCTTTGGTATGAGCTCAATAGAATCAGGCTCCTTCCATTCCCGCTGCAGGACCAAATTTAGGAGCTTGTCAGCAAGCGGAATCACCTAAGATGTAGATGGGCCGGGTACCAAACGCCTCAAGCAGCACAGGTTCCTCTGACGAAAGATTATTGGGCTTCCAGCCAACTCTCTGTTTTAGGATTTCAAGGATGTATCTGAATAAGACATCCACAGGGTGTGACAGTGGGGATCCTTTGCCCTCCTCAAAATCCATGTCTTTGGTGACAGATTCAGGAGAATCCAGATGCTACCTCTTACATGTCCTCTTCTGAGACCCCTTCAATGGGATAATCTGGGGAGGTATCAGAAGAGGTAGAAACACCCAATTGGGTGCCCTGAGGTTTTGGTACCAACTGCCCCTGTGGGAGGGTTAAGACTTCTGATGCAGAGCAGGAGATATGGAACCTGAGGGAATAGTACCTGTCTATGTCACCGATGCTGACAGGGCTCTCTACAAGGTCCTAAAGGATGAGCTTCCTGGAGAGGGATAAGAACCTGGGTCTGATAGGAGGGCTTTCTGATCCCTGGTCCAACCCTGCTCTGAGGAAAGGTACACAGAGGCAGAAGTCAGAGCTGAACTAACCCTTGTCAAAGCTACAAGGTGCAGAGATGGATCAAAAGCCCTTTGAATTGACTGAAAAACCTTGGATCTGACAGGATAGAAACGGCTCCAAGAGCTCTCCAGATCCAATAGTGCAAAGGAGCTCAGAGCAAACGTCTGATCTGAGGATACAGTGATCTTTGGACCCAAAGATGATAGGCCTGGATGACTTGCATCAAATGGCTCCAAACCCATGGTGGGAGTCAGAGGAGAAAGAGTCAAAGGTACAGTCTTGGATACAAGGGCTTCCTGGCCTGAAGGGGTAGCAGCTGAAACAACAACTGGGAAGCTCTGTGCCAAAGCCATCTGTCTCACTACCCTCTCCACGTCTTCTACCATGAGTGAGAAGATTGCCTGGAGGGAACGTCCGGTCTGAAAAAAAAAGGAGAAGGTACCCTTGATGAGGAAGGGTCCACAGATGAGGAGTACCTTGTCCTAAGTAGTGTGTCCAAAAAAGTAGGAGGATCGGAGGTCTTTAGAGACAATGAATCCTGTGTTTTCAGAGACCTCAGATCCAAAGAAGCCATCTGATCCAAAGAGGTACTTTTTTCTTTTGTCTGATCCAAGGGGGTCAGATCTGAATTTTCTTCTTAGATGGATCTGAAGAAACTGTCGGATCCGAAGAAGGCCTTTTTGAAACTTTCTTCAAGGTCTTCCATGAAACTAATGAACAGCTCAGAGATAATTTAGGCAGCTTTTTGGAAGTTTCTCCAGAAAAGGCTTCACAGAATGAGGACAGTAAAAGTCCCTTCAAGATTAATTTATTTTTCCTCTCTACCAACATACGAGGATTAAAGGCATGGCAGATCGCACAGCTCTCTTGTATGTGAAGGGGACCAGGACAATAGACACAAAAAGTGGAAAAAAATCTTTTGGCCCCATTTCCCTGACTTCCTAAACACTGCTGGGGTTTTCTTTCTCAGCCATGCTGCACAACAACAACCTACAGGAAGGACTGTATATAACTACAAAAAATGAAAAGTAGAAAAACTTAATATTATACATATATATCTATATATATATATTTATATATAAATGTATATATATATATATATATATATATATATATATATATATATATATATATATATATATATATATATATATATATATATATATATATATATATATATATACATATATATATACACACACACACATACACATATACACACACACTTTTTTTTTTTTTTTTTAAACTACTAAGGGAAGAAAAAGGGAAAAAAGGGACTACCTACAAAGGTAGTAAGGCTACATAAAATGTAAAAGGTAAGGGAAAACGAAAAGTGCCGACAGGAAAGACCATCAAGCGTATCCAGAGTGTGCTAGTATGAAGACTGAAAATTTAACATAACTGAAGAAATTTAAGACAGAAAAAAACCCCACAAAAATCACACTTCTTTATGTTATTAAGCTCGAGAGTGAAATAATCACGTCTTTCACCTAATGGCAACAAACAAGATCTGACGTAATGAGGAGGATGCATTATGGGTAAGGGAGACGCTTGAGAGTTTGGATTGCCACAAGCTTTTACAAGCAGCCGAGCCAGATCTGATGCCTCAGAACAGAAACCATCAGCCGAGGACAGAAAGAAAATTGACATCAGATACTGTAATATCCCATGGAGGTACTGGGTCTCTGACTGCCAGCTGTAGAAGGTACATTAACCTCAAAAAGGCTTTAGATGCCTTTAGAGATACTAAGGAGGTGTATTTTTGATATATGTGGAAATTGCAGCCATTTGCACCTTGGCAGCGGAAAAACTAGAATCAGTATGAAAAATTTCAGACAGAATTGCCAGTATGGAAGGAATGATAGCAGAAAAGGGATATATTCCTTCTGACTTAGTCTGAAGCTGGAAGCCTGGCATCTCTGGCTAAGGTCAGAACTGGAGAAACCAAGCAGTTAGTTTCATTGATTTCTGGTCAGGTGGATGCAATCCAGCTGTGGTGAGTCAAAAGATTTGGATACTGATCCAATATCCATGGAGGATGTACTAATAAAGACCATAAGAACAAGAACCATGCTTGTCAGAGCCAGAATGGAGCAAAGAGGATCACTCTAGTCTTGCACCTTCTTGCATTCTGGGTTAATTTGTTCATTAGAGGCAGCAGGGAAATGCATAAAGGAGACCCGGGACAAATTGTGGACTACTGTGATCATGGAGGGAGCATGGTGAAGAACTGCGTTTGTTGTTCAGGTAGGATGGAAAAAGGTTGCAGCAAGACTGGCCCCAGTGACAGAAAATCAAAGCTGTCACTGCTGTACAGAGGGCCAACACATGCATTAAGATAGCTCTGCTCAATTTGCCTGCTAACACACTGGATGTCCCTGGGATATCCACTATCAGAAATTGGTGCGAAGACATTGCCCACTGTCATACTCTGATGGATTCCCAACAAAGGGGTATGAACAGGTCCCCCCCCCCCTCTGTTGATGTACCAGAGTACTGGCATGTTGTCTGTCTGCATGGAAATCACATCCTTGTGCCCAATGTTCTGAAATGCCTGCAACACGTGCAGGACTGCTGTCATTTTCCTAGGTTCATAGATTCATAGGCAAGTACTAGGCTAACTGCCAGTGTAGGCCATTTTAAGCCTAGCTAATTACCCCATGTGAGAATCAAACTTTGCATCTTGTGTCTTTAAGATAAACACCTTAACCATTATGCCAACCTTCCAAACCCCCAAACACTGATGTGAAGACTGGTCCAAAGTTCTTGGTCACGTCTAGAAGCCATTCTCCCTTCAAAATGTCCCTCCACCCTAGTAGGGTGAATATGGTTACGACAACTGATCCATGTGGAAGGGTTGACCTTCCGTCACTGATGGAGCTGTTATCCACCTGTTGACATGATCTCTACATATTGGATTAACACAAAGTTTGGTTATGTAAAGGATGACTATTCTTTGACCACAGTACGGAAAGAGTCCATACGAGTACCTTCATGCAGAACCTGCCTAGGACGACTAGTAAAATTGTGGAAGCCATTAGGCCCAACAGTCATAGAAATAACCTTGCTAAGGGTGAAAGATGTGGAAGTACTTGTGTAGTTATCAGTCGTACGGAAAATACTCTGCAATTTGTAACACTGAGTCTAGATGGCATCCAATGAATTCTATTCATTGTGAAGGTTTCCATGGGATCCTTTGGAGAAATTTATAGTGATTCCTAAGCTTTGTATTAGATGGAGCAGAAGGTCCAGATGGCGCAGCAGAAGATTCTTGGAGTAAAGGAGCAAACTGTCAAGTTATGGGAAAACTTGGATCCCCTGGATTTGCAGATGAGCCGCAACCACTTATTACCTTGGTAAATACCATGGGGCTGTGGTGAGACCAAAGGGCAGTGCTGTGAACTGATAATGATTAGCTCACAGCTGGAAATCGAGAAATCTACTAGAACACTTCTCTATCTTTAGTATGCATCCTGGAGATCTACTGAGCACATCCAATCATTTTTCCTCAGAGGACGCAATATGGACTGGATCGCAACCATCCAAAAATGTGTCCTGTTTTATGAACTGGTTTAAGTGACTCAGATCTAGAACAGGTCTGAGATCCTCCATCTTCTTGGGTACTAAAAGGAACCTTGGACAGACATCAGACTACAATTGCTCTTTAAGGACGGGTTGGATGACTGTCTTTTCAAGCAGTTTGGAAATCTCTGCTGCTGCCAGTTCCTACTGACTGGGTTTAATACTGGTAACTTTCTTCTTTCTTATTGTGGGAAATGAAAAGGGAATTGACTAGTTTCTGGAAATTATGTTAAGCACCCAGCAATCCATTAGGTCTTGTCAGGCTTGTGGGTGCATGGATAAGTGCCCCCCCCCCCACACACACAAATTGCTTCCAGCAGAGCAGCCAGGTAACCTTTCAGGAGCTCTGGTAAAGATTTTCGGTAAAGGGACCATGAAAGCCCTGATTCTGTGGTCCAACTCTGCCTCTTAGTTGATGTCGATTAGAATTACCTCCTCTCCTCTGCCACAAGAAGGTCTGGCTCCAGGAGTTTCATGATAATAACCCTGTGATTTACAGAACCACATCTTCTACCCAGCCCTCTATTTTTCAGAGAAGGTCCTTAGAGTGGTGGAGAAAGGAATTCCCACTGCGGACCATCCTGTTGACTCCTGGTTACAGTGTCTTAACTTCAGCCTCAAAAGTGTGGATCCATCTAATGGGGCATTAATGAAGGACATCTTAAAGCTTTCCATAAAGTCACAAAGATGCATCCAGGCACAATGATGTACAGTAATACTGCTTCCCACTGCCCTTGCTGTACCATCGGCTGCATTAGACAGTAGTGGCATGGTTATGTTCGATACAGATTGTAAGGTAGTGAGCTGGGGGTATTTTGGACATCTGCAGGCAGGTCACCTGAGAGAGACTTTGAGAGCTCTCCTTAGTCAAGTCCCTCTGAAATCGGGTTACATGAGCCAAATAGTTCAGTGCTGGAAGAGCAAAGGTAGCTGAAGTGCACATCTGTTTTCCAAACCTGTCTAATGCCCTAGACTCTGTTGGGGGCAGTGGACACAGCAACTTTCCCCTGATAGTTCCTTCTTTGTGGCCACTGCTACCACTGTGATATCCATTACTGCTGGACCCCTGCTCCAATGTCTTCCATCTTAGGGTGCCACCAAGATCCTATATGGTTTCTTTGGTATTGGTTCTACCACATCTGGGTCCTTCCAAGCCTGCTGAGCCACAAGATCAGGGGATCAATGGATGGTACTTAGGATGAAGTTGAACTGGAACCAAAGGCCTCCAAGAAAACAGTCACTTCTGCTGAAGGACCATCTGTGCTCCATCCCGCTCATTGTTTCATCAATTCTAGGATCTCACTGAAGGTGACATCTTCTGACAGGGATTAGGGGGATCCTTCACCTTCATCCAAATCAGAGACTTGTGTGAATGACTCTGGGGATGAGTCTATATGCTTCCATCTGCACATCCGTTTCCCGTAAACCTGAACTGTTGCATGATTAGACGGATGGGAATCAAACAGGGAACTCATGCAGTGAGCTGTCTCGGAAGCCTGTGGTGCCAAATGTCCCAGTCATATTGAATGACAGGAAGCAACAAAAACCTGTTGAGGCAGGGTTGGAGTCAAGCAGAGTGGCAACGCCTTTTCAATTGGCACAACCAAAACCATTTCAAAGGCCTTGAAAGCCGAAGCCAACATCAGCCCTAAGAGGGATCTCCTCCTGCCCTAAGTAAAAGGAAACCCTTCAGTCCTGATGGTCTTTGGCTCCAAGACCAACCTCAGACCCAAGCTGCTGAGGGCTGAAGCCCTAAGAGGGAGACATTGCTCCAATAACTTCGGAGTCAACCCATCCCAGAGTCCCAGCACTGACATATTGGCTCCTGATCAAAGTGCCTCAGAGTCAAAAGAGACAAGGATACCACTGGAATCGAAGTTGTAAGCCCTGTCAGCTCTGACAAAGGCACGCCAGGGGCAGTCTGGATCCAAGACAACCAGATCCAATGGACAGACCAGTATGACAGACAGAAGAGGGGTTGTTGGACCAGCATTCTGTGCATTCAGAGGTGAGGGTGCAAAGTAAACCCCAAGACTGCATCATTCTATCGATATCTTGCTTAGTGAGGCTTCTGGATGACTGAATTGAAGATGCCACTAAGGGTGGTCTCAAAAATCTCTTCTGCAAATCAGAAGAGTGCAATCTTGGATTTATAGTCTCTGGTGAAAACTGGTGCAGAGGACAGAAGGGTCGGGTCAGAGGAACTGACGGATCAGACCTCCTTTGAACTTTATGATCCAGACCAGCCAAAGCAGTGGGGTCCAGAGACGACCTCTTAGATATCTTGAGCTCTTTTTCTCTTTCTTTTTCTCTCTTCTTCTTCTTGGCTCTGGAGATGATGCAGCAGTGGACAATGATGAAGTAACAAGGAAGGGAAGACCCTGTCTGTGGAGAGAGAAGACCCTTAACTATCAAATTTCCCCTTCGGGTTTGAAGGGCATTACTACATAAAGGGACACAGATGTTAATCAGTGTCAGGATGGGCAGCACCCAAACAGTAAACACATGAGTGTGGATCTTGAGGGGGAATTTCTGGCCACACTCAGTTCATTTCTTAAATCCTTGACCAGTCGACATCTTGACCCCCCCCCCAAAAAAAAGGTAGCACAAATAACCCAAACTGACCACACACACACAGAGACACACAGAGACACAGACACCCAGACAGAGACACAGACACACACAGACACAGACAGAGACACAGACACACACAGACACAGACACACACACACACACACACACACACACACACACACACACACACACACACACACACACACACACACACACACACACACATCTGAAGAAACTTGCTAGCTACCAACTATTACAAAAATAAAGTAACTTATACTAAGGGTTAAGCCTAATCCGTATAACTAAGCATTTTTAGCAAGTTAGCCAGAAAGGTAAAGAACAATAATAATGTAGAAAAACTGGAGACATGAGTAGGAGAGGAGTTTGTAAAACCATACATGTCCAAAAAGGATACACTTGAGTAATGAACAGCTCTTGTCTGACAAACATGTCTGATGCTTCAGGTGGCAAACAAAATTTGAGGTACCAAGATACAGTGCAGGAAATTACGGGTAGGGGTGGAGTCAAAGCCCTGGATCTGTGAAGCTTCAGAGATGGTGCCAAGGTCAGATCCGATCAGACCAGACAACAGGGTTGGGAGGGTGGCCTAATGGTTAAGGTGTTTGCCTTACAAACACAAGGTGAAGGGTTTGAGTCTCACAAGGGATAATTGGCTAGGCTTAAAATAGCTCGCAAGGACAGTTAGCCTAGTACTAATCTATGAACCTATGAACACATACATTGAATCGGACAAAAATAGACATCAGATATGAAAGTTTAATATTTCAGAAAACAAAAATATTAAAATATAGGAAAAAGCATACAGTACAGTGACAGAACAGAAAGAAGGTGGTAAAACAGCCGAGTAGGTGGCTTAGACTACGTTTTATGGTGCTGTGCAATGAATGTGCTAAGAACATATTTCTGTATGTTACATTTCTGTGACAGGAATGAATTTACAACTTTTTAAAATGGAGTTCAAGAAGTATTGCAAAAAAGTAGCAATAATATTACACTGCAGAAACATCAGTTATTGTATATGTAAGGTTAATTAGATGAGTTATAATTCCTGTGAATGTCTGATGGAATTTCCAAAATGAAGAGTTCCATTTATCTACAATGATGAAGACAGTCTCCAGCTTTTCTGTGATGCTGGATCACTCTGTGGCTCTCAGCTATTCACTTCGTCTTCATATGCAATGGCGATTCCTCTCCTTCCCTCAACTGCTTTTGTCACAGGTGTCTCTCCCAGCTTCTGTTCCAGGCCTTTCCAACTTCGTGATGCCAGATGAGAGGCTGTAAGACAATAATTAATAAATGATCTCTGTGTTCCACGCATGACACTAATTTCATATTTCAATAACAAGTTAAAACAATTTCTGCTTCAATGACTATACAAAAAATCC